>NC_087376.1:8360437-8680437 GCF_031761385.1 Necator americanus
TTCTCCAGTACCCACCAGTTCAAATCATATTCTAGAATATTCTGATATTCTTGAAGTGCTGACGAAATTTTAAAAACTGAGCATTAATTTTCCTGTTGCATCCAACTGCTATAAATGGTCCACAAGTGATGGCAGCGTTCTCACCACAAGTGTTACGACATAGACATTCCAGGTCAGAATCCGCGGGTTGAGTGACCATGCAAGGACGATGTGGTGAAAATCGTAAGGGTCCTGTTATTTCTGTTATTCAGGGAAAAACAGGAAAACAAACAAACTACAACACTAACTCTAGATTTTCTCGCGGATTCCTTCACCACATCAGATCCATGGTATGCTGCATTTCAATTCAGAATCGCTTGAGGTTTATGAACATGTAGTGACCTGCAGAGGTCAGCCGATGTGTCAAGTCAGTGTTTTATCCTCTCAGACAAGTCTTGTACCAATTTATCGACTCAGGAAGGATGAAAGACTTGGTGGACACTTGGGAGGATTCGAAGCTCCGATCAAATTGTGTTCGAGACTTGGTAAAAAAAGAAACCGCATGAGCTTCTACTAGGCATAAATTACAGAACTCTCTCTTCCAGACTATCTCAAGCCGTCCAGCTGGAGGTGCTGAATGAACAGTTCGGTCATTATTCGAAGAATCCGCCAAATATTTGTTACCGCTATAATTTCAAACGAGAAACGATAAACATCAGATTTTCGCGAAGCTCAACAATGGGGGAACAGAGAGAAGCGATAAAACAAAGATGTACGGCAACAATGGTATGTCTCTCATACAAAATCATGAATGTCAAAAACGACTCAAGAAATGACAAGAAAACCTTGGATGACGTTGGTGTCACCAGTTACTCATCTCGTTCGATCTCTCTCATCTCGATAAAACTTAAAAGAAAGAAATTTTGAACGAGGCATCAAACGACTACCTTTGTGGGATTATCCAGGCGATTTCCTTCAATCATAAATCGATGATGTTATGATTTGTAAAAGAATTGTTGTGTCCAAAATCTTCAAAGAAATCTTCGGACCTCTCCAAATCATTCGAGAAATCCTAGATCCTAGCGTTCGCTCAAGTAAAAACAAATGTAAGAGACCCGCACAAATCAAAAAGAAGAATCGATCAAGATGAGTCATTGTTCGATTTGGCAAATTGCGCCTCGCCATTGATTTGATAGATCACGAAATGTGGCAGGCCCCATTGAAGTGAATCGTGACCGCCAATGTGATCCTTCTGTTGTTTCCTTTTCTACTTTATTTTAAGAAAATCTGAAGCAAAAACGTTCTTCGCCAACATTTCATTATCCGACTCATAATTTTTCCTATCAACACGCATACATAGACAAAGCAGTCTTCTCGTGATCTTTCCCTCTTGCCCGGGCCAATTCGACCTGCCGTTCAGCCATTAACGCTGACTGTTCGCAGCCGCTCTGATTATTAAAGGCGTGAAACAGCGATTTTTATGCGAAGCAACACTGGAAATTCTTCAAAAGAGAGGAACAAGAAATGAAATTGGATGTTTCCTCCTCGTGCTTGCAAATATACTCATACTCGTACATAAAGTTCGTAAGTGATTGTAATTATCTTACACACACATTTTCTTTAAGCTGTGGAAGTCTGAAATAGCTTTTCGCACCTACTGATTTTTTTTCCCGCGAATTAACTTACAAAGCCGCTATCTGCAGGACATATGAACTTTTCCTGAATGGATTTCTGTTGGAATGTGCGATTTTTCTGAACGACGACGATAATGGTGAAGTTCCATTTCTTAACAGGATGCGTCAAAAGTCTTCAATTTTAATTCGAAAGTGGATAGGTAATTTGGAGCGCCGAACTCACAAAAAGGACTGATCATGTGTTCTTTGGTAGACGTTAAATACGTTCTTTTTTTCCTAATACGCTTCAAATTAATCAACAATGCTCTAGACGTAAGTACGTTTGTGCGATCGTAAGTTGATAACTGATCATCCCTTTCGGGAATAAGTCGTCTCCACGGCATGATTTCAATAGGGCCTGCCACGTTTCGTGATCTCTCAAATCATGGCGAGACACAATTTGCCAAATCGAACGATGATTCAACCTGATCAATACTTCCTTCAAATTAGTGTGGACTTCTTCCATTCATCTGTCCCTGAATGAGTGCTAGTAGGATCTTGGATTTATCGAAAGATTTGAAGAGATTTCCAAGGATTTCTTTGGAGATTTTGAACGCAACAGGTCATAGCATCATTGATTTATGATTGAAGGAAATCATAGCTCGATTTGGCAAATTGCGCCTCGCCATTGATTTGATAGATCACGAAATGTGGCAGTCCCCATTGAAGTAAATCGTGACCGCCAATGTGATCCTTCTGTTGTTTCCTTTTCTACTTTATTTTAAGAAAATCTGAAAAAAAAAACGTTCTCTGCCAACATCTCATTAGGCAACTCATAATTTTTCCTATCAACACGCATACATAGACAAAGCAGTCTTCTCACGATCTTTCCCTCTTGCCCGGGCCAATTCGACCTGCCGTTCAGCCATTAACGCTGACTGTTCGCAGCCGCTCTGATTATTAAAGGCGTGAAACAGCGATTTTTATGCGAAGCAGCACTGGAAATTCTTCAAAAGAGAGGAACAAGAAATGAAATTGGATGTTTCCTCCTCGTGCTTGCAAATATACTCATACTCGTACATAAAGTTCGTAAGTGATTGTAGTTATCTTTTGCACACATTTTTCTTCAATCTTTCTCTCCTTTTCTTCTTCGTGTGACAATCTGAGGCATCTTTTTCTCACTTCTCACTTTCGTCAATTTCCGAAGAGAATGGAAATTTCGGACCAACATGTGAACGTTCAGCGCTAATGGATGAATGGCAGGTCGAATTGGCCCGGGCAAGAGGGAAAGATCACGAGAAGACTGCTTTGTCTATGTCTATGTATATATGTCTATATATGTCTATGTATGCGTGTCATTTAATTTCTAATGGTATTTTCAAAAATTAATTTTGCTCACTTCCAAGAATTCCGGATTTTGCGACGGATTTTGGGACACAAGTTAGTAGTGGTGTTGTAGGTCACATTGCATTCCATCTTTTATTGCACTCTTGAGTTTGCTTTCGAACATAAACCAGTCAGAATGCTGCAGTACCACGTAATACCCTCTTGAGAGGTCCAATACAATAAAATCATTGTACCGAATAGCTTGAAAAACATTAATGACATAATAACGACTCATAAAGTTTACGCTGGTGCATTTTACCAAAAGTTCCATTGAGTGTCGAAGCCCTTAGTCTTCCTCTTTTTCATTCCAACTTTTCTGCTCGTTATTACCATTGCTCCAACCCACATAACATAATACTTGGAGATGAACTGATGATTTCGCCAGATTTACACAACCTCGCCAGAAATATTAAAGGCATCACCCCAAGAATCTGAGGTGGTGCGAGTTCCAAGTGGGTTATGCCTATACAGAGTCCTAGATTATGGAGAGGAGGGTGATCCCGTCCATTTTTCTTGATTGCCGTAAAAAACGGCCAAGAAGAAACGGCTTCGAGCGTTCCGGCGCGCTATTTTCCACAAGCAGTTCGATTGGGGCGCGCCAGCCTTGTGCACGCGCCGCATCTTCCGGGCCATTTTTTACGGCAATTAGGAAGAAATGAACGGAGTCACCCTCCTCTCCAAAATCTATGATGAAGTACAGGCATAATCCACCCGGAACCAGCACCATCCCAGATTTGTGGGGTGAACCCTTTAAGTCGCTTGACCCAAACCTTTGCATCAATTCTAACAAAGGTTTTACAGTGAAAACTGAGACCACATTTTTTCACAAATCTACATTTTTCTAGATTCATGGAATGTTGAAGGCGGAGAAAACTGAGCATAGCAACATTATGACAAATGCAAAAAGGAAACATCGGACAAAAGTGACGTAATGTTTGATTGTAGCTATTTACACAAGAATGCAGAAACAGACGGATGGATTATAATTGCTGTTCATACTGTGTGTGCTGTCAGAGGATCAATATTTCATTCCTTTTTTATCCTCCTCCTTTTAGCATTAACGAGATCAAACCGAGTTCAACTGGGAGAAATTACTTCAATATTTACGAGAATAAGATTGCCACCAAAATACTTTTTTTATTTCAAATTGAGCTAAAAATTAAGAATGATAGGAAAAATGATGCTATTGGTGAATGAGGATTGAAAAGTTAAACTTGTTGGAGATCAAAGTTTTAGGTAGGTCCTTAGTTACGAGAAATTTTGCAGTAGACTTCTTGACTCCCTCTAGTTATTTTTTTTTTCAAATTAGTTCCTCGTACCAGTTATCTGTACTAGTAATGAGTCGATTTCTCAGAAAAACTTTTTTTTTTAAATGGAAACCACTTATTTTCGTCAAACTATAGTGTTCGTATCTGTACTATTTAATGACCCGTACCTGCAACATACTAATACACTAAGATCACAATATTCGCGGATATCAAGGAGAAGGTCTTTTTTCCTCAAATACAGTAGGATCGCTAATTCTTCGACGGAAGACGAAAAAGACACGGATCCGAACCTGCAAAGATATAGAACTTTTCATGTGTCTCTACAGAACGCCAAATTCGGGAGCGCGGACTCTCCCGATTGAATGTAATTAGAAGTTTTAAGACCTATCAAGGAAAAACTTTTTGAAAAAATTACCTGCGGGTACACAATAACAAGGCTGAGATAATTGCGCCCAAGGTATATATGATTTTTGATGTGAACATATTTTTCGAAAGGTGAGATTATACATATTCGTATTCTACATGATATTGCGAACAATTTGATATCTTTCAAAGCTGTAATACCATAACACTGAAGAAGAAAAATTGACTAACGTAACATGCTTCAACTCCAGGAACGATCGAAATTAGTAGCTCAAAAATTATTTTCTTGAAAAATCTGCAAGAAACCTATTTGTTGTAGAACGACCTTGCGCCTTGATTTTCCAATTCAACAGGATTTTCTGTTTTTTGCACCTAAGGTTGCAACTTTGGTATTTACTCTGATTTTGGCGCTTCGTAAATCGCTAACATATTAGGTTTGCCATCTGTCGGCACAATAAAATAGAAAGCAGTCTTTGTCCTATGATTTGTTCCGATTTTTCTATAATACGTCTCACCTGCGGTCAGTTTTGAACCTGCAAAGATATAGAACTTTCGACGCGACTCTACAGAAAGCTTATTTTTTCGATTCATTGGAAGTTTCTTCAAATAACAAGTGGATATGTTCTTTCAGGGGGAAGAGACCTATTGAATGGCTTCGATTTCAAGAAATTCTGTATTTTTCAAGTTTTCATCACAAACTACTTCAGGCTCTATGGAAAGTTATTGTCATCCAGGCACGCCGACCCATTAGATACCTTAGGACACACATCGAGCTACGGCTGTAATACCGCATTGATTACTACGTTAGGAAAGAATATAATAACTAAAAATAATATAAATAATAATTATATACAATGGGTGCAATACAAACTCACTCACTAAACCCACGCAGAACCTCCTTGCTTCAGTTTTTTCAATGCAATTAATTCAACTGACACATAACCATGCTTTAGTTCCTTTTTTTTGTAAAACAAAAGATGGCGCTGTGCCAGTTACATATGATATGAACGGATGATTTTTTAATCAATGAGGAGAATCAGTCTAAATGTTACATTTGATTTCGAGCGACTTCGAGTGATCGAACATGTGAAGACTGGCTTTTCTGAATGTATTGGATCGTCCCTATTCTAATTTCTCAATTTCCTATGTTTTTTTTCTCGCTCCACTCCACAAAACTGAAAAATGAATTAATTCTAAGTAGGGTTAGATCCAATCAAACATTCTTCTTACAACTTTAATTTAAAAAAAGACCTTCTAGCCAGTTATTTCCCTTTCTGGAGTTTGAACTTGGTACTGTGGTCAAATTTCGACCATTTTGAAGCTTTGCAGATATAGTTGTCATGAAGGCCGAAAGCTTCGTAATAAGCCGCAGATTATGAATGTTTAAATATCTAATTGTCTTTTTTAGAATCTATTGCTTATATCTTGCTTTATCTAAGGATAATATACATATCCACAGAGGGCAGTTATGTACATGTATCCATGAGACAAGCTCGCTCACATCTAGGAGCAGATAATTGTTTTAAAAAAAAAGTCCCTAGATTTATAGTAGTTAAAAATGGTAGGCACTAAGTGTCTTAGCTGGATACAGTTTATAGACTGCAGCTTCTTAAATAGAACAATGCTCAGATCTAGAAGTAAGGAACAAACTGAAGGGTGTTATAAAGAAAAGAAGAAACAAGAAATCGCATTTTTTCTGTTTGTCCAAAAATTGTTGTTTTTACAATGCGTATGATCTATCGTTTTAAGAATTTGCTTTTCTTCCAGATATAATAGGTAAGAATAAAAATAATGACTTATACTACGGTACATAATTTTCGTACCCTATATTTAATTAATTTCAAACAGTATTAGAAGTTGTCAGTTTCCAGTGGCAGCAGTTTACTGGCTTCTATTGATGCGCCACATCGATAAATACTGGTTTTGTTATTGTTTACTTGCACAAATTACGAGTGAACATTTCCTATTACTTTAATTAATGTTGAAAAGTTCTCATTTGTAAAAATGCTAAAAGATTAATTCGGACACGAATGCATCTCGAAGAGATGTTTCAAATTTGTTTGAACTCCATTTTCTTTTAACAAGATTCTCAATATTTTGGAATAATTTTGGTAAATATGTACAAGAATCTAATGTTTATGCTCTATAAGCTTTTCATGAACTCAGAGTTCCGTCTGGTTTACTTCGATATAATGTCTATTTCACGAACTCACGAATTTCTTTAGATAGTTGAACGCTCAGTTCGTAATACTTACTGAGACTAATATGTAGTTAAGACTTCTGCATATTCCTATTGTATTTTGCTGTTCTCGTAGACTGACCAAAATAAAATTATCTAAAGAGAAACAGCTCGTATAAGGACTATCAGTAGCATATTTAAGATTAAAACAATTATTAAATGTACGAATTTTTTTGCGGCTGAATTTCCTCATAAAAAGGTACGAAGAGAACAGAGAATATGTTTGATATTATACCAGTCTGAATGTCCGGTTAAAAGGGACTTTAGACTTTTTGTGGTGTTCACTTCGCTCCCCATCAGAGATCAATAAAAATTAGCATTAAATTTCTGTAAAATTAGAACTTTGTTTTTTTTTCTGCCAATGCTTTCCTCAATTTTTTTCCTCAAAATTTTAGGCAGATTTCATAGTTTTCTTTCTAAACGCGTCAATTCCACATTTGTAGAACATTCAAAATTGATTGTACGTCTATATTTCTTCAAAATTCGCCGCTTTGAGCACACCCGCTTACACAGATCCACCGAGGTACAGGTCGTTTTGACCCAACTATACATAGTTCTGCCGCGTCTCCTCGGGTGAATACGTTCGGGATCGATTGTAATTCCACCCAAGTATAGATCAAAAACAACCGGACTGTTGGTGCTGTACTCATCCATTTTTGCAGTTACCGTTTGACTGTACCACTTTTGTGATGGGGTCGTCAGTGACCTCGGGGTTTCAAGTCACGTCGGCTGGGGGTAGGGGTAGGGCATGCAAGTATAACGGCATGTAAGTAATCGTTTTCAGCATAATTCTACTGAGAAACGCTCCAACCTAGGAGTTGCGTTCGGCTTATGGAGTTATCTTACGATTTTATAATTTATATTGCTTTGCATTATGTGTATCGCTGCGTACGTTGTTGTGCTCTACGGACACAGCTAGTATTGATAGTCGTTTCAGTACATATAGTCGAGTCAAAACGATATGAACGACATCACGACTGCAGTTGCGGTACATTTGCGTACGCACTCGAAACGGCGCGGTGAAGGCAGCAATTGAAACCGAAGTAGGACCGTCGCAAACTGCAGCGATGGATGGTCCCAGCAAGAGTTTCGCGACGCTCCCAGCCGCTGCGCTCCACCGAAGCGCCTCAAGAGAACCCGCATGCGCAATTGCGTACGTGCTTCATGTCGTTTTGACCCGACCATATATAGTAGTGCCAAAAGGACACGAAGCAGGGTACAGTTGCGTAAGCGGTTGAGTCCGAAGCGATGCGGTGGAGCGTAGCTGTAAGATCTTTGCTGGGACCATTCTTCGCTGCAGTTCGCGATTGTCCTATCTCGATTCCCAATCGCTACCTCCACGTTTTGATCTTACTATAAGTTTTTCTACCGATGCCCTTTTATGTAATGCATCTTCTGTAGGAGCAAGTCTGGTGTTTGTTATTTCCTGTTGGAATCTGAAGAAGACCAATAAGTACAACGAAAAACCTCTTATATCTAAGGACAAAGAGAATTCAGGAATTCGTATTTCTCGGAAATAGAAAGTGCAAAACTATTATTAAGGAAAAAAAGGAGGACTACAGATTGGACCAATAAAGATAAAAGTTACAGTAGTTTGACAGTCGCATTCATGTAATGATTAGTGACACCAAACGGCTACAATGTAGTATTGGTCCCGTATCTGCGGTCAAGGTTGCTATTTATGGGTTTGTTTTTCTTGTTTTTCTATAATTTGCGGAACTATCAATGAAAAATCTGAATTATTCGGTGGTGCTGTTATCAAAAAACCAGTATTCTAGAAAGCTAAGTGTTATAACTCGTGAATATTTCCCTTTTCATCCCAATTCCGGATAACTTATCCTGATCATCGATCAATGTTGGTAGAAAAACGCAACAATGTGAGATGTTTTGAATAGTGGGGTAAAGTGTCGTTGAGGGGGGCGTAACTCAGTGGCGCTCTTATTTCTCGAGGTAAATAATCAAATCAATGGGGGCCCTAAAGCCCAAGCATTATTCCTAGAGGATCTATGACATGTAATTTTAAGTTACTAATAGAAAAAGTAAGTTAGAGCTTCGGGAAATAAGGGCGCCACTGAGTGCCCCCCGCCAACGACACTTTACCCGAATAGTGTCTATTTACGGCTTATTTCCCTTTCATTCTCCTATATTCTTCAAATCAGACCACAGTAAGAGCCGCTTTCCATGCGCAATTCGCGACATATTTCCTTCCTTATCCGATCACAGAATATCCACAACCTTATGGATTTTAACAGCAAATCTGAGTTTGCCTATATACCTTCCTCTACATCGCACATCTTTTTAATCAATGGTTTGGATGTAGAAGTAAAGATAACACTCAGTGTAAGTAATAGCACATTCCTATTCGAAGTAACCATATGATGAACGGCGGTGATCTGGGGTGCTGATGTACCGAACGTGACCTCGACGACGGCCATGACGTCGGAGCACTGATTTAAAGGACGTATCACTATAAGAAAATGGTGGATTAAAGAGTCCTGACCACAGTGGAGTCTCCTCTTTCTCGAATGCAATCATTTATATTTCTTTCTCCTTTTTTTCATAGTTAATGAATAATTGTTTGCTAATTCCACTGATAGCCCTTTTTTATTGCAACAGGAACTCCACTAAGGCACTTAAATCATACTTTGGTTCCTGATGCTTACGTTTACTTCAAACATACTTTGTGCTCATATTCGACGACTTATTTTCCTCTAATTATTAATCGGAAACAGCAAACGCGGAGGCAGTCGCGCTGCCTACGTTCCGATGTGGTGGTCCTGCGACGATAGCCTGCCACTGTAATTTTTGCAGCCGAAGTTCTGGTTTTTCTAAAGAACTTCTTAAGACTTGACCTGTTTTTCATTTATCGTGACCTAGTCTATTGGCACGCTCTACTGTTCAGGCTTTTCTGTAGTTTTTTTCTTCTCTGGTAGTTGTGTAATGTATGGCTTTTGCTCACCTTACTTTTTCCAACTTTCATCGGAGATTCATTGTTTTTTGTGGTTTGTCCTTTTTATTATTTTCTTCATGTTTTCTCAGTAGTTACTCGTTATAAATTACCCATAGACTGGTTGAATGGGGGAGATAATAGCACAGTATATGTAAATCATCTAGAAATAAGAAGCGAATAACAGGAAAATGTTTTTATTTCTACATGCTAAGTTGCCGTGAGAGTCTCATTCCTTTTCCTGCCAAATAACTGTTCAGTGTCGCATTTGCTAAAGATGTTAGTCTAATAAATCCAGAAATGAGTATCGTTTGAACAATTTGAGGATACCAGCTTGAACAATCCTCAATCTACGATGGGTCGCAAGCCTAGGAACCGAAGAAACAGACATAGGAGAACAGGTGAATCGCGATTTCCATGTCTTTTTTTCTTTTTTTGAATCATTTTTGTTATTACAATCTTTCAACTCATCCATCTTGTTTGTTTGCTTTCGTAATCAAAACGAAGATCTGACACCTCTTAATTGACCTGGTTTCCTTTTCATTTTCGCTTCCTCCCCACCTAGTTATGGATTTTGTAACTTGATGTAACAACTAGTTTTGTTCCTTAGATCATCGTAAGATTGTCTTTGACATTGACTGAACCCGATTTCTACTGCTATCTTGATGTCCCTCCTTTGCTACCTTTGCTAGTTTAACTCTTGCATAGCACGTTGGTGTTCAATGTTATTTCTCCTGCTAGGTACATCTGTGTAAACATGAGTGTTATGCAGAGCAACAGGAATAGGTCCTTTTTTTCTTTTTGGCCGATTTTAGGGTTCTTAATAACGCACCAATGACGTGATCCTGTTGGCTTCCATGTAGAGGTTATAAAATTTGGAAATTCAAATATTGTGCTACCCCAGAAAATAATATTTTGCGAGCAACTTTGCATCTTATTACAATGGACTCATTGTTCACATAAAATCACTTTTTCGTTGTGTTAGTTTCACTTTTCTCCCTGAGTATACTTGTTCAGATTGTTTGGCAACGTCATCGCCATTGGCTCAAGGAGACGTGATTCAAGGTATGTGTAGCAGCTTTACACCATGTTGTCATCTCCCACATTATTTTACTCCCTCACCGACAACTGTCGTTGTTACTCACGCGGTTTCGAGTACTCACGCATTCACGTGAATACGCACATATTTCTATCTTCAAGAGTTGGTAAACATACTCTTCGCAGAGACAAATGACAAAAATCTGGTGAATATGTTGCAATATCATCTGATCTCTGTCTTTCCAAGCTCTAATCACTCACTCGAGTATTGTGACTTCTTTTTCTCTTCGTTTTTCTTCTAACTTAGCTGGTAACAGCCGAACACGTTTTTTTTTTCTTCAAAGATGCCCACATTTTCTTTCTTAAAGCTTAATTCAAGAGATCTGTGTATTTCTGAATTCCTGTCATCCTCCTTGAAACTGCGAGTGAGGTATTTCACACTAGTTTTCAAAGATGAAGGTTAGATATGCATTCCCGCTTCAATAAAACTAAAAGTGAAGAACTCTTTTTGTGAATATCTTATAAGTAAACTATAGTGAAAGAACTTCAGAACCACAGTGCTTTCAAATAAATTATAGACGTATGTAAAGGTAATCCTAGTGCAACATATTATTCGCATTTTTTCTCAGCATGAAATTCGTTCATCACACGCTTGTTTGTAGTCGAAAACTCAAGAGTCGGAGAGAAGAGATTCTAGAGTAGCGTTTGAACAGAAGGATGAAAGAAAGCACCACGAGGAAGTGAGCAATTCAGTGAATAGTGAGTAGGGTGGACGATTTGAGTTTATGACATAGACCGTCGAAACATCAGGGATTAGCTTATACCTTAAGGCATAGAATAGTTTGCACAAAATGGAGGCTTTACTGTTAGGAAGGATATATGTTGCAGTTGCATCATTGTAATCGCTTATCAATACAAAATTCAACCTTGAACGATTTCGAATCACTTTTTTTGAATGTTGTGAGATAACCATCGCAGATAGAATGGACGTAAAGCTTGGAATTTCAAACTGAAGATTACTTAGGTTCCCCCGAAAGTTCTTTCACCTTAAAGAAAATACTTCATCTTAAATTGTCTCTCAAAGTAAATAAAATGTTTGCAAATCTCCTGCTATCTTTTCAATTCAATGTCTGAGAACTCCGCTAATTTTGAGAATAAAAAATCGATTGTCATAATTGGAAATTTCTATGCGCATCCTATTCGATAGAGATTGGGGCAACTGAAAGTTCGATGAAGCGAGGCCTCAAGAACATCCTGTAAGAATTTACTTGCCGCATTCCTGAATGGTTCTTTTTTGTCAATTTAGCGATATGTGGGATGACGTTATCATGTTATCATGTCAAACTCTGCGTCTTCATTGAGATCGTGTTTTTGTATAGATACTTCAATTCTTGGAGTATTTTGCATAAAGTTTAGCAATAATTTTCTGATTATTGATGATTGGTGGGAAGGTGTTCATCATAAATTATACGTCCGTTGTTTATTTATTTATAAAAGACTTTTAGAAAAAGTGAGCGAGTTTATGGGAGAACTCCATACTTTGAATGCTCGGATGTTCGGTTATATTAATTAGTATTGATATATATTATATTAATAATAGCATATATGAAGATAGCAGTATATTCATATTTCGTCCAGCTATTGGCCAGAGTGCGTTTATTCACCTGGACAGATCATTTTTGTTCCGGGCCTGGAAAATTACAAACACTTGAATCTGTGAAATAACATCCATTTTCATCTTAAAAACAATCCGAGTCAAAGAACTAATGAGAAAAATTGCACTTTATGTGTTTTATGCAACAGCTGCACAAATATTAATCATTTTACATATGAAACCGTGGGACTTCAGATGTAAAAACAATAAATGTATGTATAATTGTTGTTTTCGACATGTTGTTGTGTGGAAGTCATCATTACAAATAAGTGAGCAATGAGTTTGCGCATAATTTTGCACGAATATTGAGAGTTGGTTTATGCGTCAACTGTCTTACAATTATCTTTTTTTCTTACTTCATTGGTCATATTGAAATATCTTATAGTATTCAAAACCAGGAGCAATCCTTTTCAACCCTTCCTTCTCTCACAAACTATCTTTCATGGTTGAATTGTGTGTTAACAAGTGAGTACCAATTTTTCTGCTCAGCTAATAGTTTTGTCGACGTGTCTGTATGCTGCATGAAAGGAAAATGGTGGACCCTAATGCTGAAGAACTAGAAATCTAATGCATAAACCGAAGTGAGTAAATCCATAATTACTTAATGCCATTATTTTCAATGACATATATAGACAGGAACGCTTGCGTTCATGATGGTCGTTTATTTTTCATATGTGATATTTTGCAATGAAACTTCAAATACTTCGTCTCAAACAAACATTCAGCACACCCCAGTAACTCCATATTCGAGACTAAACTGTGCACAATTTGTCAAGAAACAATTCAACAAAACATGTGTCCTTAATATCTAAAACATATCTGTATATATTAGCACATAACTTTTAGTTTTTTAAAGTTGTGCTTCTTGTTGATGTTGAACTATAGGTAAGTAGGAAAAAATTTCTACAAACGTAGTTCTCAAGACAAAGTAGGTGAGATAGAGGTTTTTAGAGCAGATCTGATGCGTTTAAGTCGGGTGATGCGAGTTTTTCCTAGTGAAATTGTATTTACAATGATAAACTTGCGATGTACTTACTTTTCGAGGGCATTTAGTGAGAGCAATGGTAATGTTCGAAAGGTTTTCCTACGTGGTGTAATAGCAGTTTTTCAAGGATCAAAGGTCGTCGTCTGCGCTGTGTCAAGGCCTGCTGAACTAAATGTTTGCTATCAATTGGTCGGTTTAGTGACTCTTCAGAGATACAGTATGGGCTGATCGAAAGGAAGTGGTGCAACTCCGATTTCTAGATTCCCCCAAGTCAAAACGGCCCTTTTAACAATGTTGTAAAAGATTTGGAGCGCTTCTTCACTAATTGGTACTTGTGAACACTGCTCCCGTACACAACGAAAATGAGGTCCCGTAATGTGTGACTGTTCAGGGGAAATTTGGCTAGTTAGGAGTGGGAAGTGTTGATAGTGTTTCGTCCGAGTGGTCGACTGCTGAAGCCATTGTGTGTGACTTGCATTGTGTGATCTTTGCAATAAGCGACCACCACCGCCTGTCTTTTCGCATCCTTCATTCGTGTTACTCTTTCTCTTTTCACACCTCATATCCCTACATCTACAGTGCGAGAATCGGCAAACTCGCTATCATCTTCACGGTTCTTTTCATGTTGCGACGACATGAAACTTTGTTTTCATTCCCTCTGTTACAGCATACCCGTTACACGATGCAAAAACTGTTTAACAAGAAATATTCTCACGACTAAAATGAAGAATTTTTCTTTCAGCATTTTCACCGGAAACCAGCTCATCACTAGACGATTCTGCTTGTTCTCTGTAAGTTCTTTAATCGCTAACTTTGAACCCATCCTTGTGTTTTATAGTTGACCCGACATCAGTTTTAGACAAATTTAAAGAGAAAACCATACTCGTTATCAGTAGGGCGAAAATCTGCGATTATATTAGTCTGCGTGTTCGCGTGGCCTGATACCATCGCGGGTCTTTTTAAACGATCTGGTGTCTTCTTTTCTAGTGTCACCTAATCATATTGGCGCAGATTTTCGAATCTCACAAACCTTTCTATAGGTGATTCGCTCAACTTATTTCTCGCTCTCGCATTATTAACAAGAACAAAAATTTATTTCTTCAGTTCAGGCATTTACTAGTGCGATTTTGCTGTAAACTGTTAATTTCATATAGGGATGGCAGCCTTGCAATTGTTGCTGAGCTTCGCTTTCGTATTAACTCGAAATTACATAGGGATCTTCAAAGAGGAAATGAACAGACGACTAACGGTTTGGCTTATCATAGTGCTATTTCCGCTACGGTTACCTCATTGAGTTCTGCGCTTTTTGCTATCTATGATAATATGTCCTAATTTCTAGGCTTTGATTCAAATTATCTCACACAGATCATAGCAGTCGGTTGTTTCTATTATTCGTTCCTATATTTGCACTCTTGGTAGTGTAGTTGTCCAGTCCTTTTTGCCTAAAGCAAAGTGCTGCTTTGGTTCCACTTAACAATGGGAATGTCACCAATGCGCTCGCTACATTAAAGTGTACAGGTCAACCTAAGCGGTGAGGGTTTTTCAAGCATGCGAATGTCTGACTTGATGACCCCCCTTCGCTGCTATCGCTTCATCTTAGAGTAGCGCAACCGACTACCAACACTGACGGACGCACTTTCGCTGGCTGCGCTCCCGCGAGTCACTGTTGAAGGCCGTCTCATCGGCACTAGCCTTTTCCTGGCCATCTGAGCCTATGACGGAATTGTGACGTATCCAAACATGTCGAATATTGACGACATGAGTCATTTTGTCACACCTGGAAATGACCTTCTCAGCTGTCGTTTGGAACATTCTTCAACGCGTTGTTCAGTCAGCTCATCTGACGCATCTTATGCCCCTATTTGTCCTATTCATAAAGAGTTACGTGCTATCGATCGACTTTTATGGCTTACATGGACGTGTTTCCTAGACTTTTTGTTCCTTCTGCGCTGTAAGAACTATTCATTATCAAAGAGAATCTGTACTTAGGATTCTCGTCGTTTTTAGTTCTAAAGAACTTGCTTACCCATGTGTTTCGATATATTGATCATTTTGCTAGTTTCCACATCGAAGCTTCTCAAATCTACCGCCGTTTTCGCATATGTTTTTTTTTCCGATTAGTATTTTGGACGTTTGCGTCTTATCCAAAATGAAGTGTCAAGCACGGGAAAACAATCCTATCTGTATCGCCGCTTATCAGCTGACTTGGTGGTGTGAGATCTTCGAGGTCTCCTCATGCGCTCGTTATCGTGGCACCTTTTCTCTTCAATAGGTTCTATCTCGGCTGTTGTATCCGAATATTCATTGAGCTGTGCTAATTTACTCGTTTAGGAACGACAGTGGCTGTGTGCCTCACAGCAATATGAGTGGACCGGAACGAAGGACCATCCACATGAGCCACTACCAGGGTGGCACCCTCAAAGTATGCTTCCGTGCTTCCTTTGTTTAGTATCACTTCGAAACATGTATGTGTTAATCTTTTCAGGACAAACTAGATCAAGGTGACAAAGTTTTCAAAACTGTTGAAGATTTTGTTAGCACCTATGTTGAGGATCCCAGCAAACGCCGACCCATCAAAAAGGTTTATTTTACTTTTCCTTGTGAAAAAACAACATTCCCATTTTCTTCCTTACAGATGCTGGTTGCCACAAATGGTATTGCAGCTGTTCGTTGCATTCTTTCGATTCGAAAGTTGCTTATGCAACTATTCCGCAACGATCGCATAATCAAATTCATTTGCTTGACAACAGAACAAGAAATACGCTCAAATGCTGGTGAGAATTTCTTGTTTTATGCACCTCGTTTGGAGCAATTTATAAAGTATTTTCTCGTGTTATTATCGCATTTTTTACGCTTAATCAGTACATTGTGCTTTTTCCGCCTTCTCTAACAATGGATCTCTAGTCCGTTTTTCAAATAATATTCCTTGAGAACAGTGAAAGAGAAGTTTTCTTAAATTCCTCAACTATTTTGGCCACAACTGCAAGATCTGTTCCACTCCCTTGCCTAATTTTGTGGAATACTTTTCAGGCATACAGGAATGCTTACATTGTAACATGTTATATTATTGGTAGGTACTCCTGAGAAAGTTGCAAAGTTTTCACCAGTATTGTAATCGTCTGGTGAGACAAACTTATGCACAGAAATGGGTCCATAATAGATTGTTAATACCATACAGATATTTGTTATTTTCGTTACCACCTTCATCAACAATTTTATGCTGGTCTCCAGAGATTTCTTGGCCAACTTGAGGTTATTTATTTCAGCGGCTCAAACATAGCTACACTCATTCTCTCTGACAAATTCCTGTGTAAACAAAAAATCCTTAACTTTTCCAAAATAAGTGTTGCTTCTTGCGAGCCAAGGTTAGTTGTCCCTTATTTCGTCTTACTCATTTCACTATAAAAAAAAGTTTCTATGAAGCCGTCAATTCTTTTTTGCCAAATTCCATTTATTTGGACTGCCAAAACAACACAGCTGGTTATGAAGTGGTTCTGTTGGATTATCTGAGGCAATAGAGCTTTGTTTTTTTCATTGTTATCGCATAATTGTACTTTGACCACTTTCTGGAGAGATTCTTAAGTGAAGTGCATGTTTTCACTGAAGTAAATGTGACCACATTTTCTTTCGTGAAGTCGTTGAGGGGACCCTTTAACTTTTTCCCCGAAGTTTGACATTTACACTTTAATCTTTGAGAACCGGTGTTTGTCCGCGAATGTTCGGTTTTTATAGCGGGAATGTATCCCGCAAACCATTCCAGCTATTTATTCCAATACGGACTTTGCACTCTTTATATTGATTATTGGCTTTTGAAAATGTTGTCCATGCATTTAACGGTACACTTTGTGATTCCCCACAAAATATATGGATGAATTCATGGAACATTCCCAACTTATGGAACTTTTACCCTGTCCTTACTTTGTCTTTTGTATTCATATTTTATTGTAAATCATGAAGTACCACTAATGATTTTGAAGTTACATTTTACAGAGTATCTAAAACTTGCTGATCACTTCGTTTTCTCTCCTGGCGGTGATAACAGAAACAATTATGCTAACGTCGAAGAAATAGTTAACCATGCAGTTGAAAAGGAGGTAAGGTGTACAGGCATGACATTCTGTGTTAGAATCACAAAGCTAATAATTTCAGGTTGACGCTGTATGGGCTGGCTGGGGTCATGCTTCTGAAAATCCGGAGCTTCCGAAGCAATTATCAGCTCGTGGTATCGTTTTCATTGGACCGCCAGCTAGTGCCATGTTTTCCTTGGGCGACAAAATCGCGTCAACAATTATTGCGCAGGTGTAATATTCAACTTTAATTGATATATTGTGGTCTAAGGATTAAGGGCAACTGATGAATGCTTTGAAAGTCTAATGTCGAAAAACATGTAGTATGAACCTGTACTTGCGATCAAAAGAACACTTCACAGTGTTCGCAATCTTTCATCAAAACCAGTTTAAGTGTTCAAATTCATTCATTTATCAGTTTTAGACTCTGGACATTCCTACCATTGAATGGTCTGGTAGCGGATTGAAACTAACTCTGCAAGAGGAAAGAAAAGAAGGTGAACACGTCTCCATCACAGAAGATCTCTTCAACCAAGCAATCGTATCGGACCTCTATGAGGGGTTAAGAGCTGTCGAAATTCATAAAATTGGATATCCTCTTATGGTAAGGCTTACATTCTCTTTACGTTTCCCATATAGCATCATGTTTTTTCTTTCATTTTCTCTTTTTGTAGTTTTCCTGGATCGTATTAACGTCCAGTCTTCATAAGCTTTTAAGAAAATCTTAAAGTATCGTTTTCTTTTCCTCCATCATGTTTCATTTTCGTGAAGGGAGTACTACCCTAAACACAATAACTGGACGTATCTATTAAAGACAAAATACACTGAAGAGCTACTGGATGCACCATGGTATCATCTTATGGAATTTCCTTACCCATGAGTTAGTATTAAGAAATGATACGAGGTATGATACTTTGAATATTCAGATAAAAGCATCAGAAGGTGGTGGAGGTAAAGGCATCAGAAAGTGCAAAAACGAAGCAGACTTCAAGGAGAACTTCGTCCAAGTACAAACTGAAGTGCCTGGCTCACCCATTTTCATAATGAAGTGTGTTGAGAATGCGAGGCATATCGAAGTACAGCTCATTGCAGATAGGTACTATCAATTCTAACTACCTTTTCTTTGAGTTGTTTCTGTTATCCTCTGTTTTCATCTTGGTATTTCAAATGAATCCGCTTAGGTACGAGAATGTAATCCCGGTTTTTACTCGTGACTGTTCTATTCAACGGCGGTGTCAGAAAATCATTGAGGAAGCGCCCGCTAGCATAGCTCCTAAAGAGACTCTGCGTCGAATGCAACAAGTTGGTTTTTTTAAGATGAAATTTTGAAAGGAAAACAGTTTCGCTTCATAGGATGCTGTAAAAATCGCTAAGCTGGTGGGCTATGAGTCAGCTGGTACCGTTGAATATATGTATCTCCCCGACGAAAACAGATACTTTTTCCTCGAATTGAATCCGAGATTGCAAGTGAGAGACTTTTTGGACTGGTTTTTGACGCAACTTCATTCCTCTGTCCTAAAAATTTTTTAGGTCGAGCATCCTTGTACTGAAATGCTTGCTAGTATAAATATTCCCGCTATCCAAATGCAAATCGCCATGGGCCTTCCCTTAAACAGAATAACCGATATCCGATTGTTCTACGGTAATCATAAGAAAACTACTTTATGGTTTATCCTCCACAAGCATTTAAAGTTTTATAGGACTGGATAGATACGGGACTACACCATTACCAGAAGAACTTGTACTTACCGACACGGAATACAGTGTTATTGCTGCAAGAATTACATCTGAAGTAAGTGTACACTTTCTTTCTTCTTTTTGATCAGATTTGCTTTCTACAACTTCTTTTGGAATACCTCTATTTGCGCATTTCATTCGTCTTACGTTTAAATCTGACTTGCGTGTGTTCACATATGTTGTTCAACGGCAACAACACACTTCTTTAGTACAAATAATGAGAACATTTTAAACTTTGTTTGAAGTAACGTCTCTGATTTCGTTTGTATACCTTGGTTTCATGTTTTGTGTTTACAAGATAGTTTGTACTTGAAAAAAAGTGGAAAGAAACAAACAAAAAAAAAGGGAAAATTAACTTAATTAACTTAAGCCAATTTGAACTTACTTCTGATATTCGAGAGAAGTTGTAGGTGATATACAGAGAACTCTCAAAAACAATATTTCGATTTCTTTCAACGCAGGTTGTTGAAATTTCTTTCATTGAACGTTTATTCCTTTGAGTGATTTTCTCTTCGGCTGCTCACATTGTGGGTCGAAAACTTCTTTTCGAAGAGAAGACTTTCTTTGGACTTTTTGTTTGGCTGTCTAGATGACAAAATATGTTGTGCATCAGTCGTTTTATTGTTTTTTTTTGCTTGTATTCTTCATTCATATATTTTGAAGGCTTTTTATTTAACCAGTTAATTAGAATTACAGCATATTTGCATTTTCGTAGGATCCAGAGGACTTTTTCCGACCTTCCACAGGCTCGGTTGAAGTGCTTAACTTTCGATCTGCTCAAAACGTTTGGGGATACTTTTCGGTATCAAGTGCTGGAAAAGTGCACGAATTTGCTGATTCACAATTCGGTCATCTATTTGCTAGAGGTCGTACTCGGTAGGTGCCTTTAGCTGGCTAGTAAGCTCACATGACCATGTATTGTTTACCTTTTCTAACTCTTTAGTCATGAAGCTGTATCCGTGATGTTGTGTGCTCTACAAGAACTAGAACTACGAGCTTCCTTCGCTTCGCAAGTTTCATATCTTGTTGACATGCTCAAGGAGCCTGACTTCACGGAGAATCGTTTCAATACACAGTGGCTTGACAACCGCATTGCCAACAAAGTTCTTCAAGTGAGTCACAGTACTTTTTAATCTACCTACAACTGCCTTTCGTAATCATAAGTTCTCTAATTTCGCTCATTTAGAAAGCTCCACTTCCAAGGCATGAGATGATTGCCATTAGCAGTGCCGTAATCGGGCATGCTCGCGTCACAGCTGCTTTTAATAACTTTAAGAATGCAGTTGAACGAGGACAGGTATATCCACACTCTGTGAAACAATCCTTTCAGACCTACTCATTCCTTTACAGGTGCTCCCTACTAAGGATCTCACAGAAACATTCCTTTTCGATCTCGTAAAAGATATGAGCATTTACAAAGTCACAGTTACTCGAAGCGGACCTCTTAACTATATCATAACTCTGAACGGTGGCAAGACACAAGTAGAAATCCGTTTGCTTGGCGATGGTAGTCTACTCGTCACTCACCAAGAGCGTAGCTACACTTGCCATCTTGAGGAAACTTCCGATAAGTTCAAGGTAAGGTATTTTGGATCAATCTGGGTTTGGACAGGCGAGTCCTAAGGTGCAAATGGGTTGCTTTGTTGTTAGTTGACCAGAATTAAACAATTGATTTGTGCTATAGTCTGTTATAGTCTCATTCGTAGCCTGAATTCTTATGTTTATTGTAGGTGACGATTGGCCGATCTATTGTTGTGTTTGAAAAGGATAACGATCCAACAGTCTTAAAATCACCATATACTGGAAAACTGCTTGGGTACAAGAAACAGAATAAAGTAGGTGATTTTATGCTTATGTAATTTATAGTTTATGAAATGTTGTGTATGAAATTTCTCAATCAGTTTACTCTTTATGGAAGCTGGCCGTCCTGTTTTTTCGTTCTCTGTTTTACAGTGTGCAGCACTAAGCAAGCTTCTTAACATTAGGTCTTGTAGTGTAAATGATTTCACATTAGGTGGAAGTTGTTCCACATTGCTTCTGCAGTTATTCACCCTAGGGATATATGTATATGGAGACTTATTGGATTGTATTCTCATCGCTTAACTCTATGAACGGATGATTAACCTTTTTTAGGAATGGGTCGGAGTTGGGGCTGTGTATGCTTCTGTTGAATCAATGAAGCTCGTATTCAACGTCGAAGTCAAGAAGGCTCCAGGAAGGTAAGATGTGCTTGAGTAGAGTTGGGCTTCCTGATTCTTGTAGCATTATTTGTTTACTTTTTCCCCTTCTTCCTCTTATTCATTGTGTTCCTTTAGGCTTGAACACGTCGCAAAGGAAGGTGATCTCTTGTATCCAGGTTCAGTTATCGCTCGCTTAGTGGATCAAAAGGATGGTGAGAAATATAAACCAAAGCCATTCTTGGAGTCGTTCCCTGAATGGACAGAACTTTCTGAGCATGAGCGAGTGCTTCCTGAGACCAAAAGACTCAACAACTGCTTAGACGTCAGTTTGTGACTCATTTGTTTCGTTTTGATTGCATTGTCGTCCAACGACTGGCAGCTTCAGATGTGTATGAATATTCTCAACGGATCTATTCCTCCTGGAGCAAAATTCAGCATGAAGCTGCTTGTTGAAGAGCTGTTTTCCTATTTAGAAAGCACTACGTTACCTCATGCCCTTCTTAAGGTTTGTGCTTATACATTTTGGCATGCATTTTTTTTTCAACTCTTATCTTTCTTCGATTGTTCGATATGTAGGTATTTAGATGTTCGCTTCTTAACATTCTGAAACTTTAAGTAGTTTGAGCTTCATGCAACTCTACACTTAAATTGTACAGAAAATTGAATTAATTCGGTCGAGTATTATGGCATCATAGGTCTTACATTTCAAAAGCTGATCTACTATGATTATGATGACACTTTTTAGCAAACCCTTAATCCGATGCTCAACCGAATTCCGGAGAAGTTTTCTTCAAGGATGAAAGACGCAACGAAGGCTGAGTCGATGCAAAACTTCTCCATCATTAAGGTCCATTCACTTCTTTTTCCTTCTTTTTTTTTTGTCCTCTTTGAATAACGTTATCTTCTTCAGTCTATACTGGACGACTATTTCGTTTCGTTGAGCCACACTGAGTGGGAGACCGCAAAAGCTGTTTGTAACACGGTGTATCATATCTGCGAAAGGCAGGTTCACTGCACTTCTGTTGTTGAATGAGCTGTTCTTTCCCCTTTTACAAAACATGTTTTCGTTCCAGGTTTGAAGGTGGGATCCTCTCAAGTACAGGTTATGTGCTTAACTCACTCTTGGCTGAATACAAGCAGTGTGAACGGTTTTTCGAAGGTCGTGTCTACGACGACGCTGTGGCTTTGTTGAATGAGGAGGTTTGTTGTTATATTTATTGGAAATTTGTATTTTGGAAACTACTAATATTTTTCTGCAGTTCGGCTCTGACAAGGATCGCGTTGTGGCCATGATTTATTCGCACACTCAACTCAAAGGAAAGAACAAATTTATGTTGGCACTGCTGGCGGCTATCGAAAGGCGTGGAATGCACTTGGTATTTTAGTTATTTCCATCAGCTAAGAATTTTATTGCATTTTCTTGTCAGCAACCACTTTGTTTAGGTCGCACCTCTGGCAGATAACCTCCGAGAAATCGGAAATATGTTCCACACGGACGAGGTGTGCAATCAAGCCAGGCAGCTTCTTCTCCAGAATAGTCAAATCAAGTACAGAAAATTCTTGAATAAAGTGAGTTTCCTGTACAATGGAATGTGCCACCATTTTTGCCACCTATCTTATCGTCCTGTCTTCAGATTGTTTGGGATATTGAAAAGGTGAACCTCGCTGATAGAGACAAAAAAGAAGTGTTGCCGGTGAATGAAGCCGTGGCAAAACTCAAAGGGCTCTTTGGACAGATGATGGATAGAGGGATGACCCCAAAGGAAATGTTCAGCTCTAGTCCGTGGGCTCATAAAGCCATCCACGAGTTCTTCTTCGATGAGAAGCTAGCTGATTTTGCTATACGTGCTTATATCGGGCTACATTTTGCTGTCGACGATGTAACATGTACAGCTTTACATTGTGCAAATCAAGATGCGAAGGTTTATGACTTCTTTGTGGACAACTCCAATCTTGTGTATGTTTTCTTTATTATATTTTAGATTAGATAGTATGATTACTATCCAATTCAGGCATTACATGATCTCTCCTACCGTAGAAAGTAACCAATACCTCTCCATTATCAAGCTTAGTGTGAATCGAGACAATTTTGTTCAAGCGATAACACACGAAAACTTGGTAAGCTATTATTTTCTGAACTCTTGAGCAAGTTTTTAATCATTTCTCCAAGAGCAGTGATCGGATGCTTATCTTAAGGCAAGGAGAAATATTTCAATAAGATTTGATTTGTGGACCTTCAAGTGAGCATCTGGTGACCATTGATGGTTAATTCGATTAAACAATAGCTTCCAAGTTGTGAATACATCCAGTAAACCGAGTCCTACCTTCGAAAAAGAACATTCCTGTTTTTATTACTAAAGGAGTGAACGGAAACGGAAATATATTTCTTGTGACGTTAGAATTAGATGTGAACATTCACAAATAAACATAACATTCATTTATTTCTTACGCCTAAAGACTAAAAATGTCGAACGAGTAATGATCGACGTCATCATCTATCTTCCCCACATCATTGCTCAACTTTTCCACCTTTTCTCATTAATAAAAAAAAATTAAATAGATTAATTATTCAATTTTTCTGTGTTATTTAGCCTCTGACCTTCTATGAATTCCTGTTTTCCATTCTTACTGCATTCTACTGCTTTTGTTATGTTATTTCTCTAGATCAATTCACTAGTGAGCAAGTTCTCTGAGTGTGGAATAAAGTCTAACGGCATCCGATCGCAGCTTCGTGTAACTTTATTGGTGAATGTGATCCAACCAGCAACTCCTTCGCAGTCCAAAGATGGGCATCGTGAAGCACAGCTTGAGGTAATAATTAATACTATTTTCGGTTCCACTTTCCGTTCGCTTTGACAAGTGTAATGCTTTGGCAGTAATTCCGTATACGTGTAATTCATTCGCGATCGCGAAGATAGCAGCTACATCCGTTGTATTAAGAATCACGTTTAACACGTTATTCGAAGCAAGCCCACTTTGTGTTGATGAAAACTGTAGGTAATTGGTGTCTGTCGCTGTTTACAACCCAAAACTAGGTCTTACGGAATTACTGAGTTTGTAGATTGAAATTAGTATTGAAGGAGCTGCCCGTCCACTCGGATTACGACGATCAGATTGTTGCGGAAGCAGAAAATGCCTCTCACATTATCCGAAATGCTCTAGCCGATAAGCTTACGGCAGTTGACATCCTCACTCACGTTCTCGTTTGTAATTCGTGCAAACCACTCACGCAGGTAAAGATGAATTGAACATATGGTGACTGAACCTAAAAACGTGTTTCGCCTCCCAGGTGGATCTACTCGGCGCAGAACGTCTTGAATTGTGGCGTTTGCCTTCAGAAGCCCGTCTTGTTTCTGATCGTTTGTCAAATTTGAACGTGTTCAAGTACGATGATCCAGACAAACGATTCTCTAGACTTTTCGTACGAGAAATTCTCGAGATACCAGTGCGTACGGTGGATGACAGGTTACTCTTCTCCTCAATCTATGTTATCAAATTTATGCTTACAATAAGGAAAGCAGAATAATGTGCTAATGAAGTAATTCTTTATTGGACGGAAATTTGTTTTCTGTTCTCTGTTTAATCTTTCCTTCCGGGCAGTAAGTGTTCGTGATCCTCAGTCGGAATTTGCTTTGAGTGGAAGAAATTTTGTCCCCGATTCGCCTAAATGCATGAAGTACTCTCACATCATCGTTTGCTTCCAGCTTCACTTACTCTTAAGTTTGTTGGTCGAAATACTCAAGTAGAATCTCTTAAAATTTTCTGTTTTGTTAAGCTTCAGTAACACTAGCATGGTTGTTGATGTTCTAAAGATACTATTCAGCTTGGTCTACGAGCTTAAGAAAAGGTGCATGAAAACAATTCACTGGGATAATGTTGTTCTTGCAGCTTTGAGGAAATCGAGAATACAGTTTCGGCTCAACTCGACAGTGCATGTGGAGCTATAAACGTTGCCATGCGGAAATTTAAGAAGTTGGTAATCTTTCTGTTTCTTTCGACGGTCTTTTTATTTTCTATATATTACTAAAGGGTTGGGGTTTATTTCAGGAGCCACCTTGGATTGTGGTAATATCTGTTTTTCTTTTACTATTTTCTGTTCTTTGCATGGTAACATCCATAGCGCCTTGCGAAATAGAAATGTCATGTAGTAGAAACATGTAGATGCTTGCTAAACAACATGGCTACTCTTTAATAGTCTGCATTAAGGTCGTTTACGTTGCTGTTGAATCTCCTGATTTGCGTTTAGGAATATCTATGTGTCGAATCATGTGTTTCTGTACGTCACGTTCCCGAAGATGCAGGCTACTTTCACAAGTGATTACCAGGATGAATTGGATTCATTGTTCGAAGAAGCAGTTAAAGAACAACGCGACGTGTTATATAAACATCATGTGACAGAGGTGATATTCATTTTTTTTCCCGTCATTGTTGGACTTCGTTGTTAGAGTTTTCTTTTTGTAGGTGGAAATTGTCTATACCAAGCTTTCCGCTAACGAACAAGTTCGCGAGTTATGGAAACGTCGGGTAAAGTTCTTAGATGAAACTGGTGTAACTCCTGAATTCGGTATATACGATGAGCACAAGGTGAACCCAATAAAGTACTACTTTTGTACTTTCTTATATTTACTAACTTTCACTTAAATGTTTTTAGGCCGTCATTTATCCGCAAAAATTATCTCATTTGTTGTATGGATCCAAGCTATCTCCTCATTCCAAGATTAAAAAAATTGAAAAGAAGCGGTCCTCGACAAGGTACCTAAGATGTGAATTGCTTTATTGACTTTTCATTTTCTTTCGTCATTTCAGAGCAATTGGCACTACGTACGTTTACGACTATCCGACATTAATTGGTCGCGCATGCCTTGAAGAATGGAAAAAGCTTCAGGATCGCTCAGAAGACTGTAAGGACGGGTCGAATTTGTTTCAACAGTGAGTAATTCTCTCCTTCTGACTTTTAAAGGCATCACCCCACGAATCTGGGGTGGCACAGGTTTCAGGTGGGGTATGGGTACACGAGGTCGTTGATTCCGAGGTCGTCCGAATTGGTTTTCGACGAATCGCAGGCGAGGCGAGGCGCAAACGTTGCGCACTGCAACAGAAGCCGTCATAACAAACAGCATTCCGGGTCGTTCGTTTCCGTTGATGCAGGGAGAAATGGACGAAATCACCATTTTCCCCACAATCTACGACCTCGTATAGGTTTTACCCGCCTGATACCCGTACCACCCTAGATTTGATGCCTTTAATATATCATGAAGGTCATGTTTTGTTGTCTAGGCAGTTTGAATTGCTTACACCTATTCAACGAGCGGGCTATTACAATGGCGATTATCGACAGTTCTTTATCGAGGAGGAGTTAGTTGTAAAGGTTTGTTCGGATCATCTCTGCTTATTTACAAATGCTTGCTACTTTGCTTATATTTGCGGTTTGTTTGCATTTTATTCTTTTTTTTATCTTGGAAATTTATCACTTTGTTTGTTTTCAAGGATGACGAAATTGTTCGAATCTCGGATAAGGACGAGCTTAAGAAACGTGCGGACAATTGCAATAATGAGGCAGGGATGGTTGCCTGGCAGCTGCGGTAAATCCATTTCGGAAGTGTTTCTTAGGACGTTTTTTC
Organism: Necator americanus; assembly: GCF_031761385.1. Lineage (NCBI taxonomy): Eukaryota > Metazoa > Nematoda > Chromadorea > Rhabditida > Ancylostomatidae > Necator > Necator americanus. The sequence goes on from NC_087376.1 coordinate 8,387,515, forward strand.
ATAATTTTTCATTATTCATATTTTCATGCAGACTGTTTACGCCTGAGAAGCCGTTAGGATACACCATTATTGCTATTGCGAACGACATTACATTCCAATCTGGATCGTTTGCAACTCAAGAAGATTTATTGTATAGCTTGGCTTCGGAATATAGTCGAAAGCATAAGGTTTGTCTAATTCTCCTCTTGCTTTGTTGTTAATGTAATGCTTCGCAAATATGTTCAATATGTATTTTGATTCTAAATGTCGTTTGATTGTCTTTAATACTGGTTGTTCTCTCTTCAGTTCCCTCGCGTAAATGTTTCTTGCAACTCCGGTGCACGCATCGGACTCTGTGATGATGTATCGAAGGTGTTCCGAGCAAAATTTAAGGTACCTTCCTTCTTTTTTTTTAAATGGTTGCTTTTTGAAGCTTCCTAGCATCGAAAAGTAAATCTGTAAACAAATTTTACATATTACTTTGTTGATGTTACATCTGCTTTCAGCATCCGGGTCATCCTGAAGAAGGTTTTGAGTATTTGTATGTCAATGGGAGTGATGAGGAGTTGTTGAAAGATCAGATCATGTACGAGAAGATGCCCAACGGCTTGCTGCGACTGAAGGCTGTTATTGGAAAAGAGGTAGGATTTTTTGAACACCTCTGTATGGTCTACGCGTTTCTTTGCTTCCGTGATGCTTCGTTATGATGTAAGTAGAAAGAAATGAAACAAGAGTTACAATATTCCAACCTGAAATACGATTTATTAAGTGTTTTATAGGGTCATTAGCTTGATCCTGTAGTGTTTGACGGAAAACAAAAGAGGAGACAGGAATTCTTTTTGTTTTTTTGCAGCATGAAAATATTGGTGTGGAGAACTTGCAAGGATCTGGACTAATAGCCGGAGAAACATCAGCAGCTTATGATGAAGTTCCAACATACTGTCTGGTCACCGGTAGAACCGTTGGTATTGGAGCGTACACGGCCCGGTTGGCCCATCGTATCGTGCAGGTATATTTCACATTTGCGCATTTTTCCACGCTCCACTTCCGGGTATTTTGGGCGCAATATTATCATTTTTAGACTCGTTCTTCTCATCTCATTCTTACGGGTGCACCTGCTCTCAACACTTTGTTAGGAAAGGAGGTGATTCACCTTTTTTGAGATAGATTCGATTCATTCTGAAAAAAGTGGTTTTGCAGGTTTATACTTCTAACAACCAGCTTGGAGGAATACAAATCATGTATAAAAACGGAGTCACTCACGCCGTGGTAAACGATGATTTCGAGGGAATTTGCAAGATCATTCAGTGGATGAGCTATCTACCCGATGAGGTTAGTTTGGTTCATTCTTTTTTTTTACAATGAATTTACAATTTCTTCACATCGGGATTTTTTGGACAAAGATCCGAGTGTTCGCTCGTTTAGCGTTAATGTGAACATGATTGCCATCATTCAGATACCATCATTTCCTTATCGCCGGTCCCTTGGATTCGATTCTGCCCCTAGACCCGTGCAATTCAATATCGAACCCAACAAAGCGTATGATATCCGACAACTTATCGACAGTCATGATACAGAAGGGACTCGCGGCATTTGCGATTCGAACTCCTTCGATGAGATCATGAACGACTGGGCAAAGACGATAATTGGTAATTCCCTCCTATTTTCACATTTTTCCGCGCGCGCAGGTCTCCTCATTTCGATTTCAGCTGGAAGAGCACGAATTGGTGGCATTCCCATTGGAGTAGTATCATCTGAACTCCGCAACGTTATGTCCGTCAGCCCTGCCGATCCTGCTTCGCCGAACAGTCAGTCAGTCGAAGTACATCAGGCTGGACAAGTTTGGTACCCGGACTCCGCTTTTAAAACGGCTGAAGTTATCGGTGACTTCAACCGCGAAGGGCTTCCACTTTTGTTTATTGCTTCATTACGTGGATTCTCCGGTGGGCAACGAGGTAATTGATTAAGGAAACCTACTATTTGCACAAACTGCAAGTGATTATGGTGCAGCGCGGCTACTTATACTTGTTCAATTCAAAGTTCTCCTTTTAGACATGTTTGAAATGGTGCTCAAGTTTGGCGCTCAAATTGTAGACGCACTACGGCAGTATCGAATGCCTGTGATCATCTATATCCCGTGTCAAGGAGAGCTTCGTGGTGGTGCCTGGGTGGTACTTGATAGTAAAATCAACCCTGGTTTCATTAGTATGGTAGCCGACAAAGAATCTCGAGGAGGTATGGCTGCAATTTCGTGCAGTTGAGCAGAATATTAGAATTAGTATTGGTATTGTGATATATGTGTGTATTGATTTTCTCTTTCTATAGTCCAACTATACCAGCGTCCTTTGGTTTCAGGAATTTTGGAAGCGAATGCGATTGTTGGCATAAAATTCCGTGATGATAAGTTGCTTGCACTTCAAAAGCGGAACGATGAAATCATGCAACAACTTGATGCGAAATTTGTCGAACAAGTTAAGGTATATGCTTTTAGTTTGAGTTTTGTGCAACCTGACTTACCTATTTCAAATTCGCAGCTCTTCGGTGCTGACTCTTCCGAAGCCAATCAAGCGCGGGCATTGATCACGAAGCGATTCGAGGAATTGAAAAAGTCGTATAGATTAGTAACAGTCGAGTTTGCTGATTTACACGACCGAGCTGAGCGGATGTCCGCTAGAAAAGCTGTCCAAGTAAGCAGAATTCATTGCTAGATAAAGCTCTTTGAGATTATTTTTCCTATCCAACGCTGTTTTATTTCCGCAATTCCCAGTTTTACCCTCCGTTTAGTATTCGCATCATTTCTCACAACATCTAGAATGCAGTCGCGTCAGAATGACTTGACTTGTGGTGCAGTTGCGTAAGCGGCGTTCGAAGTGATGCAGCGGAATCTTTGTTTGGTTTCGTAGCCTTGGGTGCGGTTGACAAGGGTGGTATTGCGATTGCATCACATGTCTAGTTATATTGGCTAGACTGTTGTGGATTCTAGTAGTAGGTGGATTCTAGTAGTAGGCAAGAATACAGTAATTCTTTCTATTGCAGCATGTCACTGATCTCGCCAATTCGCGTAATCTTTTCACACAGATATTCGCGTTAGAAACGGCAAAAATTCATCTTTGTGAAATGTAAGCTTTAGAATTCGGTTCTTCCTTGAATTATATGAATTTTGTATGTAATTTATTTAGATACCTCGATCGGGCTGATCGACATACCACCCGTCAAGAGGCCTATAAATGGGTATCTTCTCGCTTCGCCGAGTTCCGAAAAGACATCTCTTCTCTACCTCCTGCCGAACAGATGATCGCTTTGGAAGAATTTGTAACATCTGGGACTTTCGGTCGACTTGTTGACCAAGTTCGAGAAGAATCTGTTGAGCGGTAATTTTTTTAGAATTTCAGAGATAGCGTTCTATCGAGACCAATTTGTATTATCAATCAACTACTTTTTATCCTGGGGATGTCTCATCACGCTTACTTATTTACCCATCGATATTGAAGATTGGCGAATAGAGAGGAAAAAGTTTGGGCGAAGAGAGAAGAAGAAGTTTGATGGGATATTCATTTATTTGAAAACACCCCTGTCAGAAAACAAAGACAGGAAAGTACAGAACTGATTATATTTTTGCCTAAACTTCACGCAACAAAGATGACCCTTTTTAGCCCATTGCGTGCATATACATAATATCTGGTCACCTCGGACCATTTTGAGGCATTTTATGTTGACCAAAGATCAGGCCACTATAAAGTTACCAATTGACCTTTTCGAAACAAAATAACTCAATGGTTAAATAAAATTCAATGCAGAATGTCGCGATTTCTGAAGCAGGGTACTCGGATATTGTTAAATCATCGATTAATTCAAGCTTATTTGAGTACGTCTTTGGTCGTGATCAACAACCATGACTGAACGTCAGGCGGTCGCGTTTTGTAAAGTAGAGGCGGCAGCGTTAACAACGATGATAATTGTTGATTCACACCAGAGCAGTACGGCAGTTGAAGCAAACAAAACTCTTGACGTGCTGAAACTTCCCATTATTTTGCTTCAATAATCAATTCAGGAGGGTTTGAGGGATAGCCTTTTACCAAGTAGACTAGGCAGTTAAAGGCATCACCCCACAAATCTGGGGTGGTGCGGATTTCGGCTGGGTTATGCCTCTACGGGGTCGCAGATTATGGGGAGGAGGGTGATTCCGTCTATTTCTACCTAATTGCCTTAAAAAATGTTCCGAAGAGTGGCGCGTGCACAAGCCTGGCGCACTGTAATACAACTCTTCGTAGGCAACAGCGTCCCGGAACGCTCGAAGCCGCATCTTCCGGGCAGCTTTTTACGGCAGTTAGGGAAAAATGGACGGAATCACCCTTCTCCCCCTAATCTACGACCCCGTATGGGCATAAACCACTGGAAACCTGCGCTACCCCAGATTCGTAGGGTGATGCCTTTAAATGAGCTTTTATCTCAAGGTCCTCGAGATCGTAAGGAAAGCGCTTAAAAGCGGCTAATGCTGGAAAGAATTCTTATTTTTTGTAATATTTGCTAAATTGAATCTGACTCTTCGTTTAAAAAGAAATATTGCCCTTAGCATCTTACATTAGGTCCACCTTCATATCCAAAACTGAGTACCATATTTTTGTTCATAAATTTGAGATGTCTTTTTTTTGCAAAAGTCTTTCTTTTTATATGTTAGTAGCTTATCTGTTTAAATTTAAAATTTATCTCTGCTGAATAACGTAGGAGCATTGTGATTGGATGATTCTAACTTTGGTTGATGGATTTAGTTAATCGTTAAGAACGCTTTGTCGGACCTTCGTTTCGAATATTCTCATCAGTTATTTCCCACAGAAGAATCAGGAGAAATCTCCGGGTGTTTCGACTGATGTTGTGAAACATACTCGTCTGGAAAAGTTCTGTCTTTAGGGAGTTATTGATGATGTCTGAGCAAGAACTGCGTGATATGAAGCGAATACTGGAACGATGCGCAGCTCAACGAAAGTTCATTTTATAAAAGACAACGAGCTGCAGGCTATCGTGCGGTTTAATTTGCAGATTATTCTGAAGATGTTGTGCTGGTCACATTAATAAAACAATGCACCCACATTTCTATCATATTAGCTCATATTTATTGTTCTCTTGATTTCTTCACTTATTTCTTTTTGATACGACTTAGTGATTGTGCCCAAATTTGATCGTTTCTTTCTAATACCCTTTATTTGTTGTTTTTTTTTTTCCTTTTTTAGTTCGCACAGGCGCCTTCATCTGCCCAGTTCATCATGATACATTGATTTCAGAGGTTATAATAGTGGCTTTTTCTTTTACATACATATTTCTCATATCGATTGCCAGTCAAAATACCTTTAGCGAGTTCATTTCGTTCATTGCCGTTCACGTGTCTCATCAGCATTATGTGTGACGCATTTTTATGCGTTTTTTTTCGTAGCTGTTTAGGTGATATTGCATTCTTCTTACGAATGATCTACCATTTCTGCTTATTTCATTGCCTCAAGAGCCTTTGCGCAAATTTAAACTTAATTTCCGTATTATGCAGATTTTATATATGTATAGATTTTAATTATATTCGATGCCAACGAATTTTTTTCTTTGTGATACATGCTTGGCTGAGAAATGTGTTGCTATCGGTGTTTTCTGTGAATTTCGAACCGTTATCACGGGCTTTTCCATATGTGATATAGATATACTGTGAACAGTGTGCGAATTTCTATGTGTAACTACTTTCATTTATAGTTGGTGTCAGAAGGCGGATTTGTTGATCTGTTGTGTTAGCACTGAACAAAGCATTTTATAAATTGAGCAAACAATACATACGAATAATTTGAAAAAGAAGGAATATACGAAGAATAAAACAGTAGAGCAACAATCAGGAAATCACATACACACATTGGAGCAGAATATATATATATATATATATATATATATAATATATATATATATATATATATATATATATATATATATATATATATATATATATATATATATATATATATCATCGCTTTGATGTATCGCAGAATTAGAGAAAGCATGAGGAATTGCTTTACTTTTTTAAAAGTTACTCAATTGCTTTATTTTTTTGAAAGTTACTCGAGTTTGATAAGTGAAGACCATTTGGCATCGCGGCTAATGAGCAACAGAGAAGTAACTACAGTTGGGCAATTAGCACTGCTCACTCTTCCGAGCCCATTACAGTAAGTATTGTGTAGTTCAACAGGCCGAATAAATTAATAATTTAGATGAAATTACTAATTTATTAATAACTGTTCATCTTCTTGAGCATGCCATCTTGTCATTTGGAAAGAAAAAAAAAAGGAAATATGATTTTTAAGGAACTGATTCGTATGAACAACAAACACTTTAATCCACTTAAGAAATGACATCAAACTTATTCCTTTACTAATGTCAAAGTGAATACTTAACTCAAGCGAACATCCTAATGCATAGAAATTAATGATTCAGGAATTGTTGCTGGTTTTCGAACATTCATAGATTTTTATTTTCATCACTTATAGTTGCAGTCGGGTTATTTAACATTTACTTAAATAGCTCCCTTGTTAAGAAAACAAATGACATGCAAAATTCGCTGACTATGGATCATGTCATGGATGCTAGGAATGAAGACTAACATTTTTATATATCTTAAATTTATTACGTATATAAATTAACTACATTTGTCGTTCTTTGTGAAATACACGTTTACATTAATCCACAAGTACCTATCGTATCCTATGGAATAAATGATGGAATCCTGGATTTAATTCAAGGCACTCATGACTAGTTTTTTACTTCATGATATCTGTGCATATTTTTAGTTAAAGAGAACGTTCGCGGATTTTTTCGGTGACTTCTTTGAAATACGTGGTAGGTAGGATTCGGGACCTGATTTCTTCAAATAGCATTGGAATCGCTGAGCAACTCCTACGAATCCAGGAATCAGAAACCTCAGAAGTAATAAGTCGGCTCACTCTATCCAACTAGAAAACTCAGTGCAAAAGCAGACTGTTACTTCTGCTATTTCTGTTTCATCTGAATTTTGTATCTGAAAAGAGTATTTTGAGATTTCGCCTCGTTTTTCCAGAACGACGTCTCAGTATTTATCATTTGTTGGGATGAACTCACCATGAGAAATTTTCGGCAAACGCCCCCTTCAATCACATTCTTTTCACTAAAAAAAGATGCAAAAAATAAATATGAGGGTTCACACAGTATGGCACTTGGAAAATTTGAGCAGAAATAAGTTGATTAACAAAGTTGACAACTCTTTGCGCATTTGATTCTCATATAATCTCTAAATATTTGTTGTGTGCACATTCCACTATTTGCCCATCGCTCGCACCAGGATCTGAAAACAATGTTTTTATTTTAAGAGGAAGAATATACTAAAAAAATACTCATACAACCATAAAATAGGAATACCTAGCGTCTTCACATTGTTCCATTACTGTCGTGGCGGTGGTGGTGGTGATCTCACATTTCCCACAACTTTGAGGGCAATTATCCTTCATAAACGTTTCACTGAATTTTGATTCGCAATGACCTGCTCTGGCCAAAAATTCACAGTCGGGACGCCTGAAAAGTTTCCCCGGGAAATACTGGAATGTGCTAATACTATTGTCCATAAGGTGTTCACATATACTTGTCATTGGAATTGGTCATTGAAACGATAACGATAACGAGATATAAAAGACTACACTTTTTTACTTGTTTTACGGTGTTTTTTTTTTCATCAATAAGCACAAAAATACAAATTCATACGTTTGATGACTCTCGTTCGACTACTCACTACTTGTTGCTTTGTGGAAATAAGATAACTTCAGAAAAGTAGAAAAAATAAATGAAAAATAATATGGAGATATTTCCCACAAGAGGTCACATGCGTGTACATATGGGCTAAGCTGGATTTTTCATTCCAAAAAACTTAAAAGCATTTTTCTGGATGTTTGAAGTTATGCACTACGCCAAAAGTTCCATAAAAATTGTGCAAGGGAAATTATAGGAATTCGTGAGATTATGCTAACGAAGAAATGAGGCAAAAAAGGACATTTTGGTTTGAAATTCTCAAATCTAAGAAGCTACCCGAAAAGTTCGCTATAGGAATAATAACGACCGTGACTATTATTTAATCTGAAGACTTATTTTTCTTAAAAAGTATAATTGGAAAATGAAAGTTTGAAAAAAGAACAGAAGTTTCATAATTAGTTCTAAATATTGGTATTTTTTCTTAGTGACGAGAACAATTTTTATTTGATAAGATAAGGAAATGCGCAAAACAAAAACACTGAAAAATACAGTGCATAGAAAAAGATCTGCCAAGATGCAATTTTCAAGTACATGCCATTTCCCCAAAGTCGGCAAGAAGTCCTAGCATTAGAGCGGGCTGTCTTTTGTTTCTCACTACTCTTTTAAATTCCATGAATGCAAATTTTTCCTGTTTAATCACCATATGTGTTTTTTTCTTGGCGTTTGGCATTGGACTCTATCATTATTCCATTACCAGCCTGAGCGTCCGGCTAAAACCGGACCTTGCCGATCAATAAGAAATAACAGTAGCGACATTTTTTTTTTGTGAAATTAGAATTGCTCTTTTTCTATCAACGCTCTCTTCATTTTTTTACTCGGAAATTCAAGCATAGATGTGAGATTTTATAGCTTTCCCTAAGCGCGTCAGTTCTACATTTGGAGAACAATCAAACTTGATTTTACTTCAATGTTTCTCTCAAATCTCCACAATTTGGAAATATTACTCAAAGTATGAGTTTCCTCCGTTCCTCAACTATTACCAAACATGGAATGACGTGAATATCACTAACGTAGTGATAAAAATAACGTTCTACGTGAGATCGCGTAAACCATTGGCTAATATGTGTTGTATTTAAGCAGCTGTTCGCACGTGCGTTTCCTCCTTTTGAAAAGGGATGTTAGCAGCACCAGAAAGACATGCTGGGAAATGCGAAGGGACCACAGAAACCCATTCTACCGCGTTATGGATCTCGCGCACCAATTCGACGCAGTGGAACCCGTCTCTCCCCACTATATGTCTTTCTAGCATCGGTGCACCATTTCAACCCAGTGGGACCAGTCCCACCCCATTTTACAGCTATGTGGCTCCGGGGCACGAATTCGACGCTGTAGGGCCCGTCTCACCCAATTTTACCGTGTTGAGGCTCCAGCGCACCGAACCGACGCCATGGTATCCGTCTCCCTCTCTTTTTGGCATTTTTTGGCTGAAACACACACACACACATACACACACACACACACACACACACACACACACACACACACACACACACACACACACACACACACACACACACACACACACACACACACACACAAAAAAAAAAAAAAAAAAAAAAAAAAAAACACACACACACACACACACACACACACACACACACACACACACACACACACACTAAGCGCGTTATTATATAGCATGACTATTACGTATTACTACGTGTAAGAATTACACGCAACGTGTCTTTGACAACTGCTCCTTAATGAAGGATCTAGGATGCTAGGATCTACTTAGAAATGTTCAATTTTCAGTCCTCTCGCAATTTTTTTTTCAGAGAAGCACCTCTAAATCTTAGAGGCGTCTGTTTTTCTTCTCTGGAAAAAAATGTAATCCATCTTTGAAGAGAAAAAAAAAGCCCACGAACATCTACTCCAATTCCATTTTTCGAAATAGAGGAAGAATAACCATTGATGATGTGAGACTATCTATTCATTAGAGAAAAGAAGAAGTATGTTCTAAATTAGTTTTCTGCTGTAATAGGAAAATATAGAACAAATTTATAGAAAAACGTCTATGGTAAATGTTTTTTTTGTACCTTTTATTTCTGTAAACATTTTTTGTTTGCTTTTCCACAACGATATCGCTGTTTTGAGCTTAACACATATACTAGAGGTTGTTGTCGAGTGTTCGAACATTTGAGTTTCCCATTTTAAAGTAGATGTAGTATGTATGTAATTGGAGACCTTTACATTCTGAATCGCTCAAACTTGTAAGTGGTCTTGCGAAGATAGATGTAGAATTGAATGAACAGTTCATCGCAAAAGAAACTAGAAAAAAAAACTAACTTATCTGTGCATGCAACCTTAGTTAGCACAGAAATGAGACTGCTTTTCTCTGATGTAGAAGCCGATCCAGCAACCGATCCTGATCCAGTCGGACCTTTCTTGTCGGTTTTAACAGATGCCCTCGCCTCAGATTTCATATCCGTTTTTGTTTCCGGTAACGGACTTGAAGTAGTTTCTGAAGTGTTATTTTCAAGTTGTTTACGGTAGTTTTTTAAATGTATATGGCTCATGTACGTACCTGCCTGTGGACAATTGTACAGCTTATTAATTTTATACAAGTCGATATCACTGAATCCCGTGCGTTGACCTATTTCGGCTCCTTTCTTCCGAGGTTCTATGGTGGGTTTACCGTTCTGAGCATTTTATTTTTATTATTATACAGGGATTTTTTAAAAGCAGCGTGCGCGAAAAATTTTGATGTTAACTCCTCTCCTCACAACCCAAAGTTAATTGTTCAGAAATGTTAGCCAAGCGGAAAAACGTGCGCTAAAAATCAAGCAATCAGTAGTTGTCTCAGGAGCACCCGAGGCATCAGTTTACCCAACGAGGCATCTCTTTACACCCAGGAACAACACGGCATAAAGTGGCTTAGCGCTGAAATAGTCCAATGAAGCAGTTTTTCAAACCCGCACAGGTAGTGACGTCCGCTCTCCTCTTGTGAGAGTTTCCCTGTAGGGTGCATTGAAATCTGTCGAGCTCCTGATTCCCTTTATTCCTGGATTTGTGGAGAATGTTTTGCGCCTCTGCTGCAACTCTCAAAGACAATTCGGAACAATAGTTTTTTGTGGGAGATTCAGATAAACAAAATCCATTATTGGAAAGAGTCCTGTATCAAAAATTTCCACGAATGCTGCCGTTCAATGTTTCTGCCTTTACCTTACTAAATGCTGTGGATGCATAGTGCATTACTGATCCGTAGTCATACACAGTATTTAGATGATCGATCATTTGTAACGAATATTTGTCGAACTGATCTAAAACGTTGAAATTGTTTTTCGAAGAACATTGCAGAGGTTTTGAAAAAATTTTCACTTTTAAATTTTTTTCACAAACCTTGAAGACCAGATTCAACATTGCTCCAATTGATTATGATATGGTCGTCCCGATCGGCTCTACCTGAAGACAAACTGTGATGAAGAATGAAATCTTGTGAGGAAAAATGAAACTGAATGAATTAGAAGTTGAAATTCTATGACAATTAATCAATAAACATCTTTATTCTTCATGATCATCATCATTCAGCACTCCTGATTTTACAATATTTTTAATGAAAAATAAAAGAGAAATTCTGGGAGAGGAGTTGTAGGGTTTAAGTGTGTAGATTTTCTACGGAACGTGGTAAATGTGGGTTTTTTCTACTTGCATTATGTAGATTACGAATATGTAACTATCATTTCACTTTTCGAAAAATATGTTCACGTCAAAAATCATATGTCCTTGGGGCGCAATTATCTCGGAGTCAGCCTTGTTAACGTGTACCCGCAGGTAATTTTTTCAGAAACTGTTTCCCTGGTAAGTTTTGAAAGTTCTAGTTACATTCAAGCGGTAGAGCTCGCGCTCACGAATCTATTGATGTGTAGATCTTATAATAAAGAACAAATTGAGGTGAGTTATGAAAAAAGACGAAAAAGAAGAGGATTCGCGTCTTTTTCGTTTTCTGTCGAAGAATTAGCGATTCTACTGTATTTGTCTATAAGGATCATATCAGCACCTTTCTTGGATCTTTTGCACCTCCGGACAAGTTTGTTTGTTAAAGAACAAAGAAAAACGTTTCAAACAGCCCACTTTCAGGTATACGAGCACGAGCGAAAGGAAGCGATGCTGCTCGCGTTGCGACTATAAGTCGCCATCGGAAATAATCACGTAAGTTGGTTTGAAGAAGGCGTGGACTTATCCACGACCAGAGTCCGTAGACTTAATTGAAAATGAAACTAAACGATATATGTCATAGTTTCAAATGATATGTAGCACAATATATATTGTATATATACAATGTTATATTGGTATATTGTTTGTTGAGCATTTTAATGAGCAATCTCCATGAAGATCTGATTACAAGTTGAAAAAAGAAGATCTATCAGGATCTTGGATGGATACTGCTGACTTGACAAAATAAGTTATTTTAAAACAAAGGTCAATACCAATCTTGGTTACAGCTCAAGCAAATTAATAAAAGAAACAGTTTTTGTAGTGCAGCGGTAGGAGGTTCGCACAGTGCCTGCACGAACAATGGTTCGGAACCGCACACTGGCGACTAAAGCTCTCATCCAACCGGTGTCGATCAATAAGCGAAGATTTGTTTTGAAGATTGAAAACATCGACGTAATACATCCTCAAATTATTAAATTGACCTCAGTCGCACTCATGAACCTCAGAAAATTCTAAATTAAATTCGATCGGATTGGAGCATCCCAGAAGGATTGGTAGATGGTAAGTCCTTCATCTTCCTACACTTAACGAATACTAAAAGGACCGAAGGTTGAACGACTGAATATCTCTTCTTCTTGCGTAAACATGCGACTATCGTTCTAAAGAATAATGCGTAACCTTCTTTTATTCTTTTGAAAAAAAGCATAGAAATAAAAATGGCAAAATGTTGTTAGTCACTTGATAGTTATTTATTTACACGATGGTGCTCAAATCTCTATTTTTTTTAATTTTTCTTTCTTTTGATTGCTTAAATTGAGTGTCAAGCGGACAAAAGGAAACTTTTGGCTCTACTTTTTCCTCATATTAATGGAGACAATAAGAGCAAGGTGAACTCACTTTTTAATTGAATGCAAAAAAATGGTGTCAAAAATTTTCCACTCAATACTCTTTTAATAATCTGAGAAAAAAAGAAACAGTAAAATTAGAAAATTATATTACAACATTTTTCTTAAGGGGAAGATCTCCACCAAGTGTTGTATAGGATTTTTCCAACTTTTTAATTTTTATTTTTAGGTGCACATTTTAAGCATGGAGAACGACAACGAATTATTCCTCGGTCCAATTGGATGAAAAAGCTTGGAACCGTAATTTGGGACTATAGTTTGGAAAACCGCGTGTCCGCGGGAGACCATTCAAGCTCAAAAATCTACAATTTGTTTGAAAACTGAAAAAAAAGCTTTCATTTCACCAACTTTGTTCGTGGAAGAATCCAACAACGTGCATTAGTTCGTGAATAATGATGCCTTTTTGTATGCAACCATCACCTAAGCTCACCGGTTGTTTTCCTCCTGAAAAAAGCATCTTATTTATAGAATAAATTTTTTTTTTGCATTTTCTTCTTCTTTCCGTAACGTTCTTAAGGGCAACACATCAAATGGTGTATGGGCGAGTGCATACCGGGGCGAATTCCGGTTCAGCGATGGCATTGGTCATCTCAGTGGATTCCAGTTGCAACAAAAGCACAACCAACGGCATCACGCAACCTAATCCGGTATTACGTAGCGATGATTACGCTACGTTGCACAAAAAGCGATATGGTGTGGAAATCGTTTGTCAGATAGCGACATTTAGTGAAAGTTTACGGGTTGAAGAAAAACCATATATATCCATCAAAATATATTACCGACCGATTCGTCCCACTAGTGAATAACATCCATCATCCGGTACAATATGAATATAGTCTTGATCAGCTGCACTTTTTGGTGAGAAATCTATACACGTCTTTTTTCTGTACTCCTCTATGGCTTCAGCAATCTTTGAGCGACTGGAAATTATTGGGAGATTATTTTTAAATGAACCGAATTAGTTTAATTTCATTAAAATTCCAACTAGGTACTCGTTGTTCAAACTGAATTGAAGAAATGAAAATGATCAAAACAGAGCTTTTTGATGGCTAGCAATGCAAAAATTTAGTTAGAAAAAACAGGTTTGAGATGAAATTGAACTCAGATGGAAACTCGACTCAAAACTCATCCCCTAACTAAATTACTACATTATTATAGACTTATTACCTGTAAGAAATACGCGGATAATTTTCCCGGATGAATCGAAGAGTAGCCCCCTTAGCGACTTATTTCTCCAAAAAAAAAAAACTATCTGTGAGAGAAATGGACAAAATATTCCAGTAAATATATTAAAAATTGCCTGTAAGAAGAGTATTGTGAGCTTATCGTATAGGGAATACGACCATCCGTCCATTTCAAATACGTTTGCTTCACAGCATTCCTTTGTACACCAAACACAGCAAATAATGGTTGTTGAGTGAAGAAAGAGTTTACAGAATGAGAATTCAGACCAATATTCACTGAAACTGAATAGATTCGTTTTGGAATTACTGCAGTTATTCCAGAGTACATTATAATAACTCGTTTGAAATTCACCTATATCTCCTTCAAATCGGTTTGCAGCATACATTGCTGAGTCGTTCACATGTTTGTGGTCGAAATTTCCTAATGTACGTGATCGATGAAAATCAACAACATTTAACAGTGTTTCTTCGTCTGGTATCGACTTATCGTAGTACTGTAATGGAAAATGTTAAAAGCTTACTTTCTCACATTATTATTTTATTATTATTTACAAATATTATTATGCTATTGCAAGCAGTCCGTGTGAATTGTAATTTTTTCGTATTTTTCCTAGCAAGAGACAGGACATGAAAAAAAAAAACAGTGCAAAAATTCCTAAGAATATTTTCATTCTGCCCTTCAGAGAATGGGAGGGGTACAATCGGTCTCACTTGTTCCTTCTTCCATTTATGGCATAATTTTTAGTGTATTCAAATAAATAAAAAGGTAACTAAATAAATATAGAGAATTTCTAGGAAATCTCGTAAAGTATTACACCAAAAACGATATTCCGTCGAAGGAAATGTCTTTTTTTATGATTTTGAAGCTCTGAAGTACGTCGGAATTTCTAGCACCATTGCCTTTTACCGTTTCTATTCCAATTATTTCTCATAGAATCATACTTTCTTCGGCTATTTTGATAGGATAAGGTTATTTTTACGATTCTATTAGTTTATCTTTATGAATACTCCTGAAGGTGCAACACAAGTAAAGGCAATAACAGGCACATCCGACACCAGTTCTGCGTTTGCGCAGCGCAAATGACGTTACTTCTACATTTTCTACATGTGGTCTAATTATAGTCATCCTTCTATTGTACTCCTGTAGAAGGTGGAAGAAATTCCATGTTTAATGGTAGAGCAGGTTCGAACACTGTAATTTCGAACAGAAAGACTTTCTTCAATCTTTCAACAAGAAATGGATGAGGTTGCTTTAAAAAAATTATTTATTGTACAAACCATATTATGGGCACTCAGAGTCGGAATGATAAACACCCACAGAGGTAGCATAGAGGGATAGAGTGAAGGACTTTGTGGGCGGGACCGAACGAACTCACTCCGATCGCAGATCGGCCGGCGGCAAATTCAACTGACGATATGCACCGGCACAGCATGATCTCTCATTCTTAGTTTTGTAACTGAACTGTAAGTTTAGTGAATGAGAAATCTGAATGAATGGATAAATAAATGAATAAATAAGTGGACGAATAAACTAAAAGTTCTTCTAGAATAAGAGGTACTGAGTTGTTTCATGATTTCAGGTTGTTTTTAATCTTCGAACATTTATATTCCTAATGTTCATAGAAGCATGCGGCCAGTAAAATTTTCCAGCACTCTCGTGCAGTATTTAGAACAGCGTTGCTGTTTGATTAAAAAAAAATCAGTGTTTTAAAGCATAAAGAAATGATGCAGCTAGGCTTGGATATTAATATTCCCTTTGAGGGAAAATTCCACGCAGATTAGTTGGGGATAATAAGACAGTTGGATTTCAGATTTTAAAAAGTGAACACACCGGATGTTGTAGAAACAACGTTCCTTCTGTTTAGTCACTCGATTAAATC
The DNA here is from genome assembly GCF_031761385.1 of Necator americanus. Lineage (NCBI taxonomy): Eukaryota > Metazoa > Nematoda > Chromadorea > Rhabditida > Ancylostomatidae > Necator > Necator americanus. The sequence goes on from NC_087376.1 coordinate 8,403,421, forward strand.
CAAAAAAGCATTATTTTAATTCTGAAAAAAAACTTTCGTGATTATGAATACAAATCGAAATTTTTTTCTCGAAAAGCTCAAGATTGTGAAGTAGTGCCTTGCAAAATGGTAGTGAAAAACTTTAAGAGGGGAAAATTTTGTCAAAATAGAACAACTGGGAATTGCGTGCTATTTCAATAATTTCAATTTTTGCACGTGTTTTTATTTTTTCACCTTTTTTTTACACATTTCTTTTTTCATGGTACCTTATCAGCCGCAAAGTGATCCAATGTGTTCCTTCAAAAATGCACAAAAAAGACACGTTTTCTGGATAACGTAGTGGTTTCAAAAAGGTTTCAAAATTCAATAGTGATAAATAAATAAATATATATATGGATACGATTGGCCGCAATCTACAAGTTTAATTATTGCTCAAAAATATTCTTGAAGAACAATTTTCGGCATTTTGATAAATTTGTTGGTTTTATAATTATAGTTTGACATGTACAAGTAAAGAACCCTTTACGGTGACCCATTTTAATATGGAAAAATTTCGTGAACGTCTAACACTTGCAAGATCACGATATTTTGAATGGTTCACTTGAAACTTTTCAAGGCTGCCTCGTTTTTGTAATTTCCTATTTTAACCGTTGATGATAGCTTATGTCTGATTTCTCCGGTATTCGCCTCATGTTATGTAAAAAACAAAATTTAGATTACTTTAACCTTATTAGATTAGAAAGATTAAATTAAAAATTACTTTAACCTGCTTCAGAAGACTTTATGCCACTCCCTTCAATTCTACACTTTTTTCCATGCTTTATTCAAAATGCATAGTGTTGCTAAATTACAGAACTACATCATGATGTGTTATATTTAGAAATTTTGCCTTTTGGAAACGAATTAGGTAGGAAATTCTCTCAATTTTCTGGAGTTCGTCTCGTCATTAATCGTTCAAGCTACGATCATGTTATTTTTTCGGACCGGTTTCAGCGGAATACGGCTGATTGATCATCGTCTGGTTAGCAATTGAGCACTATGATCGGCTCATTGTCTCAGCAGCATATTTGCTCGCAAAATCGGGGTGCAAGAGGAAAGAGGACGACGAAATTGGAAACAACCGTTGATTGTGGTGATCGCAGCAATATATTTTCTATGAGCTCACCAAATTATCAATACAATATGGAAATGGGGCAAGTTAGCGGCAGTTCTTCAGTAGTATGTATTTTCCGGGAATAATGGTAATCTGAGGTCGTCTCCAAGACAAATTGACCAGTTTACACACTCTTGATCCAATTCGTTTCTGGATTTGTGGTGGTTGTTTTGTTCTTTACTTATCGTTCTTAAGAATTTCTACCTAAACTCAACCTATCATTACAAAGAATCCAACGTTAAGGAAATTTTTGAAGACCTTTAGTGGATCTTCAACCTCAAAAAAAATTGAGGGGAGACGTTCTGCGAAGAGATGTTAGTCCAGAGTTTATGAATAGCGGACAAGAACTTTCCAGTCATGTTATTATTATTATTAATGTTGTTATTATTTTAAAAACGTTATGTTGGATCGTAGCGTTGCTTATTCCATTACTGAGCATAGAAAGTGCCCGGTATTTTAATTGAATCGGTGGTTAATTTTTCTCGCTCTAATTGAAACCCTAGAAATTTTTAAAAATTCTGTGAAATCCCATTATCTCTTCTTTAAACTGTATTCCAACATCACATGGAAAACCTTCAACAATATGAAAATCATTCTTTATTAGGCTTTGTTTGTATACATTTAATATAATGCTCCTATTAAATGGAATTTGAATCATCTTCACAGTATCCTGAATTGCAACTGTGTCTTCGCTTAATACTCGGGCACAATAATCTGAAAACAGATGAAAACAATGAATCAATATCCATTTCCTGAAAATTGTTCTAAATCATGCTTCTAATAATTTTGTTTCTTTTTTTCCGAACGTTAGGCTATATTTTTGTAATATTTTTGTCAAATGTTGAGATAGTATAATTTAAGCAGAAAATCCATACTAACCGGAATAGAAAGCAGGCTAAGAGAGATCCAATTAATGGTCCAAGCCAGAATATATACTGATCGTGAAGAGATTCTGTGCCTTGACGACTAACTGTTCTGAGTAAGCTGATTGAGGTTGCTTGCAGAGGGTTCCAATGCGATGTCGATTGCAGAAGGCTTAAATACCGTTAAATCATGAAGAGGTCTGAAACATCTCAAAATGTCAAAATGAAAGAAAAATTAACTGAAGACTGTTCTATGTAGAATGAAAACACAGCCCTTTGGTCCCCTTATTTTTATTTTTTACTACTGGTTGAATTAATGGCTTGGTAAGAACAACATCATGTCCTACTTTTGAAAATACTAGAAACATTTTTTTTCTGATTGCACTTTGTACATAACTAGATACATATATTCTTCTAAATCGAACGCCCTGGTTCGATGCGCCATCCATAGGAGCTAAACAGAGTTTCTAAGGAGAGATTGTAGGTTTAGTCCAGAAAGACCGTGGACTGCAGCAAATGCGTCGCGTTCATCTGGACGAACACATAATAAAGACCCTAATTATAGGTGGATACGATGAATATGCTTCTTTTCCATTCTCTTACGGGATGTTCAGTGAAAAACTCTTATATTTGCAATATATTTTTAAAATTAACCTTAGAAAAGAGCTCAACGATATTGCCATAAAGAGAGAACATGGATTCTCAGTCAAACGACCGATACGTATTTGATTTCGTCTGGAAGTGGAAAAAGACATGAGGTGAGCGACGACAACGAGTGCTGTGCCGAAAAATTGTGAAAACATCTGAAATAAGGAAAAGTTGTTGTTGTTTTTCTCGCAAGGTTCTCATGCGAAAAGAAACTATCGATTTACAAGTTTATAGATGGCTTTTGTCCATTCCATATTGATATCGGTGTTGACAACGACATAAGGTGGAAGTCCATCCATACGCATTAACTGTAAAAAGGTAATATGAGTATTATTTAAAGCTACTAATTGTCCTTTACTAAAGAAGCTTAAAAAAAGGAAGATTTTACTAACGGTTATGGTCAAATTTGCAGTTATAGCTGCTATCAGTTGAATGATTATCACAAATACACACTGCAACCATGATGTCGTTAAAGAAAATAAATGAGCGATAGTGATAGCAGGATGGAGATGTACTCTGAAAGAGGATCGGAATGAAGTGAATAATGCTCGCTTTTTTTTAAATTCTGTTCTTCAGATATGTTCTAAAAACGTACGTTTTTAATGCGGCAATGAATAGTGTGGCAGCCATTGCATCCGTCAGAGCTATCAAGGATATCTTTTGAATCCATGAAATATGGCGCATTGAGAGCTCATCTTCTATGTACACAGATAAAAATATCGATGCATAACCCTAAAAAGTGTAGTTGTTGCAAATATAAAACACAAGAAGTGTTTTCTCGGTGGTTAACGGCCGCCACTTCACCAAGCGTTTCTTTTCGTTTTCGTTCGTTTCAAATTTGGGTAATTAAACCTATAGAAACGCCAAGATAATCAGGCAGACACGCACAGAACACGAACAGAATCAGCCATGAGCGAAGTAGTAAAACAAGTAATGAAATTATAAAATGCATAAGGTAGAAATGTGAAATCTCCTCTGTTTTTATATTTGAAAGCATCACCCCACGAATCTGAGGTGGTGCAGATTTCAGATGGAGTATTCGTATACGGGATGGGAGACTATGAAGAGAGGGGTGATTCCGTTCATTTCTTCCTAGTTGCCGTAAAAAAGGACCCAGAAGATGCGGCGCGTGCAAAAGGCTGGCGCGCTCCAGTCGAACTCGCTGCAGAAAATAGTGCGCCAAAACGCCTGAAGCCGTATCTTCCGGGCCGTTTTTTACGGCAATTAGGAAGAAATGGATGGAATCATCCCCCTCTCCATAGTCTGCCATCCCGTATACGAATACTCCACCTGAAATCCGTACCACCTCAGATTCGTGGAGTGATGCCTTTTAAGAATGGTATCTCGCGCGCCTATGTCTTCCCTAAGTAAGGAAAGAAGTAGGCTGGCCAGCACGGTCACCAGATTTGAACACATGTGATATCTTTTTCCTTCGGGGAAGTGCTTGAAAAAGTCCTCAATTCCTAGAGGATTTGAAGAACAGAACCCAGCATGAAATCAACCCCATTTTGTCGAAGCTAATCCAGAAAATAATGAAGAACTTCTGAGGACATAGAGGTATGACAGAAAGGATAAAAAAGGAAGAAGTGTCTGCTGTCAATTCGCTGGGTCACCGACGCGTTCGAATTTAATTCAGAACCGTTTGAGATTTACAAATCCATGTCTGAGCTGTGCAGTGAATTGCGGGGAATAGCGGGTGTTTCAAATCGGTGTTTCTATCCTCGGAGGCAACTGTGGCAGCAATTTATAGATCCCAGAGTGATGAGAAATGTGGGCTTTTTCTTTCTAGGATTGTTTAGAACCATTGATCGTGCAATCACAGGCAAATCTTTCGCTGATTGAACTGCACCCTCTCACAGGAGTATGACATACTGATGAAATGCCGTTTAAAAATATTACCGCCAAAAATTCTGCAAGACATGCTCGTAGCACAGTATCAAATTGTGGTACACATCTCGTCAAGCGTTTACCCTGCAATAATCTTTTTTTCTCTTCTTTCGATCTGGTCGTGAAATACTTTAAAAATTACAGAATTCTATTATCGGTTACGTAGCATAGAGTAAGAATCGTAACAATTGCTTGTACGACTAACCTCTGCTGTAAAGGAATGTGTGGATGTCACCTGAGTATGAGGCCGAGCATAACGATCCTAGAAAGAAATCCGAGTATTTTCAGATACGAATGCGATTTTATTGTTTTCCGTAGCTCATTATAAAAAGTATTGTTTGGAGGTCTGAATGCGAAATTTTAAATCAAAATTTTACATTGAACTAGTGCTATGTAAATAACATCATGTTCTACACATAGCCTCAAATTCACCGCAGGCAATGTCATGAAAACGTTCCTTTCTGCTTAGCTGTCACAATTCTATTGCACGAACCCGAAATTATAGCTCGCAGAACTTTGGAAGCGTTTTGGATAAATGCAAAAGGTCCAAAAATGAATAGAAAGGAAGAGTGCTTAGCCGTGACCAACGAGCTGGCTCTGTATCAAGACCCCTGCGGGTTTGATCTACGGGGTCATATGCGGGTCGCATCCTAACTAGTATTAGCGGAGCGATAGCACCACGCGGATATCCGCTAACATCACGGCAACGCGGCTACTAAGGTAGGCACAACGATTTGGGCTTTTTTGGTTTTTGTTTCCGGGTGTAATATCCTAGGGGATGATGACTTGTTCTGGATGAGGCATTTGAGAGGATATATTGCAAATGTTCTTACTTTCCAGGCTCTGACAAAGGCGACAACGCCAAAACGTTAGCCGTAATAAATTTTGTTAACAATCTTGGCTGTTGCTTAAATTCGACTATCAACAAGTTGCAATCTCTACGCCAAGATTCAAGAAAAGTCGAACTTTCGCACTTCTGGAAGTTATTATTAGTATTAGTTTATTATTATTTTATTTATGGTTTATTATTGATGGCTAACGTGCACCGCCTTTGAAACGTGCAGTTTTTCAACGAATTCACAAATATGTACTCATTCAAGTGTGTTACACTTAACCAATGCCGTCACATTATAAAAGAAAATCTATTTTGAAAATATTTTGAAAACATCCAGAATGTTTTTCACAACGAACGTAGGGCAAATTGAAAAATCCCCCTTTATTTAACGTTTTTTAAATTCATTTAAAATTTCATTTAAAATTTATTTGCAACAGCTAATCAGTTGTATAGAGTATGCACAGAGGTTCAGAATTTATCCCGATGGGTAGTTTATCAGCTAATAATTTCGGAAGAGAAGATCGTTATTACTGCTTTTCACGAGGACTCATTAAAGGCAGCATACCACGAATCTGGGGTGGTGGGGATTTTAGGTGGAGTATCCATATACGGGGTCGTGGATTATGTAGACCGAGGTGGTTCCGCTCATTTCTCCCTGAATCACTGCAAGCAGCCGGCCTCTGAATACTGTTTTTTACGATGCCTTCTATTGCAGCTCGCCACCCTTGCAAGCGTAGCGTCCCTTACTGCCTATCGGGACAGTTCGAATTCAATTTCGACGAATCACAGAGCGGAGGCGGCGCAAGGGGTGGAGCGTTGCAATAGATGACGTCGTATAAAACAGCATTCTGGAGGCGGCTGTTTGCAGTGATACAGGGAGAGATGAGCGGAACCACCCCCGTCTCCATAATCTACAACCCCGTATACGGATACTCCAACTGAAAACCGCACCACTTCAGATTCGTGGGGTGATGCCTTTAAGGTGTTCTACTGAAAACCTTGAAACAATTTTTTTCTTCGCTGAGATTTTTTTTCTGATAATGAAGCTTGTAGAGCGATAATAAAATGAAAGCTTGATTAATATATCCAATTCACATCTGTACTGTTCTCAATAGATAGTACGAAAAAAGGATAGTATACATATCCGACCGTGCTTATTTGACCGTAGGTCACTGGTTGACGTTTAATGAAACCATTCTGTGCTTCCATGTGCCTATCCACAGAACACATTGCGTAGTCGCCATTATACTGTCCATCCATTATGAAATCTTGATTTTCATCGTAAAGACGACTCATCGTTAGACCTGCAAGAAGTAAAAAAAAATAAAAAAAAAAAGAACTATCACACATAATACAATGCGTACATGAGGTAATGTTAACGAAGGGGTTGAGCTGAATAGAAAAGGAGACGCTTCATCTAGCTACATATGTAAGTTCACAGAAATGATGAATTTATTTATTTATTTATTACTATTTATTTATTTGTTCATCATTTAAGTGTTATCACAGTAATTCCGGAAACATGGGTTTTCCAGCCCGAATCTGTACTGACAGCTGTGGAACGGAATGCTCAGTCAATCAGGATGTTATCACTCAACTTCAAAAAAAAAGAAGTGAAAATGCAAACGAGTTAATACTATCATATTTAGATTATCTTTGTTTAATAAACCAGAATGTCGGATTAGTAAAATGAGTATTATTTTCTCATGGAAGCCTTTAATGTGTAAGGAATCAAATTGGCTATATGAATCCGTAAATAAGCTGTGAGAGTATTTATGGATTTTTACCTAAAAAAAAACCAAAGTTTACTGACTTAATAGAGAAATTTCGCACAAACTTGATGGAGAAAACTCTCCCTCGTACTTGCAGCATATCCCTAAGGCATCTACAATGACGAGATCCAGAACAGGTACGAACAAGTAGAATAGTTAACAACGATTAGTGAATCTTTATCCGTCTACAGACCAAATAATTGTAAAATTCAAATTTTAAGGGGATATTTGGGATCAGCGGTTCAAGTGCATCCAAATATATCTTTCAAGAAATTGTTTTACATTATTTATAAGGATCCTGACCGTTTTCAATAGATTCAGATTCCGTTAGTCACGAATTTTAGGACATATGTTAGGAGTGGAGTGCTAAAAATGCAGGAGTAGGAATACGAGAGTTTTTCGAAGAGTGGCGGTGGTGATTCTTATTATGGTGCATAAAGAAGCATCAGAAGTAGTACGAAGTAACAAGAATAGCTTCCGAAGTCAGATAAAGTCACCCTCAACCACTTATAAATATTCATGTGGGCCGTTTCGTAGGATGCGCGATTACACACACACACACCACACTTTGGCGCTGTGTGAAGGCTCTGAATGAGGTGCGAATGAGCTCGAAGGTTACGAGAGTTGCGAGAATGAGTGCAATTTTTCTTCTCAACAGCTTGTTGCGAAAAAATGAGGTGGGAGCTTTTTTTTCGAAGGATGACAAGAGTTCTTGAATGAAAATCGTTTCTCTTCCTCGGCACTTTGGAAAAGAAAAGCAAGATAATGAGTACACACATATGCACTTAGGATTGAAGGCAGCCCTGTAGAATGCGACCTAAGATATTTTGTCAGAAGTTCTGTGTTTTTCTTGGATATCAGTGCTGAATATCACTATTCGAGAACATTATTTCTCATGAATCGTTTGGTGCACGTTTTTAAAGTCGAGTGTTTCACTGAAAAGTGTTGTCCTTACCAAATTCGCAAACTCCTTAAAATCCCCAGAATGTAGGTCCTAGTTGGTGCCAAACGTTGGTCTGGGTGAAAAAAATGAGGTAATGAGACTTATTACGGTTTCATACTTGAAATCCTCCAAATACATTCATTCAGTGTCCATGACGAATACTTGCATCTTGGACAAACAAACTTCATTCATTCATAGCTTAAGCAAGGTTTTAGCTATAAAGGAACCCCTAGTATGACACACCCTTAGGATCCAAAGGATATAACAAAAGGATTTTATCTGAGGACTTTTCAAGTTCTACAGTAGGGAAGGACGTCATCTCTCAGGATTTCATCAACTCGAACACTGGTTTATGCCGTAGGCGAAGGTGAACTCCTTGTTTCGTTTTTTTTTGTGGATTGAATCAAAGAAACGTTTTCTTGGCTTAGAGACAATGAACGAGTGAATATAGGATAAATGAGAGCGTATGAATACAACAAAGAAAATATGAGTCAATAAAATGAGGCCAATGGTGAGGAGTACTCGCGCAGAAACGCTACGAGTGGACAGCTGATGTAGTGAGATGTAACATTTGTGCCGGACTTGTTAATTCATTACACTGTCCTTATGGTCAAGAGTAACAGGCGCTTAGTGCAAGAAATTTGATATACATGGATACAGGACATTACGTATTTCAGATTCTCTGTCGATAGGAATGAGAAGAAAAAATTTAGAAGAATAAAAAAGCTGGACTAGAAAAGCTACTGGAGCTATCTACTAAAAGAGAAGAACCTAGCTGAGAATAAGCTGAAAATCGTTTGTTTTCACGTTTTTGCCTGTCTCGCTAATTAACAACGGCATCTCCGCTAATAGCGAAGCTACTTCCTCATGCGAGGTCATTTCATGTATGTGAGAATGTTCTAAAGAAGAACATTCATAACGTTTACCAATGTTAACTACTGAAAATAATTCCAAATATAACATAGTAACATTTTTCTACAAATCCAATCAAGTTCAGTTCATTTCTCCGATTCTGTTTAGCTACAATGACAAATTTCAACTAAAATGGTTGGTTCAAGAGAGAGAAAAACGAAAAAAAAAATAGATAAAAATAAATAAAGAGACTAATTTAAAAATGAAAAAAATATTAAAAATGAAGGAATAAGATAAAGAGATATAAAATAGACCCGCAATAAAAGAAATAAGTGAGTTTTAAGGATAATTAGTTTTTGAATGCCCTATTCCAATTGCCTGCAGTCGCATCCGTCAGGGACTTACACGATGACATCTGCAAAGGATAGTTGTTTAAAAGTGATTATAGGAGATTTTTTACGCTACTCTGGGAATACAACAACAAAAGGGATGAACACCTCTTCCAGAAACCAATATTTTGATCATTTCTCTTTCCATTACTTTTGATCCCTTCCAATGGTCCAGAAGGTCAGTTTTTCCAGGAATGAGGTGACAATAACGGAATTTTGAACACTCAAGATGAAGCTTCACTAACACTTCCTTTGCATCAAATCGCACGAAAACTTTCGAGTTTCCGAGTTTATTAAGTTCTTCGAGATCAGTAACGATCAGTAACTTGAATGTGTCCAGGATTTATGTGATATCCAGGAGTAATTCCTTTTTCAAATGGATCTCGCAAACCATGTTCATAAGATTTACTGTATGCACTCCTCAACATTTTGCTAAATGGTCTTGCTGTTCAAGGATTTTATCATGGGATTCATGCGGAAAGAACCTAGAATGAGTAATTGTTATCGTCCTTAAGGATAGCGTATCAGAAAACCAACAAAGTTGAGTTCTTTGTGGGCAAACATGGAGTTAATTCCGGAATTTATTTTACTTGGGAAGACAGATACTGTGAGCAGCGGAAGAAAATGTAATGTGCAATATTTGTACTATGGAAAAATGGTATGGCATACTTACATGTTTGCGTGTAGAATTTTCCGTACCCAAAAGCCGAGATTATTTTTGATTGAGCGTAAGACGCCTCGCCCTTTAACTAATACCGAGGAGGACATAACGTATGGTTCCAACTATGACTCTTCTTCTGCTACGCATGCTTCACATCAAATATCGTGCGGTACCTAGAGGGTAGAAAATCGAGGGATCAACGGGAGGAGGGGGAGTGAAGGGAGGGAGGATGGTGAAAGAGGGGCGCGCGGGGGACATTGAGCGCTCTGTGTGTGTGGTGTACGCGAGAGAGAAGAGATTTGATCATGGAAGTCGCTGCGAATGGGCTGTGCCGATCTTGTAAGCCTGTCCTCTGCTAGCCGTTAACGAGATCTTCATTTCACTGTTAGCCCCCCCCCCTATCGCTACACTACCCACCATCATCGCCTATCGTTCTCCGCTATTATAATCACAATATCTAAGCCAGCCAGCTTTAAAGAGGACGGTCTATCCGTTTTGCTGCGCTCGGAATCTATCGCTATGACCGTTGTGGCCTTTTTTGGCATAGTTCCGCTTATGTTAGTCAGTCTTGTATCAACCAAAACTACACAATTTGACGATTTGAACCTTTCAACTGCATCTGGTGAGTGTTTTCAAATTCTACGTTTGAATACTTATTGTAATACTACTTCATGAGTTTTTACCTCACTAATGATTTATATTGGATATTACAAATATCAGGAGTAATTTCTGAAATTTCCCAACACTTTGCAATATTATTCGCGATGTTGATGTCGATGGCGTATCCAGTTTTGACGCCACTTTCACCATCTTTTGAAAAAGACGCATTGAGTGACAGTCGCTGCGAAATCTTCTCCCTCTAAATGAACTGCATTCGAGAGGATTTTCACTGAATAACCTCGTTCTGGGATTCGCGGTCACACAATAATTTGCCCACATCAACGACCTCGTATATACATATAATGAAGGATATTCATCAAGGAATGGTCTGGATCTCATCAATATTCCTTGCAACGATTTCGAAAAAGAATCTTTATTTCTTGTTATTTCAAAAATAATTGTTTTGTTATATAGTTTCATTAAAAATCTGGATTATTCTCTTATGATCATCGAATGAATGTTGCTTTTTTTCGAATCAGAACGTTGTGAGAATTTTGCATTTTCTGTGGATTAGGAATGAAGAACAGGTCGGACAATTGATTGTGCTGGATCGCCGCAACAACATCCGCGATACACGCAAAGACAAGCTGTGATTGAGCGATTGCCAGTAGATGAAATCCTACCTCATCTACTTTAAGTGTGAAATCTGTGAATCTACTCTTATAGAGTTCTAATATGGTTTCAATATACCACAGATATATCATCAAAAAGTTCTTTTGCTTGAATAATAATAATAAACTCAGTAGAACTCATTACTCCTTTAAAAAGAAATGGAAAACAGGTTGCCAGATACCTAACTTGATCAGTGAGGTCCACAAATCGGCTTCTTATCTGATTCAGATTTTTATAAATTTTCTTCCCTTTGCAATTGCATTTGGTCTCCAATTTTTATTTTGAACAAGTGAGTATTAATCTTTTCCGTTAGATGAACCAGACATTCATCTAGGACGTTTTACCAGGAATATTTTTCAATGAAAAATTTCGGATTAGTCGATAAATGTAGTCTTTGCTCCATCCGCAAAACCTCAAAAGCATACTATTAGAAAACATGTAATCGTCGTCTTTTCCGTTTCAGTGTTTCGAGAAATTCGAGAAACTTAATATCTTTTATTTTTTAAGCTGAAAATGCTATTCTAGCTCACATTTTCTACTGGAAAATACTCAAAAGTTTCTTCAATGATCGGAGAATCTGAACATCTTAGTCGATTCAAGCACAAAATCGCTGTTCATCCCTGAACTAAGTATTCTTATTACCGTTTCTAGCTAGTAATTGTAGAATTTAAATCACTCGAACATTTCCGCTGAATTCTTCACGTTGAGAGGTGTAGAACGGGCTTCACCAATGTTTAAACTTGTAACTATCAAATATTTTATTTTAAACATGCAAGAAGTCGAAGCAAAACAGTCAATGCACTTCGAATTAAAGAAGCAGTCATAAATCGTCCATGGTTTAGAAGCAACGTGAAATACCAACACATGATCCATTTGATGACCAGCAGCTTTTTTTTAGTGTCGAACCAAAAACAGGTCTGCATCGTGATCAAGTTTCTTTGCAGATTTTTATTTTGTTGCGAAAGAGGACAGAAATACGTTTAGAAGAGAAAGATATGGTGTCGCGGCACTAACAATCGTAGCTTTGACGAACAGTATAGTCGGAAAACAATGAAGGTTTTGAAAAATATCTTCATATGAGTTATATCTATTGTTGGAACTCTTCGGTAAACAGTTGCTATAATCTTTTAATAAAACCAAGCGGCCAGCATCTAAGTATATATTTAATCTCTATGAAAAAAGTATAATGAGGGAAATTTCTTCTCGTCAAAGGATATCGGACATACATACATTCATTCATTATTCTGTGACGACTCTGTGTTCAACGACCTGGGCGCGACGCGTCTGCCGCAACGCACACTCCTACTCCGCTAGACACACACTCGCTCTTCTCTCATCTCTGCCTCGATCGAACATGAAAAAAAGATTGATCCACCCAGAAAAAGAATACGGAACCAGAAACCCCGGGAAACCATCAGCCTCAAACTGTGCTACCCAACCTGTGGAATAATCACAGAGGTACAGCGTCAGCCCGACAAAACGCCCTTAAAATGACTTTATTTCGGATAATTCTTGTTCAGTTAACATTGTTTCATTTTTGTAAAATAATAGAGAATTTCATCACGCCTTATGCTCCTAACATTCGTTTCAGAAGAGGAACTGCAACATATTCTGGCATATTTTACTACTCAGATAGAAATAGTTGAAAAAGCAATTGGTAGTGCAAGGAGGAAGCGTGCTTCTCCTATATCGGCTTCTCTTCCGAATATGTACGTTTCATTTTTGTGCATTTCACAACATTTTTCTTTCTTGTTACTAATTTTTTGTTTTCTACCGTAGCATGTACCTGTGTTTCAATGTTCAAAAGTCCGCGAAAAACTGGTGAATAACCATCAGTTCTTCTTCCAGAAATAAAGAAAGGGAAATGTCTGGAATAGGGATATATGAATCAGTACTTCTTGTAACAACTCTCGAGAAAATAGATTTTTCTGTGTTTGCTTCTACTGTAAAGACAACTGGCACTTTTTTTAGAATTAAGAATAATTATTTTGAGATTTACCAACACTGGGGGCAAAAATCTTTATATTTTTTTCCCTTGGTTCCCCAAATTTTAGCGGCAATCTTTACAAAGAAGATTCCCTAATCTTATTATTATAGTTTTTTTGAGACGTCGGATGTAAAATCCGGGTCTTGACAGTTTAGCTTCTATTATTAACGACGCTATCCGAATAGAATGGTTCTTGACAAGAATACATCAGAGACGAAGTCGGCGTCAATTATGTTCAAATTGGTGAGCGTGACGCTTCTGATGGAACTCACTCCGATTTCTGCCTGATACACATTCCGTCCTCGTTTATCTTTGCCTTAGTCGAAGACGTATCGCGTTCACATCACTGAACACATTTGGCGTCGACTATATTTTTTTCTCTTTCTTTTGGAATCAGAATTTACCTTAGTTTGTTAGGTCCTGAACAAAAAACACGGGCTGTTATTTAAACTAGAGGTAAGTGAGTAATAGAACGTCGCACTTCCACTAATAAATCAACACAGAGATTGTGTATTAAAAAATTCATCGCGAAGAGTCCTTTCAAAGAGGTCTTTAAAAATATACCTAGTCATGGTGCTTTTGTCCATCTTTTAGCATCCTTTAAGTAATGACTTGATGTAGCGAATCACAATTTATTCCTTTATGTTGCTTTTTCAGAGAGTCGGCTTACTTCCTAAATCGAATAGGAGCCCTGAAAAAATCCTTGGCTAGTCGAAACGAGACGAAGATAAGCGAATCACTGGATACACCACCGAAGTCGAAGTACGAAAGCCACTTTGCGCCAGTAAGTCTCTCGCAGTCAGCGTTTTTTTAGTTCTGATCCTAAAAGTCCACATGCAGCATGTACATGAGTTTTTGGTCCTATGGTTGGGGCGAGACGACAATATCCTGCAACCGAATTGGAAAAAAAATTCAAACTCAAGCACTTAGCGGAGATTTTGTTCTGATGAAAACTGCGAATGTTTGAACATTTGAGTTTCAATGATGTTCAGTACCTTGGGGAAGTTCTTACAGTCACTGATTGAACCCGGGGCACTTCAAAGGTTGGGTGTATCTCAAAAACAGAAAAGCTATGTGCTACGGCAGAACCGCAGCGCTTTCTTGCTCGAATGTATACGGTACTACAGGTCCTAGAACGATTTTTGAAAAGGTCATCCGCAAGAAGCAAAGAGAAATTTTGAAAATATCTATCTGCTAACTATTCTTTTGTTTTTCTTCCTGTCAATTTCAAAAACATGATTTTTTTTCCTCACGCGCACCAATAGCTGCTGAAACGATGTCAAACTGGTCTCAACTGTTGGGGCGTCCATTTGTCACCTCTAGTATTTTCTTTCAAAAATAATTATTTTTCGTCCTCAAATTCGCTTCTCTGTTTCACGATTTTTCCCTGATTTTTTTTGGTGAGTAATAAAACTTTTACTTACTTTTTTAATGTCTACTACGGAAATCACTTCCACTTGTAAAAAATTGTTCTTTAAAACGTATTTAATCACAAATTTTGATGTGAATGTGGTGTGTTTGAAATTCTCCTCTCCATAATGCTTCCAAACATTTGATCTATTAGTGTATATGGTGTAATAGTAATAGTGAAGGAGTAGAACAGCTAAGTCTCTGTTTGAATGTTAAACATTGCAAATATAGCTGTCAAAGAAGTGACACTATTGTTCTGTCAAGTATTCTGGATGAAAGAATATTCTTGGCGAAAAATTCAACTTTCTGGAGCAGAAGAAGTGAAAAAACATATGAAATCGAAGGAAGATGTTTCTGAATATATTCTGATATCTATTTATTCCAGAACGGGTGATGGTCCCACTTTAAAGGCACCATACCTTGAAATTAACAATGTTGAGATCTTCCCGTGAACAGATACGGATAGAAGTATGGCTTACGAACATGTACGTGACTGTGCTCATTTTCATCGAATTGTCCTGAAAGGTCACATAAGAAACGGCCCCGGAGGTCGAATTTTCCTACGAACCACCCAAGAACGTGTCATACCGTGTCGTACGTACGAGAACAGACATTCCTGCCGGTGAGAAGGAGAGCCAGCTTTAACATGCCATTGATTCCCCGGTTACTCGCCGATGTTCCTGCTTTTGCGTACGTGCATGAGCTTCGTGGGAAAAATTTCATCGACGCTGCCGTTTTCCACACCGTCTTTAAGAACAGTTCAGGGAATTGAGCATGATTGCGCTCATGCTCGTGATTTTCTCAACTATCCTTAGCTATTCGTGTGGAGATCCCAAAATCGTCAATTTCGTGGTATGCTGATTTAACTTTGTCGTATTAATTTGCGTAAACACGTTGCCGTAGCCGGTACGATAAACAACGCATCGACTAATCTTGTTGGACTGTACATAACTGTACCACAAAACTATGAAGTAGAAATTCCATCACCTTTAAAAGTGTAAAATTTCCATCATCTCTAGAAGCAGAGAGAAATATACGGCACCATTTTTATTTCTATCTTGTGTTCTTGGGAGTACAATCTGTTTTTCGTGCATCTTCATTATTCGCTCTAGCGTAAGAATGCGTTCTAAAAAAAGTGTGAAAATAACAAAAAAGTACCACGACATCGAATAAATGAAACATTTTATACAAAATTTTCCATCATTATCATAAAATGTGATGGGAAATACCTTCAAATCCATAGATCCCAATTTTTTTTTCTCGCAGGAATTTATAGTATTTTTATCAGGTCCTCCGTCTTAACGACACTATCCAAGACTGTAAACGTTTGACACAACCGGAACTTGTTGCTGAATTGAAACAAAGAGGTACATACAATCCAGAATTGATGGCTTGGGATGCTTTAGGAGTGATACGATTTCTTGACAGAACAATACACGATCACTACCAAGTTAGTTTCGTCTCTTCTTTTTCTTTGTTGGCTGTATGTATCCGTTCTACTCATTTAACCAGCGGCAACCTCCACGTAACCGACAACGAGAGGAGGCATTCTCGCGTAATGTAGAAGCACTTGCGAATTTGTTGAAGGAGCTCAACGTTACTTGCGACTTAAGGTCGCCTTCCATTCTACAAAAACTACAAAACGCAACTTTGTAAGCGGAATTCCATCAATTTAGATAATTTCCATGTATTCAATAACAAATGTGTTCAATGGGGCGACCGCAACACATCTTCCGTAATAAAACTGTTGAGATAGATACTTCTTCTTTTTTGTTCCTTACACGCGACGTGGTCTTCCAGAAGAACACATTTGGGGCTGACTACGTATGTAAAGTGACAAAAAAAATTCCAAAACTATATAATTGTTTTAGCGGTGAACCACGCCGAAGTATTATTTCGCCATCTCTTCGTCGTTCGAAGAGAAAAGATGAAGTAGAAGGAATCCTTCGCGCTCTTAACGCTACTATAGAAATACCGCAGCGTGCTCAGGATCAACCTCTAACTTTAGAGGACGACAATTTAACGCCGCGACAAAAACTTATAGGTAGGTTTACCAAATTATGTTTTTTTTTAAATATCATATGGTGTTGAAGTAAATTGAAGTTTGTTGCAGGTGAATCGCATATAGTACCTTTCGGATGCGATAAACGAGGAGCCGAAGAAGACGGTTATCTACGACTTTGTGGAGCATGCCAGGTGTGGAACGCATTCTGCTACAATCTAACCAAAAATTCCCAGTGATCATCATGTTGCGTTTTATTGTCTGTGCATGCGCCTGACAAGCGTACAGTTGTCGCGTGTGTTCAATGGGACCTTCACTTAAAGGCAGCATACCACGAAACTGAGGATTTCAGATGGACTACGCGTATACGGGGTCGTAGATTATGGAGACTGGGGTGGTTCCGCTCATCTCTTCCTGCATCACTGCAAACAGCATCCCTTGAATGCTGTTTGGCCATCTATTCCAACGCTCCACCCCTTGCGCCGCCTCCTCCCTGCGATTCGTCAAAAACCAATTCGAACTGCCACGATAGGGAGTAAGGGACGCTACGCGTGCAAGGGTGGCGCGCTCCAATAGAAGGCATCGTACAAAACAGCATCCGGGGGCCGTCTGCCTGCAGTTATTCAGGGAGAGATGGGCGGAACCACCCCGGTCTCCATAATCTACGACCCTGTATATGGATGCTCTACCTGAAATCCCCAGATTCGTGGTATGCTGCCTTTAACCTTATCCTAGGACTGAAAACCAGCCAATGATTGCTTTATAAGGATATACTCGCAGGTATCTGCGAACTGTTAAGAACCAAACTGCTTTGAACGCAGATGTTTACGCAAATTTACACCATTTATCAAAACGTTTTGACGAGATTTTAACTCTTCTATCTAATGTGAAATTTTACGAGTTTGAAAATTTTATTCTTTGTACAAATAGGTAGTTTCGTAACCCCCTTTTTAACTTTACAACGCATTTTCGTGGAACCAAAGAAACTAAAACTAAATCACGATTCTCCGTACGAGAAATAGTCCTATTGATTTCCTTCGATGGTCTTCAGTATTGGCCGTGTATATCATTATTGTGTAACTCTCTCCCATCGTGTACAAATGCAGATCCATCAACTACGTTTAAGTTTCAGATTCTAAGGTTTTGCCCTAAGGTGCTTAGACAGAAAAGAATGAAAAATGCAGATATGAGAGGGGATTGCAGGAAACTATAGCGGCATTTTTCTTATTTTTGTTGTCTATTTTGCGTTCCACGGTCGATTATTCAAAAATAGTGCTGATTTGCATCATACCATTAGTGGAATTTGCGAGTGTAGACACAATGTTGAGATCGATCGACAGAATGATAAATCAAACGATGGCTGCAAGTATACTCGCCGTTAGATTTATTCCACACCTTACATTTAGGAGGATTTGAAAGAACTTTACTCAGGATCTGATATACCTTTTGAAATTAATTTCCAAACTGGTCGCCTTTCGGGAAAAACGAAATTTACTTCTTTCGTAATTGACCCAAAATCTACTGGTGTTATTTCTGCAAAGTATTTTCACTCCTCTTTCTTTATGTTTCGTTATATTCTACAATCTTATTGAGCTGTAACTATAGCTGATAACTAAGTGATTTAACTAGTTTTCTTTGTATTTTCAACCTCATTGAATTTCTCTTGGATCACTTTCAACATCGCATAATTTTCATTTTCAAAGTATAGAAGTGAAAAACCAAACTTTCTATTGTTATCTTTTTGTTCCTGTTTCAATTTTTTTTCGTAAATTTTTATTTTTTTTTAAATTTCACAATCTTTCTGTGTGAATATAAAAAATATTACTTTAAACAAGTTTTTGCTACCTAAAAATTAACATTCCTTTGAGATTTTCTTCAACCATCTTACATAGTTGAAAAAAAAACAGTCTCATTATTCTATTTTCTTTTCTTTTATTCGACTTCTTTTTGACTTTCTCTCCTCTTTATGAAGCGCTATATCATTCCAGGACTTCATGATAAAATTATTTTGTACTAAGAGAATATGTTACTTTTAAGAATATTGAACCGTTCAAGTAACGAAAAAGACGTAGCAGAAAAAAATTAATGATCATGGCCAAATTATGCAATAATCATGTCATCGTGAATGTACAATGATCCTATGATTTTAGTTATTTGCCTATGTTTCCTCATCGATCTTTTCAGGCTATACGACATTTGCCGGACACGTTTTTTCCTCCCTTCATTAATGAAGTGACTTGTGATAGCGATAAAGCTTGTCTTTACTTCTATGATTACCGTGAGTTCATCATCAGTAATTATGGAAATGTTTTATTGTTTCATTAGTATCAGGAGAACATCTAATCTGGGTTGTCTTCATTTCTTTAGAGTAGGAAATTTTAATAAACTATAGTCGGCACCAAATACGTTCAACTGGATGCACGCAACGCAATCTCTGTATCTGCGTGACACGTTCTCTCCTTTCTATTCTGCCTTTATCTAAAATGCATCATGATCATCCGATTGAACATTTTCGGATCTGACTGTGTCACCAATATAACAGTATAAATCCATAAATTTCACATAAATGAATTTAAATCTTTTAGCTCATGGAAAATGTCGACAAAAGCATATGAATTTTGTTGTTTTACGAAATGTTGGAACAAATGATTGTCAAATTTGGAAGAAATTTAATCTAAATGTTCGAGTATCGTGCGAATGTTTTGTTGGTATGTATCAGAATTTCACTCTTTTGTTTTCTTTTATTATATATTCATTATATTGTAACGCTACACTCAAGGTCATTTGTTATTGGGAATTTCAGATGAGATGTCGTTCTTTGCGAAGTACGTGTGAATAATGATATGGATGTGAAAACTACGTATGCATCATTTTCAGTCTAGTCGCAACGATGATTTCA
The DNA here is from genome assembly GCF_031761385.1 of Necator americanus. Lineage (NCBI taxonomy): Eukaryota > Metazoa > Nematoda > Chromadorea > Rhabditida > Ancylostomatidae > Necator > Necator americanus. The sequence continues at coordinate 8,422,973 of NC_087376.1, forward strand.
TTTAAACAGTTCTCAGATCTGCCGAATAGCTATTAGATAAAATTGAAAGCTCTTAAATTTAACATGTCATTTCAGCCTCCTCCTTTTTTTTTGTCACTGCTCTTAGATCCACGACAATAGCTAGATCGTTACTGTATGTTTGTATATGTATTCTTTTATGTGTCTTTCTGCTCTGATACTTTCATTCCAAGCTCAGTTCGTGTTCGTACCGGTCTATCATATCTCAGTCTTATTAATGATCAACGCTTTCTTTTAATATGATAAACAATAGAAATTTTTATACTTTGATGAAATATATAGTTTGTTTGTACGGAAATAACTTGATAAAACTCTATATGACGACCATTTTATATCGTTTTCCTAGGTTTCTTCGCTACTTTTACGCCGTAATCGACAACGAACTCTGAAAAAAAAAAAACCCGGATAATAAGAAGATAATAAAAACGTGATGAATTCGCACATCCTTACCTTGCTGAGGTCTGATTAACGGTTTCTTCATCATCATCCACACACGAATTCGCTATCGGGGCTGACCGTCTACTGTTCTGCAGTGAACTGTTTCGTTCTATAGAAGTGAAATCAAATCTGGGGCGTGTCTGGAATACACCTTTTATGAAAGCCGATCTTATTTGAGCAATTTCTTTTTGTAAAGTTTTCCCCTAAATTCTTATAAGAAAGCAAATCTTTCATCACTGTCTTAGAAGCGCAGTCGGAGAAGAGTTGAGATGATCTCTTCAACCCCTAATAAAGAGAACTTTCATTTACAATAATATGAAAAACCCCAAAGAAACGTGAAACCATAATACAAAACTATCGAAAAAAGATATACCATATTTTGCAGTGTTTGAATTTTCAGAAGATATGAATGAGAAGGAACTTTAGGTTGATGTTCATTGCTTGGACTTTATAGTATTTTTGGTATAAGGCAGTTGGGAAACTACGGAGTCTGGAAGATGTTATTCCCATGTAGTTATTATTGATTCCAACCTACAGAAACCCAGTTCTTTTGAAGTTGATTTAAACCCCTTTAAAGGTTGAAACTTGTAAGAAACTCAGAACATATCGATGCATTTTCCTGAGTTCTTGCCATGGGAATGTTTACCAAGTTAAAACTCACGAAACCTTGCTTTTTTATAAACGCATTTTGACATGTCTAGACCATGATAACACTAACATAAACTTAGTTCGTGTTGGATCTATGTTGAAGTAAAGAGGATTTATTTTGTAAAAATTTAAAAAAATGGGATTCTGTACGAATGTTCTTCGGTGAAAGTGATTGTTTATTTTTCTAAGACAAGATTTTATCGAAACTCTTTACTCACCTTCACAGCTGATACGCCATGAATTCCAGCCAGTACTGTTCGTGGATCAAACGATATGCTTACAGTACCCTGTGGTGTTGTTAATGTGGCCACAGCACCTCCTTGAAGACTCGATGGGACCACCTCAAAAAACAATGGTTCAAACATGCTAGGTTCTCCACAAAGCTGCGGTAGGCTCCGACAGGAAGGAGTACACCGCAGTAACTCAAATGAACAGATTCAAACTGTAACCGCTTCTAACCTCTCCATGTTGACTGGGTTCAGCTAAGTCATCGTCACTGTCTCCAGACGATCCTACCAGAACATCGTGAGAGACACGCTTTCTCAGTGCTTCTAAATTAGAAGAATTAGACGAGGTAATCATGCCTGATTTTTTCTCCTCTTCTAAATATAACTGATAATGAGGTTTCGAACCAACATCAAAGTTTTGAATTCCAAGAATCCAAGAGGCCTCCGTCGAAATTGGGAAAAGATCCGAATGCCCTTCCATCTAAGCAGGTAATAGGACTTGGGAGGATTCCGTTACTACGGTATTGTCTTTTGTGAAGAAGGTAAACATTCGTAACTTGTTTACTATATTACAACTTAACTTTTAATATAGTAAATAGACAGGCGATAGATAGGGAAAGCTTTAGAAAAAGAATGAGCAAAAAAGACCAAAATTTGGGTGCGATGAACAATGATGGTGGAAACGAGGCTTAGTAGGAGCTTTCAAAAAAGGTAGTTTTGAGTTTCGGGACATTTTGAAATCCAGAAGTTGATCTCTCAGCTATTTATGCGGAATGCAAACAAAGAATAGTCGTTAACTTCTCTTTCTAGACATGTCATCAAAAACACAGCATCGCTTCTATCGTGCTGAACGCTAAGGACAACGACAACAACCGACGCGATGCCCCATCAACGTATAATATTATGTAACGGCTGGTTTTGCAGTTCTTCGTAATGAGCTCAACGGGAAGTTTTTTTTGTGGATCTTGACATTCAAAGTACTCGTGGCAAATTTCAATCTTAGGATAGTTATATTTGCTTGTGCGCTGATATTGTGTGTTGCGAGAATGTAGAGTGCATATTTTACACTAGTACAGAGCACTTTCGAGAGTATCCATTGCCGCTTGTGGTGATTAGACTTATTAGGAACCATGTTCCGCCTATCCAGTAATTTCCAGGAAAACATCAATGACGTCAGTGTAATTATTGTCTTTGAATAAAAGTACTATTTCCGTTTGTCTCATTGCGCATTTCTTTCAGTTGCTTTCCGTAATATACTGTAGCAGTTCCTTCTGAGTACGATCCAAGTTTCGAAGACCTACGTTGGTAAGAATGATTTTCCGCCTTTTTTAGTATCTGGGGGAGCATCATTGACTTCAGTGTAATTGCTGTCTGTTACTTGGTAGTGATCATGGGAAAACTACTTTCGTCCATGCATTTTACTGAGCGGCCAGCTAACGCCAGACTCTCGCGGTTCTTTCGCCTTTTCTGATCAATAAAAAATAAAATTAGTAGAATTAGTGACACCTTCTGTAAATTTTTGCTACAAAATTGAATTATTCTTGTCCTACCAACTTGTTTTTTTTGTTCTTTTCATTAAAAAAAAAGAAGTTTGGGCATTGATGAAAGATTTAATAATTTTCTTCCTAAAGATTAGTACTTCACCTGGAGAAAATCCCAAGTTGGATAAATTTACACCCATATTTCTTGGCTACCGCTTCAATCTAAAAACGTGACTTGATAAATTGGATATTTTCATCCTTTTCTCCAGCAGTTAACATAGAATGATGTGCAAACATGAAGCTACGTGAACGTCATCATTACAGTGGCAGCGTCAAGTTTCTACGTCAGAACACGTGATCTGATAGCTACTATTTGTACAGCAGTTTGCATGCTTGTTTCCAATTTTTAAAGGAAGGATGTTACCGATCTGATACAAACATGCAAGAAATAGGCATGCAGAGGAATGTATAGAGGTGGAATGCAACACATGAATTTCTCAAGCCTATGCAACTGTTCATAACGTCTCATTCCTTACTTAACAAATCCGGATGGAACTATTGCTCGGTTGTGCTGTACCTATAACTCTGCCGATTACAATTTTTGCGCCATCGCTCCTAATGTGCGGCTCCCAGCGTTTTTCTGGCGTCAGCACAGAAATTCTACGCCGAGGAACCCGTCTCAGCCCCTTCTATCGAATTCTGTTGCTGGCACACCGATTCGACGGCGAGAGACGGTCTCTCTGCTCTACGATGTTTCGCTCCTCATACATACATATGCAAACGCGACATATTTATTTTGGAGCATTATATTCCTATTCCCGTTATTTTAGAGCATAATATTCCTTCCTTCTATACCACTATAACATCTAAGCTTTCTCGTGTTCGTCCCCAACAATTGATATAAAATGCTATGATAGTGCTAAACGACGTGAAAGTCATCTTCATAATCATAAAGATTAGGATAGAGACCGCGTAAGCTTACTCCTGGTACAGCGTGCGCCTGCGCGCGTTATATAATTTCCGAAGAAATTATCTGGCAAGCATGATGAGTGTAACGAATAGAGGAGTGGACATACGGAGGAGTACATTTCGCTGTAGGCAACCCGTATCACCTTATTTTACTGTTTTCTGGTATTGACGGACTGTGACGTCCTGGACCCGTCATACCCTTTCTACCTCCTGGTACGGGCACATCTTCATGTCGCCGTGGAATACGTTCCACTAATTTCTGGTGCTAACATGCCTTACTGGTGCCGTCGGATGTGTCTCACCCAATTTTACTTCTCTCTGGCGCGGGTGCACCAATCTAAGCATCAGTAAGCTGAACGATGGTTTTGCAGGCGCATCTACCTGACGCTGAAGAAGTCGTCCCACCAACCTTAGTCTCGCGGACGCACAATCTGACGTTGTAGAACTCGTGCCACCATATCCTCCTGGCTTCTGGCGCTGACGCACCACTTCAGCATCACTAAAATCGCTTCACTTCCTTCTGACAGCATATCGCTCACTTGACGTTGATGGATACGTCCTATCCTGATCACACCTTTTCGGGGCGAAAAGATGTTTGGGATCTCACCTTAAACACCCCCAAAAAATAGAAAAGAGAGCTTGTTAGAATTTTAGACTACTAATTTTTCTTTTCACAACATTATAAAAAAGTGGGAGCACTGGAAACTTTGCAATTAATGACAAAAAGTGACACAAACACACACTGGCTGAAGTAGCAAACATAACCCACATTGAAGAAAACCCGAACGATAGAAAAGAACTCTTTATATGAATACTGAGATGATGATAAATTTCAAAAAAAAAAGCAAAAGAAAGAAGGGAAGGATTCAATTTAATGTATCAGGTTACACCTATAATAAATTTTCACATTCAATATTTTTTTAGCTGTGTTCAAGTTAAGCTCTTGAACATTGCGATGTGTTTCCACTGCAAGGGAATTTAGGGATGTAATTGTTATTCTTAATTATGTTACATCAGCAAAACTTGGGGAAAAAGTCGTTGCGAAAGATATTGGCTAGAGATGAATCATGAATAATGATTTCTTAGTTTTTTTTTGCTTTATGCAAGCAAGAAACCCTTGAAAATCTCCAGAAGAAATATTTCGAATGAGAATGCGATTAGTTTATTATTTATGAATGAACAAGGAATTTCAACGCATCTGTATAAGCAAAAGACTAATCACTTTTAATGCTTAGTAGAAGTGGAGGGAAGCATGCTCACAAATGTTTTTATGCTCGTCTTGACTGCAGCTCATCGGCAGAAAGCTCGCCAAACGAGTGGGTAGCGCTGATTCAGCTCCTTACGTTGGGAAATTATCATCATCTTTATGGGTTATTTTCTGACAAACACACACAACATATATATATATATATAGAGTAAAGGATAAAGTTCCTGGCGTTAATCAATCTGCTTCGGATGCGCCCTCCACGTTCAATTCAGAATTGTTTGAAGTTTACGAACGTGTGATCCGCCCATACAATGACTTGCGGTGGCTAGCCGGTGTGTCAATTCAGTGTTCTTATCCTCTCAGACAAGTCTGGTACCAACTTATCGACCCCGCAGGGATGGAAGGCTTGGTGAGCACCAGGGCGGATTCGAACCTCCAATCGATCGTGCAGGAAGCGGAGCTTCTAGTAGTTAAGCATAGAATGAACGGCAGAGGCGTCGCGGACACCCGGAGCAAACATACCTCTATACGTCATAGTAATAATGGTTGGAACTCACGTAGGTATTTCGTACGGAAATCCTCAGCAAGCGAGGCAACTTTTTGCAGTTCGATCAAATGAGTTCGGAGAACAATGATCGCATCTTTCATGAGCTTATCGATTTTCTCATTACCAGTAGTCGGAGACACTCCATTAGATTCGAGTTTTCGAAAAAGCTGAAATAAGTGAATTCCGCTCTCGTTTACTATGTAGTTACGGATAAACTTCGGTTATCTAAGTAAAAGCATGGATCACTTCCTTATACTACATTGATAATATCAACTATTGACACCATTTCTTTTTATTTGTTAGAAGAATCCGAGAACTGGATCTCAGAGGTACCCTTTTCCCATATGGTGCAATTTTTAACATTTATAGGATTGAAGAAATAAAATTGCCGTAAGTGGAATTCAAAACTGATATGTGTGCAAGAATTTTCAATCCATCCCTAACCTTCATTGTACAGTTTCATTACCTCATTTTTACAGGTGTAGAGAGTCCATTTGTTACATGAACTGAGGCTTAGGATTCTTGGAAATGGGGCATGGCTTAATTTCCTTTTTCAATCTGATATATGCGCAATAAGCCTAACCTCAAAACAACAAAATTCCGCTTTAGCAGGAGCAAGGACCGCATGTAATTTAGGTATCGGTAGCGAGAACAGAGCTTTTTTTCAGGTACATTCACTTTTCCATAAGTTGCCTGACCAGCTGCAGCTTTTTATCGTCGAATATTACTTGTATGAATGCAGTTTTTTCTAAGCACAAGCAAAAAATGGTAAAATGTCTGGAACTGTCGTTGTACACACATGAATCATGCTCTTCAGGAGGCAGAGCAAACGAGTGTTGCGTGCTTATTGACGTTGAGTTTTTCGTGACGATGAATCTTGCCGTTCTGTTTGCTTGGACAAGTCGTCCTCATAACAGAATGATATGCTTTCCTTTGTACGGAAATCCATCGGTTGTATTGAATACTGTACATCGTAACCTGTCAAGGTTGGAAAAAATCGCGTAAAAAGCTACTGGCAGGAGATAAGGTCTGAAACCTTCAAATCCTCTCTGAAACCGGGTAGCGATTCGTTTTTACATTCTTTAGCTGATGCTATAGTATCCTAATCTTTTTCTGAAAGAACGTGAAGCTCTCATAATATAGAAGACTTAAAGTGACAGAAGTTATAATACACTATTCATTATTTTTGCGAACAGGGAGTACATGTACAGTATCCTGAACGGGTACCTATTCAGTACTGTCAGAACCAGCTTCGTATATGGGAGAAAAACGAGGCGGATGTTGATATACAGGGGTTGAGAGCTCTTGAGAACTGGAGATTGATGGAAAAATATAAATAATGGTTGGTTGCAATCCATATATATTTGTATAACAGAGTGTTAAACAAAATATAAATTTGTTGGGAAGTATTCACTATTCCCCGTTATGTTAAGAAGCGTCTTTCAAACAGCTGGAAAATTCGCATTCTAATTCCTTCAATCATCTAAACTTCAGATTCCCTTTTCTGCTTTCAATCACACACGTTTTTTCTAATATCGAATCAATTTTCATTGCAAGAAAGGTTTTTTCCCAGTTCTATTAAGTTTTTGCTTGTAAGAGAGAAAATTGTTGTTCCTCTTTTTATTACGTGCATTTTTCATTAACATTTTTTTTTCGTTTCTACAATTATCTACTCCGTAAATAAACAACTCTTCCATTAAAAATAAAAAAAAAACAGTCCAATCTATCTAGAAATATTGAATGATAGATCGCATAATGTGGATTCTTTAAAGATTTTAAACTCATATGGAAAGAGGCGTGGATAATAACCAAGGCTCTCGTCAGATGTATTAGAGCATTTGTGCAATTACGTCTTGTCAAAATCAACATTTTTATCGCTCATGATAATGGAACGTTTCTACATTGCGGATTTGATTGTATCTCGAGTGGACTTTTCTGGATTTAACAGTATGAGCTTAGTTCTGACGATATTCCCAAACCGACGCGTTCAGGATGACTGGAATTCGAATGGAAAAGTTTGTAGGAGGGAAGTAAAATGCTGAGGTGTTTTGTGATAGTGTGCCTGCGAGGTTTTTAGATAGAACCTTTTAATTGCCTGACGTTTCGGCTTTTTCGCCGTCTTAAGAAGCCTAAATAGGACGGAAAAAATAAAGTGAAGACGGCGAAAAAGCCAAAACGTCAGGCAAATAAAAGGTTCCATCTAAAAACCTCGCAGGCACACAATCATAAAACATAAACAGAATATGCTGAGGTTTCAAGACAGGAGAACATTCGAACTTCTAAAATGCTGAGGTTTTTTCTTACGGTCAAAGATTTAATGAACGTCAAAAAACGCAAAAAGTCGTAATGCTGCTTGTAGAACAAGTATTATTTTGGTGATTAGTGCTTCAACAAATCAGATAAGCTCAACGAAGGAAGACACCGCAATTTTCGTTCAAAAATAAACACCAAAGATATAAAAATAAAGCTTCTCTGAGAAAAACGGAAGATAAGCAAAGCGTTTTCTGCGCTGATAACGGCAAAAATTTGTTATTGAACACCAAGACATCCAGTTTACTTTTTTTGTAATTAATGAGGTTAACATAATTATTTGAAAATCGACAAGAGTCTCTAAAATAAGAGCTTACGTGATCAAGCACTGTATTGCTAAAATCTGTTAATAATTTATCCATTATTTTTCGTAGTAAAGAAAAAAAATTGACGTTATTGGCCAACTGAGTCGGTTTGTGCACGATTAATGTCTTTAAGTATGTCGAACCCGACGGTTAGACATTTCTCGGCGCATGAGCTGGTTAACCGAATGACGAGCATTAGAGGCTTGGATCGAGTTAGTCGAGAACAACGACTACAGCGAGTGTTCCGGACTAGGAGAAAAAAGTGATTGAATAGGATCGGCCGTGCATTGTTACAGAAGATTTTACCTCCACTAGCTTTCTACGTTCCAGTCAAAGTAGTTCTTGAAACTCCAAAATGTTCAAATCCCGCCTAATCCCTTCGTTCTTTCTATAATAAATGCTCTAATCTGCTTAGCATTACCATACTTTCATAATTTTGTATTAATTTGTATTTTTTTTCATACGGTACTACCTCATAACCTTTTTCCTATGTATACTGTTGTTTTTTTCTGTGACTTTCGTACGTTGTGAAACGTATGTCGCGTATGTGTGTAGTATTCCGGAAAATCCGGTAGGCGGGTGAGTGCGGCGACGAAGGCGACAGCGTTGCTCTGCGTGTACCCTCGCTACGATGGTTATGATATGCCGGATTACCGTGATTCTGGTAAGTGAAACACTTTCAAACATGAGTTACATTTTTGGATGTGAACAACGTTATTTTCATATTTATACGTATTTCACGGATCTATTTAATTTGCATAACCCCAAATGCAAGACTAAAATGTCTTTAACCATATCATTACTAGAAATTTGAAGGATTACAGTATTATTCTTTTACAGAAATGTTTTTTTTTTTCAGACGTTAGATACGCTTCGCTGCATTCCAGCTGTTTTGTCTATTTACACAAACGTCAATGAATTGTAATTCGATCCTCTTATTGTGCATGCGTGAACCTTTAATATTTCCAGAAGAGAAATAATTACATGTAAGAATAAAAACAAGTATACGAAATTCAATAGATGAATACTTGATTCTATTTACTAAAAATAAAAAGACACAGATAATCAATTTGCCTCGATGTTTCGTATTAGATTTTGTTTCTGGATGAGTTAGTGGAGAGGTTAACTGTTCCAGGAGGAAAGAAATCCGGCTTCAGCTGACTGTTTGTGCGGTAAAGCCGATTGCTTGCCTTTGCAAACAATTAAGTGTTGACGTGGGAATGCGAAAATCGACCAACACTCGAAAAATCAAGCAAAGTTGAATGATATTTTAAAAGAATTCCTTGGTGATTATCTTAAATTTGGCACTTAACGCACACTCTTCCACGTCGTATTCCACGTTCATTAATATTGTGATAAAATTTTTCTTGAAATAAATAAAATCAAATTTCAATGCTTACACTATTCATTCGCCTGATATAGAAAAGAAAAGTTTTCAAGCTAATTTTAGATCTTTCTTATTGCTAGTGAAGCCGACTTTTTACACAATTCCTGAGAGATCCGTTTGAATTTAAAAACGCGGATGAAGATCAGCATGATTGCTTTCCTTTTTTTACTACGTCGGCATTTCTTTCTTTTTTTCTTTTTCTCCTGTCTCACTCCTAAGACTTTCATTCTGCAAAAGAAAAGTCACTAATGTGTAGATTTGAAAGATTTACAATAATAACTTATTTTTTCGGGTTCAACATTTGCTAATGAATTTTGTTTGTCTTACTTAACTTTATTGTTTATCACTTTGCTTATCACATAATTGCTCTTTAAAATAACTGTGAATTTATTTCACTTATAGGTTAGTTCTCCAAAATTTCCATGCATTTTTAGTTTATGGCCGTCACCTATGCTCTCCAATGTACACTTTGCGAACTTCAATACTTCGTTCCGCAACGTATAATACCTGTGCAAACGTTTTCTTCAAATAATCAACGGTACGTCTTCTTTCGATTTTTTTTCCTTGTAAATCAGTTCCGAGGAAATACACATGATTTGCAGAAAATTGTCTGAAAGTGCTTCATGAAGCAGTTACCTTTTCCGGTTAAAGGCATCAGCCCACGAATCTGAGGTGGTACGGATTTCACATGGACTACGACTACGACTACAGATGGAGTATTCGTATACGGGATAGTAGATTATGGAGAGAGGGGCGGTGATTCGTACATTTCTTCCTAATTGGCGCAAAAATGGCCCGGAAGATGCGGTGCGTGCACAAGGCTTGCGCGCTCCAATAGAACCGGAGCGCACTTCCGGGCCGTGTTTACGGCAATTAGGAAGAGATGAAAGGAATCACCCTTCTCTCAATAATCTGCGATCCCGTATACGAATACTCCACTACCTCAGATTCGTGTGGTGATGTCTTTAACTATTTCTTAAAAGACTGCCATAAATCTTAGAATACAATTACATATGCCACCTCTCTAAGACCAGGTTTTCTTGTAACTCATTCAGAGCTTTCTTCGATAACCACGAAAAAAAATAAAAGAGAGAATTTCGTTAAAAAAAAAATCAATAACGCCTGCAACGATTTCGAAAAAAAAATGATCTCTCGGTCTCTAATGTTCTCATGTGTGTGTATTTTAATCTCTTAATACTTGCTTTATTTCCTAAATTGCAATTTCGAATTTTGAGAATTTTGAGAAGTACCACGGATTTTTCCCACGCCTCTTGTTTTGCTTGACTTAAGTTTTGATTTTATGTAATAAAAAAAGATATATCTCAAAATAATGATTGGCAATCTATAAGATAAGTATTTGTTGAAACTCCCGAACAAACTTCGGGAATAGATAACGTTGAGTTCAATGTGTCTTTTTCTTTCTTTTTCATTGTTTTTTCTTCGTTCCTTCTTTACGTTCGGATGCAATTTTTCCACGTTTTGGTCTACGATCGATCTGGAGCGTGAAATGGCCGTGGAGCATATCAAAAGTAGGAAGATGTAGTACAAAGCTAATAAACAAATAAACAAGCATCGAACTACTAATGACGGTAAAACTCTGCGGATCGTAAATGATTGTCAGCTAAGCCTATAGCATTCCCAGGTGATTTAGTCTGGAAGTGAAATACTGCAATAAATGATAAAATAACGTAACATTAGACAAATTTAGTTGATCACAAACTCTTAATCTCTTCACTTTTTTACAACTTTCCCAACAATGCAATCCCAGAACTCATTGTTGAACAAGTACAGTTTATCCGGAGTACCTACATATATGACTGCTACTTGACATCGATATCATTTCACTATTGAAGGTTATGTTGTCCGACCTATCCGCAACAAGCGCAGACGAAGCAGGTTTTTGTATGGTACGGGACCACCAACGGTAAGTCAACGTGTGAACTCAAAGAAAGCGTATCAAGGGACTATGTTGGGACCGTTCCACGAATAAATAAGTGCAGGACGTTGTTCACGAGTATTAGTGTGGCCACCATCAATTCCTCTGAGCAGTCCAGAAGAAGGAGTGTGAAACAACTTTGTGTGATCCCGTGCACCTATCGATACAACTTATTACGAGGAATAGAACGAAGAAATTCCGCAACGAGTTTACGATTATGCAAAGGGAGCAACTTTTGGAGGTGATTTGAGCAATATTGATTTGGCGCGGATGGACGCTGGACGGCGACGAAGGCGACGGAGTTGTCCGTCTTCTATCGCGTTGTAATTTGCATCGTTGGGGAGACGGAGATAAAGAAGACTGTTTCACACGGTTTTTCTGGATTATTATGAGAATTAGCTGCGATCGCGCCCATTTTTATTAACTAAACTCCTACCCCTGTCTACTCTCGAGAAGATACTAGCACTAACAATTTCTTGGTGCCGCCGCCTGCTGCCTTCAACTATAAGTAGCCGAATATTATTGAGTTTATGACTTCTTCATTCGCAGAAAAAAGTCGACAACGCAAATTTCTAACCTTATAAAGGGACCAGCTATATAGTTGGATCAAAACGACATGAAGCACGTTGCGTAAGCGGTCGCGCTCGGAAGCGATGCGGTGGAGACAGCGATTGGAATCGGGGTGGGACCATGGCGAACTGCAGAGGTGGGTGGCGGTAGCGGGAATCTTTACACGATCCCAACCGCTACGCTCGACCGCTCCGCTTCGAGCGCAGCCACTTGTGCAAATTTCCGTGCTTCATGTCGTTTTGACCCGACTATATAATGATACACGGTAGGTATTGAATGTGTTCAATCTGATGATCCTCAAAACGTAATCGATGTGAAAGAACGGAGAGAAGAGGGAGTCTATGTGTCAAGTCGAGATGGGAGGTGCATTGCGGTCAACTGGTGGCGTTCCCCTGATTGAATACATTCTTTATCTAGAAAAATATTGAACCTTGTTTGTTTACAGAATTACTAGCAACGAAACTGCTACCTTTATCCTTGAAAAAAAAAAGAGAATTATTTGGCGAAAGTTGCACAGCATTCGATGAATTCGGTCAAACCTCGCTTCACTAACTGATGGCCATTCTACAGTTTTTAAAAACAAATACGGTTTCTCTATCTGAACACAGCAGTCTTCATGAGTCTCGATTTTGTTTAGCTGTCTATTGACTTATTTGATTTCTTTAAAATAGCTCCATAGTCTATCTCAATTTTCTTTCCTCCTGAAAAATTGAAGGTATCAATTTTGTGAGGTGATCCTCCTCTACCAATACCAATCCTGATGTGAGCGATTCTTTATGAGCAAAAAGTTCTAGAAACATGAAACTTGTGTCGCTATAGTCAGTGCAACATAGTCAGCAGTATGTGCAAACACTGCATAAGTCGTCGATACACTCGTTCACTGTTCCAGGAAATGGTCAACGAACAGCAGGGATTTTCTCAAACGTCACCACTAGCGTACAAGTAAGCAGACAGTTGACTAGATAATAGTAATAATCACAAAATCCGTAATATCCTACGTATGAACTTATGAGTGATCAATAGTTATCATCAGTTCATCAGTTATGAATCATAATGATTCAACTTCTTAAATACTTTCACTTCAGCAACCGCAGCAACAATATCAACAACAATCAACGGAACCATCTTCTCAATCAGGAATTCAAGGATTCACCTCTTCACCCACACAACAAACATCATTCCCTGTTGTACAAGGCAGTGAACAGATTTATCAGCAGGGAAATCTGGGGCCAATCCAGGTTTCTGAACCTGGAAACGATCCTCACTATATAGACCAAACCATAGGAGGACAAAACAATTTTGGACCTATCCAATTCCAACCGCAGGCTGGGGAGAATGGTGCTCCTACTGGCGGCTTCCAACCAACTAATGTAGACAGGGGAACAATTAACAGCCAATTTCAACTGGTAACTCCCGATACTGCAGCTTACAATAATCAATATCAACAAGGGAATTCGGCTGCAGGATCTTACAATAGTCCAAACGCAGGATATCAAGCCCAATCCTCAAATGCAAACGTTGAGTTTACTCCAGTGCCAAATCTGATCCAACTCCAACCAGTAACACCAATCCCAAACTCCTATGGAGACGAAAATCCACCGGCTAATGGGCAGTACTGGCAAACTTCGGGACAACTCTATAATGACGCGAACACTATGATTCCGAACCAATCTGGAATCGGGGAAATGGGCGCTCAAAATGAATGGATCACTAATAGTCCCAACAGTCCTTCCGGAAGTGGAGGTTCTCAGATGCAATCAAGCACGCCTTCGAATTATGTCATCCAACAGCAATGGAACAACGGTCGTGGATCGCCTGGAAATTATGAAGCATCGACGCAGTCCGCTTCTAATCCCTCAATTCAGGAGCAATGGAATGGAGGTTATTCATCGTCGAATTCAGCTGGGTTGCCACCACAATACTACTTGGATACAACTGTCCAACCAAATAATAACTACATGATTTCATCCTCGAACTCTGCCACACCACAACCAATCCAAGAAACGATGTTCCCATCTGCTACCCCTGGTCGGAATCAAGGAGCAACGTCTGGATCTTCGTATATTGGTCCTAATTTGGAGGCGTCTACGTCCGGAGATAGTCGATTTAGCGTAACTCAACCATCGTCAGCGTTGGGAACTACGTCGAACTCATTTCAGTATTCCACACAAAATCCGATTTCAGTCATATCTCCAGCTAACGGCATACAACAGACTTCAACTCTCAGACCATACAATGATGGACTGTACTCAACTTCGCCACGCCAGCCCGTCAGCGAGTCGACACCTCTGTTCGCCACTTCAGCAACAAATTACGCAGATAACATAAACCCTGCCTACGTCGCTCCTTCCGTCTATCAAACAGCTCGGCCGGACAGTTCAACGCAAGGAGCACAAGTTATCTCGACCACTAATTCACCTCAAATAGGAACCGGGACTTATGGTAACCAGGTAAGAATAAAATATTTGAATGATTTCGTGAATGTTATGTGACACCTTTGATAAAGGGAAGAATTTCTCCTGTTCCCACGAGTTTCGGAACGTCTACACGATATGGGCAAAATGCTAATGGAGGCTACGTACAACCAGCTTCTGAGGCAGTATTTGGGCAGAATTTCGATAATGCCGGAGTTGCGGCGAGCCAAAACCCTGCTGTATTGGACTCATCAGCTAGAGTGAGTTAACATTAATTCACACATTCGTCATTTGCTTCGGGAACTACAGTGGCTGCACTCAACGCGAACGCGTCGCGTCAGTCCTGTGGAGCGCGTTCGGCGGCGGTCGTGTGTATAGTTATAGTCGGGTCAAAACGACATGAAGACATTTGCGCAAGCGGTTGCGCTCAAAGCGGAGCGGTGAAGCGTAGCGGTTTGGGTCGTGTAAGTATCCACGCTACCGCCACACACCTTTGCAGTTCGCCATGGTCCCACCTCGATTCCTACCGTTGTCTCCACCGCACCGCTTCCGAGCGCGGCCGCTTGCGCAACGGTCCGTGTTTCATGTCATTTTGACCCAAAGTACATTCCTCGCAGGCATAAGAACAGAATATCTCACATTTTTTCCTTCTTACTTTTGACTCAGTCCGAGTAATAAGCGCATTTAAATCAAATATTATGAGACGTTACTATATATTTGGTGGTACGTAGTGCATTAGATGAGAGAAAATCAAATAATCTACACCCATGTAAATAATATTAGTCGGACGTCCTAGCTGGCTGAAGAAATTCTACGAAATTTCAGAAGATCTCCATCGAACATAAGGAATACCCGAGTTTTCCTGTAAATCTGAATTTTTTTGAGATCTGAAATCTTTCAGCAATCTGGTGCTTACCCGCAATACGATTTTCAACGCAATATGAATACTGTCGATGGAAATTACGACAATGAGTCCAGCAAAGGTTTGTTTCGTGCTTATCCTCACGAGCCAATACTGCTGCTCTTGAACAAGTCGTGAGATTTATAGTATCTACTCAGCAAGTAAATAATATTGAAATCACGACTTTTCCTGAGTGGAGAGATCCACGTTATCCATTAGTTATTTAGGTATTTTCCCTGACTTTCTGCATTTACTTTCAGCTAGCTTCTCAACATCTCTTGCTCTCACTGTTGTCATCGCTATCCTGGCCTTTTTCCTATAAAAATAACGGAGAATTGAAGAGAATATTTTACAAAGAAAAATTTCTGTATATGTTGAAACCCTTGTCAGTTACGGTAGACAATAGCTCATCTCTTTGTTTTTGTGATAAATCACAGGCACATTCCCCTATATTGCCTAGATTATTGGATTATTGGAAAGGCCCACCTGACAAACGTCGTTCATTTGAAAAGCTCTCGGTTGCATTGTATGTGTTGCATCACCGCATTTTTCGCACAATAACTGAATAGGATCGTTGTGAAGAGACTATTGATAGGATTCCGTTTTCTTATTGCAATAAATTGTGATATTATTTCTCAACAACCTGAAGTACTGGCATTAGAGGGTGACATTTGATGAGTTCAACATCCGTAAGCTGCGATGAGGTTGATGACGATTCTGGTTCCAAACAAATTGTTGTGCCGTACGATTGCATTGCCTTAGAAATTGAAAAGTTTATGATGTGGACATAAATCGATAAAGAACCTCATATTAAAGAAATTACTAGAATTTAACAACATATCCTAAAAATTAATTGTGGGCAGATGTAGCGCAGTTCGCGTTTGTTCAGTCACATCGCTCAAGGAAAGTTAAGCATTTCATCTCTCCGTATTAAATAATTTGCGATCAGAACTATTCTGAAAGGATGAGGATACTGACTTTTACAGCAAGTCGTTGCAGGTCATTGTAGAGGTGGCATAAACGTTCATACATCCATGATTCTGAATAGAGGTTGAATGCATTGGTGGGTTCCAAAGGGATTGCGCAAACGCTATGCACTTTGTTTTTGCCTTCCCATTAAATCATGAATTCAGACATTGCAGAACTCAAGTCTGCTTCTCAAAATTTCTAATAGTATATCTATGAAGAATTTTTACTTTAGTTTTACTACCAAAAGAATAGTTTCTTTTTTTTTATTTTGCGAAAAAAAAAACGATGATGACCTTCCAACAGCAACGAAATGGCGATCATTCTGCATTTTTCTCATGTTGTATGTTAATCCCAGTACTATTCTTCGCATTTACTTTCGAAAAGAAAGTTCGATGTAGTTAGAGATCACTCCGAGTGTTGAAGGAGAAATTTCCTTATGAGTTAAAATTTCAATTTTTAAAGGTTATAATTTGGCTTATAAGATGGTGAATTATAATCTAGAAGCCTATTTAATGCACTGAGTTTGTTATATGCTGTAGCTACACGGTTGATGGTTCGAAACCGCCCTGTTCCCATCCAAGTCTTTCATCCCTCCAGGATCGATAAATTGGCACCAGACCTGTCTGGGAGGATAAAAATACTGACTTGATCACCGCTTGGCCCCCGGAAGTCGTTGTATAGGCCAACCCGCATCCCAAAAACCACAACGATTGTTGAGTTGCAGTAAAACTCGTTGGTGCATCCCAAGTGGATTGATACGCCAGTGACTTTATTTTTTTTATCCTTTCATAAGATTATATGTTTTTTAACCGTAATCATCTCATCAAAAAGTGATTTTCCGTATCAATAGTGGGATAAGTGTAGATAAACAAACTTCACTACACAACTGACGTCAAACTAAGAGGAGCACACAGAAAAACAGCATTGGAGAAATTCTTCAACAAATGTTAAAAATGCTGATCCGTCCAGAAATTATACTGGTAACAGGTCCCAAATAACGGTACCTCGTGCCCACTATGTTCGTCCACGGAAGATATGTAAATACAATGCAAAAAGAACCATCAGTCTCCACGTTTTCCAGTCGTACTATCCAAGAATGATTGGTTTTGTGGTGTAACTTAATGTAATGATGACATAAGTGGACCCAGCTGTTCCCTCTATCTAGAGCTGATACGCTTAGAAATACATTAGACTAAAGGAAGAGATTTGAGAAAAAAATGAGCAGATCAGAATTCCGAAGCATTGATCAATAATGATGTATCCTGTGGTAGTTGTAGAATATTCATGAAGATTTCTCGAGAAATGTAAATAAAGACGGGACTCTTCCCTGGATTTCAATCATGATGTCAATTTCAAAAGAGCACCTTCGAGCCATTGTTTTCCACGAACGATGTCGTCGCACGGCATTCTTTGATAAAGTCAGGAAAATAAACCACGAATTTCGAAGTGGTTAACTACAACTCGCACCATCTATCGCCAGTTCACTCGCTTTGAAAAAGTAGACAAGGATTTCGAAGGGACTCCTTGATTCGGACAACTCTACACTGTGGAAGCCCACTTTGACCGGCTTCAGCAAGGCCGCACGTTCACTGCTGTCGTCTACGCTACTCACTTTCAGAAACCAGTGGAAGCTGTTCGAGGAAAGCATCCGAGACGAGCTTCGGTGTTTCTCGTCTATGGTAACCCTTGGCAACATGTTGCAAAGGAAACTGGAGAGCTGGGCTCGTACGCAGTATCCCAACAAACGTACTCGTTTGCCTTACGTGTCTATGACTGTCCCCTTGTTTTGCCCACTACGGGGTCACTTTGCTAAAAAAAAACCTTCGTCAAATTTGCAAGCGTTACTAGTGCGGTCGCCGAATTCTTCAACTTCCAACCCCCTCCGGGAGAAAGAACTTTCTGGGAAAAAGGGGCTGCAGACTTGCTGTCTAAGTAGAACGCTGTAGTAACTAGCAATGGTGACTGCATCGTTGACTAACTCTCATTGCATGATGAATACAAAAATAAAGAAAAAAGAATGACAATTTCCTCAAAGTGTTTTCCTCAATCTCATGCATTTTAAGCATGAAAATTTAAGCACTGACATTTCTGCATTGGGCAGCAATATATCAAGGCCACACTTACATATCCACACTACAATACTCTGCATGAACATTGGAAAATCGACGGTGAGTGACGGTGCGGCACCGTCGGCCACCGTCGCTTGCTCATAACTGCTCATGCAATGGAAACTTCAGAACAACTTATATATCATTAGATTCCTTTCTTTGAGATCTACACAAAAACCGATATATTGTTGAGAAAGGAGCAAAATGACGCCAAATATGCTCCAAAAAGCAATAACTGGTACCTAACATAGCCTAAGGTTATAGCTGAAAAAGTCTTCGTCTACTCAATTTTTCACATTTGGTCAGAACAGCAAGAAATTGTTATCTAATGTATCTAATGATATATAAGTTGTCCTGAAGTTTCCATTTTATGAGCAGTTATGAGCAAGCGACGGTTTTATTGTTTTACTTATTTACTTTACTCACCGTCGGTTTTCCAGTGTTCATGCAGAGTATTGTAGCACTCGTTTATCCAGCTAAATGTATCAGATGGTTTTTAAATGAAGATGTCCAAATCAGAGAGTTCTATAGTCTAAATAGCCAGAAAAACGATTCTGCAGTAAACTGCATTCATTTTACATCCAATGCTTAGAGGCAGTGTCCAAAGAAATTTTCAACTCTCTCCTATAATAGATGAGTATGTACGTATTCTCAGTATGTTGTATTTTTTTTAGTATTTTGCAAATGTCCCTGCAAAAATTTCAAAAAAAAACTCGTGAAAATTCACAAATCAGATAGGTCAGAAGCACATGGACTATTTGTTCTGTTCTATTTTCAACGACGAAGCACCTCTTTACACCAGTACATGTGATGAAATTCACAACAGAGGCGCTTTTATTTCATCACATAGACGGGTGGAAATGATTGTTTCATTAGGTATGTAGAGTTATAGTTGTTGGTGCTAACGATCAATCTGATTTCTGGAATTGTAAGAGAGGTGTTCCAGTTGACCTGTGATCCTTGCAAACAACGTTCGGTATCCTATTTACCGCTAGGAAACTGATCGACGGAAACTTTCCAGAACGTCACGTACTGTCTATTATTATTGATTGATCTCTTCATATGGAATGTTCTTCATTGGATTTCTACATACTTGTATGCTACAGCATTCAGAAGTGTTTCTACCGTTTATCTGCAGAATTGTAGCTGAATGCAGTTACAATTCTGCAGATAAACAGTAAAAACACTGAAAAAGCACTTCGATTTCTTATCAGAATAATGTTACTGCGATGAAAGATGATTGAGGAGAAACTGAGAGAAGTGACCGTTTGTGACAAGCAAAAATATATACATAGTTCCTTTATTGTCGATAGCAATCATAGAAAAAAGTTTATCTCTCAACGAAAATGTGATTAGACTGGCCAGAGGGTTTTTTTTTAGAATTTTTTTTCTAAAGGGAATATCTAGCCCTCAAAAAATCGATTAGTTTTTCCACTTGTTTGAACTGTTTCTTTGACCAGTAAGAAATTCGCGACACCTAATTGAGATATTGAATAAGAGCTAAAAATGTTAAAGGTCAAATGAAGGATTTAGTGAATTTCAGTTTGAGAGCTTTCTTTTCTTTGCGAAAATAAACAAAAGGTCCCCAAGAGTTGTGGGACTATCTTAGACAATAAAAATAGCTGTAGTGATTGCTTTATCGCTAACCAACAAGGCTAAAAGAAATTGATAAATATCTTCGCAGTTGATTACATATTTGAAAGGAAATTAATTCGCAAAATTGCCGAACAAAAACTACCAAGAGACGACCACACAATTGCTTTGTGTGACCATTCCAAAAAAAAATCTGACTTTTTCTGGACATCAAAACATTTCATTGTTCAAGAATTTAAAATCTGCTAGGAAAATTTAATATTAAATAGTTCGCTCTTTTTTCCCCTTATTTTTTAATATACCCACCACAGTTAATTTCATAGAGCACAGTTCTAGTGATGAGAAAGCAATTCTTAAAATTAAGAAAAACAATAAACAGTGTAGAAAGAAACTCAGATGTTTGCAATAATTAGTGATGATTGTGCTAAAAGCGCACTAAAATTCTAAATTCATCTATTATCCTGTTCATATCCTTCAAAATGGCCTGAAGAAAATCGGCGGATGATTATAGAAAGAGAGCACATTGATAAAATAATTTCAAAAAATTGAAGGAAACTGTTGCTTCTAATTAATCATGTTCTGCGAACGGATCTGAACTTAATGTTAGTTCACAGAGCTTCTTTACGTTTGAATAAATGAATGAATAAATAAATAAATAGAAATAGCTCCTGGGGCGGGTGTGGTGTAGCGGTAAGAGATTCCGCTTCTTGCACGATGGACCGGAGGTTCGAATCCGCCCTAGTGCTCACCAAGCCTTTCATCCCTCCGGGGTCAATAAACTGGTACCAGACTTGTCTGGGAGGATAAAAACACTGCCCTGAAACATCAGCTAGCCCCCGCAAGTCATTGTATGGGCGGATCACACGTTCGTAAACCTCAAACGATTTTGAATTGAAGTGAACGCGTTGCGCATCCAAAGCGGATTGATTGACGCGACACACTTTATCCTTTATCCTTACCACAACACTTGTTTTTTATGGACCGCCGTACTAAATTAACTGTAGAAATTCACCCTGCTCACCTAGGAGTCAGGTTGATAGAAATTCTCCAGTGATATCCTCTTTTTTCAGAGAATGTTAAAATACTTTTTATCAGCTGTTAGGATTCTGCGACATTCAAGTCTTGGGTAAATTTGTTTGTCAAAATTCAAGCACAGCAAGAGCACCAACAACAACGTGCAGAGCGAATCTCCTTTCGCTTTAGAAAAAGTTGACAATTCTACTGTAACCGTTGTTCCGCGGTAGGTTGGTGGTAACATGTACGATATGCTATTACAGTAGATATGCGGTAATTTTGAGGGACGGAGGAAGAGGTATTTATTTTAATGCTTTACTTCGTAACACGAAGAGATATCGGAGTCAAAATCGACAAGGAGAAAACGACAAGAATACATGTCGGCAGTGAGACGGGGAAAACTTTACAAAGATGAATTTCTCAAAACTCATCTTTTTCGCGTGCATAAACGAAAATATGAGATAACGAAAATCCATGACGGTCTATACTCAGCGTTACCGTGCTCACCTTATGTATTTGTCACTTGCACTGCTCGCGTTGCTAAATAACCACAATAATAAAAATAACAATAATAATAAAACGGAAATAACATTTGCAATGACACAACAATGGGCAATATGGAATCTTTCATTGTTGTAATACAAACTTGATCAATTAATATTTTTCTAATTCTACATTATATTGCTTCTCATTCTTACCGTACACATCTACCTATCTATTGTATTCTATTTTTTAGTATAGTATCTATATTCTATGGATATTGACTGGTAGAAATGGTACTATTTGAAAAATATTAATAGCGCTATACTGAATTAGAATAAGTGTTGCAGTTAATTTTGACATGAAAGGTAAGACGAAAGGATTCTTGAAAAGGTGAGATTATAGAAAAAAGACAATGGAAGAAATAGAAAGATAGTTAGGGGGCGAATGCAGTCGACGAGAGCGCTGCGTCATCGATTGGGGTAGGGAGAGGCGAGAGATATCGCGTGTGTGTCAAATGTCAGAGAAAGAGCGTGCGTTGCGGCAGACACGTCGCGGCAACGCGGTTGAACATATTCACATCTGACTTTAGCTTTTCAAGATCCATAATCAGACAGAATTGAGAATGAATACAGGAACTTTAACATCTCATATGAAGCCCGTATAACTTTAAAGGTTTCGGTGAACTTGTGGCGAATTTCCCATTAATTGTCGATGAGCTCAGGAATACTATGGTGTATTAACTCAGTTTCTTACTGAGGTTTATTAATAACTACAGCAAGACAATAAAAGTCTGGTGAATCTTGCATTTACTATATCTATATTTATATTGTATTACAATGCATCTATATTATATCATATTTATATAAATAAAACTATATTTATTTATTAATTATTCGTACTTTATATTATTATTTTAGTACTCTTTTCTTTGCATAAAAAGGTACAAGAAACTCATTTGTAGAGTGGAATTGACGCGGAGGTGACGAATAAATAGTTCTAAAAAATATAAAATTATAATTTGTAAACGTGAAGTGATTGCGAGCAAACAGCATTTGTGGTTTTTCATGATCACATGGCTGACTTCTGGTTCATTCGCGTTCGCATAAAATGTGTAAAGCTACAGAACAATATCAAACATATGTAATAAATAAAATATCGAGAAAGAAAATTAAACATGAATACTGTCGATATTCGACTGTTCTTGAATCATGGCATACTGAATACTTAACTTTTTATTGATTTCCTTCAGCTGTAGCCAGAATTGGTATTGATCTTTGAGAAGATCAATAGCAATGCTGGCTACAGCTCAAGCAAATCAATAAAGAGTTACGTTAAAAAAAAGAATAATTTTGAAGTTACGAGACCATCATATAGAGGTATGTTGACCTGGTCGTTGCTGAGCGCTTACGATAACGCCATCACTTTATGAGATTTATTAAGTGCTGGTAAAGCAAACACTAGTGCTTATCGATTTGAATGAATACTGAATGAATGAATGAATGCTTGCTTACTTTTTTTCAAAAAGAACAAAACGAGAATAGTTATTTATTCAGAAGATAGTACATGAACAATTAACCTGTTTCTGTAAGAGAATTTCGAGAATCCAGCACCTTTTATTGTCCTTTATTGTGTGTTCCATATTTTAACAACCATAACAATCGAATATAAAATACTCTCAGGAAGTATCCATTCAAGGGAGGAGGACGTAAGAGACCTTTCTGACCTAAGAAATTATAACCAGAACTTGTTATAATTTTTATTGAAGTTCAAATCGAATTAAGAACGAAAGATTAACATTTGGATATCTTCAGATCCCTTAAAGTAACAAGTAACACAGCCTTCTTTTTTGTTCCTTGGATTTACGAAAGCGCAAATACATTGTACGTTCACGCAATCGTCAGTACAAGAAAATTTAAAAACGACGAGCGTAATATTTCAAATTAGAGAATAAATCATGTGTGAGTTTATTGCTTCAAACGGTAATCCATGGAATTACCTGCATCCTTTTGCTTGCACGAACAGCGCTAGCTTTTGTAAGGGCCTCATGGAGTAGTCTAGACTTTTTCTCCTCGTCTGCACATGTAGTTTGACTCGACGTTCCTGGTTTGCTGGACATATGCTCCTTAAAATCATCTCTTTTTTCCAATAGAACTGAATAGCAAAACAACATATTTCGAGTATTTCTATAAACAAATGGAAAGTGTTCGTAACAAGTTAATTAAGTAATTCCGTAAGAGAGGAAAAGGAGGATAAGAGGAAGAATGATTTACAAACGAGAATGAGGTGTTTATTTTGCACAATCCTCAATGCTATGCGTTGTCCCACCTAATGTCGCCGGCTACCTCAAAGCATATGCACGGGGGGTTATCGTAGTCGTAAACGGGACGTAGGTACCCACCGTCAACGATTTCGCACCCTACCGCCGGGTCGAATCAAATTACACGATCCAACACAACTGAAGGTCACATCCATCGTTTCTTATTGTTAATTTTATGAAAAAAAAATCGTAGAATCAACGTGAAAAAAACGAAAAATGTCGACATGTCAATGCTGAAAGTGGTGATAACCCAGTCCTAACGATGACTCTTTCTCTAAGCAGTGAGACAATTTTCCGAATTAAAATAGTCTTCAAACAGGAAGAAAGGAACCATGAAGCATTACTTTGATCATGTTCACAATTTACAGTTTTTTAATCTCTACAAATTAGTCTATTCAGAGGATCCTAAGGAGAGCAGACTACTGGAAATCTTCACCAATCCAATTACAGCACAAGTGATCTAAATCCGTAAGTTTTTTTTCAATCTGAAATAATTTTATTGAAAATCAATTTGTAGTCTTTTAAATTGCATGCTTTCAGGATCGCTTATAATTGTTTTTATAGAGGAATGTAGTACTCTGTTGTCGTTTTCATCTTTGCTGAAAAATTAAATCGCTAGGAGCCTTGAACGTTTCACATTTTGTTTTAATTGGAATTCTCAATGAATCTAGACTTTCAAATGTAATGTAATTTTTCTTATATGGTATTCCTGACTTTTTTTCTTCATAGCGTGATGTGGAGTCAAAAATGCGAAAATTTTACGTCAGTAGCATGGAAATTTGCTTTCACGTTCATCACAAAATGAACTTTGTGTATTAGAATTTTATGAAGAGGCAGAAGTGGATAAAAGATCAAGGAAAAAAGGGAAAAGCGTGGTTAAGTATAATCGAACGTGGCGAATCATGCTACTGGAACAGAACAGTATATTAAAGTCAAGGTGATGACAGTATCGAGTCGTGTCATTAAACAATTTATGGCGCATTGAGGAGAAACACCCGTGTTTGACAAGACCAGCCGTAAACGCTTCTAACCCGATCACAATCAATCAGCACAGAATTCATTTGTACAGAAAACAATCAACGATATCAATATAATTACTTGAACCACTTCTATAAATTTCTCTATACAATATTTTTCTCTAAATTTTACATACAAAATTTAGTCGAGCATTTCTATCCATTACAAAATGATTTGAAACTATGGACTATGGATTTTTTTCAGACGTTAATTTTTATGTGCTTTTGAAAGGAAAACTGTTATAGGAAAGTATGTGCCCTATTTGTTTACTGAATTCACCAGCTACCAAATGTTTGTCATTTTATCACTATGAGACTTCATATTACTTCAAGTGAGTGGTATCGAAAGAAACGTATATAAACACAAGTATACAAATGCTAATATGCTCTATATATGAAACATTGTAAAAATGAGAAAAAAATGTACAAGAATATTACAAAAAAAAGAAGGGAAAATGTAGAAAGTAAAGGGAGAGAAATTGAGTGAAAAGTCGTGTCATTCCGATGTTATTGACGCTTTTTTACTAACACACGAAAGAATTTCTACCTCAACAGAATGTTGGTGTATTTCTGGTTGAAAAAATATGATTTCCTTGTGTATCTTTATTTTGAATTTCTTAACATATCCAATAAGCTATGCAATAAAAGATTCAGTTCTAATTGAAGACCTAAAACATTGCTTTAATATTTTTGAGCATTAAAGATTTAAAGTTTAAAGTTTCAGACGTTAATCAATCCGCCTGGAATGCGCCCCTACGTTCACTTCAATTCAGAATCGTTTGAGGTTTACGAACGTGTAACCGGCCTTTTTTATTTTTGAGCATTATACGTATATATTTCGTTGAATGCTTCCTAAAGGTTTTTTTCTGGAGGTCCACATTTAAAAGGTCTCTCCAAACTGTTTAGAAAAAAAACCATTCTGAAGACTTCTACCAGGTATGAGTGAATGTTTCAAGAACATCAATGAAAATAAATGAATGAAACTAATCAAACACAATTCCAAAACACTTGACAAGAAGGATGTGGCGCAAAACTTTGAGCAACCTCCTTCAATGTAGCAATTATAGTGATTTACTCGATTGACTATTTATTATTTCTATTAATACATACATCCCAAAGGTGATTGAAACAAAATAGGAGCTTGAATTTGAACATTGAATTCAAAACGCTTGCTCAGGAACGAAAAATTGTCCACTTAAAACAGGCTTCGCGCCAAGAGGATTCAAACGCTTTCTTTATATGATCAAGAATCCTTTTCATTCAGAAAATTCGAAACAGAACAGCAATTTCATTTTGCTTAAAGGCATGATCTCACGAATCTGGAGAGGTACGGATTTTCGGTGGAGTATTCGTATACGGGATCGTTGATTAAGGAGAGGAGGTGATTCCATTCATTTCTTCCTGGTTGCCGTTGAAAACGGCCCTGAAGATACGGCTTTTCGGCTTTCGAGCGTTCCGGCGCACTATTTTCTACAAGGAGTTCGATTGGAGCGCCCCAGCCCTGTGCGGCGCCGCATCCTCCGCGCTGTTTTTTTTACGGCAATTAGGAAGAAATGGACGGAATCACACCCCTCTCCATAACCTACGATCCTGTATACGAATACTCCACCTGAAATCCGTACCACCTCAGATTCGTGATGATGTCTTTAAGCTCTTTTTAATTCAGTGTAAATGCGTAAGCAACGCAATGTTGATAAAATTCGCAGCATCAATGCTTTCCTCCTTGATTACAGCTATCACTTGTATTTAAATTACATTATACCGCAAAATTCCCTTGCTTCAGGATTTTTTGCCTATTTGAATTCATAATGTTTTTAAATGAGTTGTACCCTAGGTCTGTGGGGTCCTTACTCCTGATTAAACTTCCAGTGATTTTCCATTCTTCAGACTCTGAAAGACTGAAAAGGAACGTGCTCTATATTAGCAGAAACGTGTCATCCAAGCAACAAAGTAAATCTTTAGTTTACTTTTCTAATGGTTGGGAGTAAGTGTGCTCTCTGTACCTCAGGATAGGACGCGATTTTTTAGCCGCTGTTACTCACATGTTGTGAGGTAAAGAGCCAAATCAAACAATGGCCTCGAATAGGTGAAGATTCCTTTGTGATTGAGAGACATTTCTTTTTATGGTGACAAATTCGAAAAATTTCGCTCTTGTTTCTTCACATTACTTATACTACTCACTACAAAATGTCTTATTGAGGTGCATTCATCAATATTAGACTAAGTCAAGAGGCTTTAATCATTATTGTAAACCCAACTATGGAGCAATATTCTACATACAGTTCAAATTTAAATCGAAATCTATAAAATCAAAAAGATATAAAATATCTAAATTTTGTTCTTTGAACCAGTAAGGTACACTCCTTTCCTTACGCTACCTATCAGTCTAGTGAAGAACAATGACAGCCTGGATTTTCACTCGATCATCTGATAACACCGTTGGATGCCTTAGGCTCTGATTCCTAACGAATCATTCACGTCACAAGTTAGACATTTCTAGACAAATGGATTTTTCCAGCAGTTCGAAAAGTTCTCGTGTCCATATTTCGAAATTCGACACACTACCATGTTTCTCGTTTCAAGTATACGTTTAGCAGAGCTATCTCAGATTTGAACAAACTCCATACATTTCTTATATCCAGAGACAAATGTTTCAGGTCTTAGTTTAATTTTTAGTTAGCAGGTCCTGTTTTTGCCAGACAATGTTAGTCTTCTCCTTAGAATTAGGACAAAAAATACATGTGGTATTTTTTACAGGTCTCTTCAATGAGCATTTAAGCCAAAAAATTTCACTTCAATATTATAGCTGTAAATCTTTTGGAAATCTCCATTCCACCACAGCTCACAAGCCAGGCCCTTCTTTTGCATCTAAGAGATTCTTCGTAACTATGACGCATTGATATAGTTGGCGTAAAATGCGTTCAATCACCAGAACGCAACGCGTACGTTCTTGCACGCGACGCCTACGTATTTGTACACGTTTCTCTCCATATACGCCACATTTTAAAAATGAATAAGATGCCGTTCGTGATATTTTAAAAAGAAAGCAATAATTTTCTAACTAAGTTTATAAAAATCTAATTCTAAAGCAAATAATTACCTCGTTTCCTCTTTACATAAATTCCACCTCTTAGAAAACAGCAAGTTGCGTCACTCATTTCTCTTTACTACAATATCCTTAGAGTTTCTCTTGAAGCTGGATCCTCACTCTCGTACGGAATTTATTTCTTATCAGGTTATAAGCTGAGGAGAGGGCCTAGAGATAACAGTTTTTGCTCAGGCATGGTTATTCTAGACTTGTAATCTAGACACGAATATATCAAGGACGTGTTTATAACAGCAGTATATTTTTCTGATAAGAGGTGACTAAAAGCATTATCGCTCTATCTGTGGCTGCAGGTAGACAGAGTACGAGACGTCCTTATTAAGAAGTTGCAATCTAAGATATAATTTTGGCCACAACACTCTTGTAAACTCACTAATTTCCATAAAAAGTAAGTAAAAGTAACTTCTCTGTCTCTAACAATCCGCTTGGCATGGGCGAACCCGTTTTGCACCAGTTCGTGATCGTTGAGGTCCTGGAGACACCGAAGAGATGAGAGGATTGGTTGACAGTAGGACGGTACCGAAC
Organism: Necator americanus; assembly: GCF_031761385.1. Lineage (NCBI taxonomy): Eukaryota > Metazoa > Nematoda > Chromadorea > Rhabditida > Ancylostomatidae > Necator > Necator americanus. The sequence continues at coordinate 8,451,462 of NC_087376.1, forward strand.
CATCGAACTTTTGTCCTATACCTTAGTACGTATTTGTGGTACTATTTAAGGTATATTTCTACTTCACAGTTACTTTTTTCACACAGTTTCACGGACGACACGTCATGTCACTTGTAAGCTTCATGTAGGTGAAGCCTGAAATGTCCTCGTATGTCCATTTTTCATATCGTATTTAAGAACCAATATGTTACCTACAACGTACCTTCAAGGTTAGGTGCCAGCTTCAACGAAAAAAGCCGGCTGCTCGCTTTGTGGTTATCATCAGCACAAATGGATTTTCTTGTAACGAGGACACGGTTGACTTTGCGCCGATGACATCCATTCGCTCCTGGTGTTAGTGGATAACATGGGCGCAAAGTCAACCGCTTCCTCGTTACAAGAAAGTCCTGAAAACCAACAGAAATTTCATATACAGTTAAAATAACATAACATAACAATTTTTCTTATGTAAAAAATTATAGCACTGAGATCGCAGCAGAGGCAAATTTGTTGTTATCTATTCTCATCATGCCAGCTTACAAGCATTGACAGCCAACGACCAGAAATGGTCGTAATGGTGTATGACATACGACATGAGAAAAAATACACACAAAATAACATGACACGTAGTATCTGCAATTTTTATAAATTACCAAGTAGGGATTAATGGAAATGGGCGTAGTGGTTAGTTAATTGTGCACAGTGGGCTCAAATCTACAGTTCGATTCTGTTCTGAACACTCTTTGTCTGAATATCCAGCAAAGAACCTCATTATTCAAATTCTGCTTGAAGAAACCAGAATGAAATAACATCTGCAATCCCAAGGGACCTTTTCTAGCAGTTCGCAGCACCTCTGTTGCTCGCGAGGTCCCTTACTGTTAAGACGAAAATGAATGCTGAAATGACTAACATCAGTAACAAGTTTTATTTACAATCGGTTCTCTTGTGCAAGCAAGCTTCGAAGAAGCATAAATGAAGGATAACATGATAACCAGGAAAAAATGTTACGTAGTATTAGATGATTACATACATTATAAAACATTACAATAACAATACTAAATAATTACATAAATTGTGAAGTATTAGATTTATTTTCAGGTGTAGGAGAGCATGGATGCTCCAACATTCTGTTTTGAAAATATACAATGTGTTGACAATGTAAAAATGAGACTTCATAGGTTCGACACCCGGCTGAGTCAAATTTTTGCAGAAGAAACTTTTTGCAAAAGAACTCTAGAAACTTGAAATCACTTCAAACAAATGAAGAATTTAATTATACGATAATTGCCTGATGGCATAGTGCATCGTATCACAATCAGTGCATTCGAATACCCTCGAATCAGGACCTGCACAATCAGGTTTTTGCCGAACTCCTTGAACTCAAGGTTGTACCTAAAGTTCAAGGAGTTCGCACCTACTTAGAATACCTTGACAGGATAAATGCAGAAAAAGAAGGCAGAATCAGCGCAAATCATCAAAGTGATGTATTTTGTGATTAGTATCATTGATCTCCCTCACTAGAGGGATCACAGCCGGTTAGTCGCGAGGCTACGTGGCGCGTCCCCGGGTGGCGGATAGGGGGCTAATCGCGGACCAAAAGCGACCTTGCGCTTGCCCAGAGACGCAGGTGGATTCAGGGGATGGACTCCCTGTTTTTGTTGAGCCAGGACTGACTCATGACATCCTTGTATCCCGCACGTCGGTCCGGCCAAAAGCCTGCAATCAAGTGACTGGGAGGTGCAAGGGAGGCGGTTTGGAGTCGCCTCCAACAAATAAGCTCCACATGTCCACACCGGGAGAACGAAAGTTCTCCCAGAAACTCATGGGACTAGAGGCTTGCAACCTGCCCATGGGTTTTAAAATTTTTAAGCAAAACACAGTAATAGAAAAGAGTCTCCTGATTCCGGAGGAAAGCCTGGTACGGTAGCGCCAGGTAGGACGGGGTTGCAGGAGTCATGTAGGCTACCAAAACGGAAAAGGACTAGGATGGCGATCTGTACTTATAACGCACGTACGCTTGCATCGGAAGCGGCCATCGAAGATCTGATGATGCAAGCCAAGAAGATCAAGTACGACGTCATCGGACTGACCGAGACGAGACGACGTCACCCTCTCAACGCCGTATATGAAACTGGAGAAGAACTGTTCTTAGGAACATGCGACAGTAGAGGTGTTGGTGGAGTTGGCGTTCTCGTCAACACGAGTATGGCAAAGAACATCGACTCTTTTGAACAACTTACGACCCGAATCGGACGTCTGCGGATGAGAAGATGTGGCCCAATACCAGCTTTGACTATCTTCGTCGTTTACGCTCCAACATCAAGCTACGAAGAAGAAGAAGTCGAAGCTTTCTATATGGACCTGGAGAAGTTCTACCAAGAAGATCATGCCTTCTACAAGGTCATAGTTGGCGATTTCAACGCTAAGGTTGGCCCAAGAAGAACGCCGGAGGAACTTCACATCGGGACCCACGGCCTACAATGGAATGACCAGGAGAGAGGCTCGCCGAGTTCATCATGACGACTAAGACCATCCATGGGAACTCGCAATTTCAGAAGCCCTCTTCTTTACGCTGGACGTGGGAGTCACCCGGTGGAGGGTACCGTAATGAAATAGACCACATCATCGTCAATAAAAGGTTCTGCCTGACGGACGTCGGTGTTGTACCAAAGTTCTATACGGGATCGGACCATCGCCTCCTCCGTGGAAGATTTTCCTTCACAAGGAGAGCACAGAAAGCCGCCAAGTTCAGAGAGAGAAATTCCAGGACTACCATCAACTGGGATCTCTTCGCTACGCTGGCCGGCTTTTGGGAAGATTCTGCAATGGACAACATCGACGAGGAATATGACCGGCTTGTCGAACACCTTCACGACTGCGCGAAGAAGGCTGAGAGTTTTAAAACCACCAGGAGGCGCCTGTCTCTTGAAACTCTTGAGCTGATACGCCAGCCCGAGCTCCGAGCTCGCAAGGCTTTGCCGAGAGGCGATAAAGGAAGACCTTAAAGAGAGAAGAGCAGAAGTGCTGGCTGAAGCTGCAGAGGCGGGGAAAAGCATCCGCTATGCCCGCCGAGACTTCGCCAGTCGCAAGACGAGGATGACTGCTCTCCGGAACCTAAAGGGAACAGCCATTGCATCGAGAAGGGGGATGGAGAAAATCATCTACGACTTCTACTCTGATCTCTTCGACAGCCATGTCCACTTGCCTCCTCACCATCTGAGGGAAGATGGACAAGTCATTCCAGAGGTTCTCCCGTACGAAATACGACATGCTATCATGTCGGTAAGAAATCGTACGGCACCCGTTCCTGACAGAATAAGACCAGAACACCTGAAGAGCCTTCCGCCAGCACTCATCAACACCCTGGCAAGGCTCTTTACACGTTATCTGGCGGAATGTAAGGTTCCTAAACAGTGGAAGAGCAGTAAGACCGTGTTGTTGTATAAAAAGGGAGATCCACATGACATCGGCAACTATCGCCCAATCTGCCTACTGTCCGTCATCTACAAGCTCTTTACAAGAGTAATCTTTAATAAGATTGAAAAAGTCTTGGATGAAGGACAGCCATGCGAGCAAGCAGGGTTTCGAAAAGGATTCAGCACGATTGACCACATTCACACTGTTTCGAAACTCATCGAGGTATCACGAGAGTACAAGATACCGCTCTGTCTCACCTTCATCGACTTAAAGAAGGCTTTCGACTCGGTTGAGACGGAAGCGGTGTGGAAGCCTTGGACAACCAAGGCGTCCCTACTCAGTATATTAAGGTACTTCGAGAGTTGTACAGTAACTTCACAACCGGAATTTCGCCATTCTACAAGAACATCATCATTGACGTGAAGAGGGGGGTCCGACAGGGTGATACAATTTCACCCAAAATATTCACAGCCACCCTCGAGAACGCAATGCGAAAGTTGGAATAGGACGACATGGGAGTGAAGGTTGATGGTCGGCAGCTACACCATTTGCGCTTTGCTGATGACATCGTACTGGTAACACCTAGCATCAGCCAAGCGGAACGAATGCTGACCGAATTCGACGAAACATGTGGATGCATCGGTCTTCAGCTGAATCTACAAAAGACGATGTTCATGCGGAACGGATGGGTCTCGGATGCCCCATTCACGCTCAACGGAACGAACATATCCGAATGCATCAGCTACGTTTATCTGGGTCGGGAACTGAACATGATGAACGACCTAACCCCCGAGCTGGGCAGGAGGAGACGAGCTGCTTGGGGAGCGTAAAAGAGCATCGAGGATGTGGTAAAGAAGACCAGGAACTCCCGGCTCCGTGCTCACCTCTTCAACACCACCGTACTTCCTGCTTTGACCTACGCTTCGGAAACCTGGGCATTTCGCAAGCAGGAAGAAAACGCGGTGAGTGTCATTGAACGCGCAATTGAGAGATGATGCTAGGAGTATCCCGTTTGACGCAAGTAAGGGACTTCGAAGTCCTATCTACGTCAGCGATCGAAGATTAGAGACGCCACCGCGTTTGCTAAAGAAAGTAAAACAAGGTGGGCCGGACACGTGATGCGCTTTGATGACAACCGTTGGACCAGAGCCGTGAGCGACTGGGTTCCCCGCGATATTAAGCGCACTACAGGAAGACCGCCGACCCGATGGTCAGATTTCTTCACGAAGTCCTTGAAAGAAAAATATGATGCTCTTCGTGTCCCACGCGAAAGGAGGAACCACTGGGCTACTCTGGCACGCGATCGGGACAAATGGAAGAATTACTGGCGCCCGCTCGACCAGTTCGAAGATCAACGGGAGTCAAGGTGATCAAGATGATCATTGATTACCACAGTTCTGTTCATTTCCATAGATTGCGAATAGAGGATTTTGATCATCTCCTCTGACTCCAGTTTTACCTCTTCCCTGCTCATCACCGGTCGCATCAATATTGTTGGTCAATATTGTTGTCGCTGTTTATATTGCTGGTCGGTCCCGCCGTGCCGCCAACATTCAAATATTAACAGGTTCAAAATGCGCGTCTTTCATTGATATTCCACCAGTAAGATGTACGATACGAGTTCGCGGGGTGTGAGCAACACGGAGAACAACTTAAGAAAAAGAGTTAGTTACCCGATGACATTAAATTAGATGGTTCATGGATTTGTGACTGTTGCCGGGCACTATAGAGGGACAATCTTAGGCTTTGGGTGTTCAAAAATAGTCTGCTTGAATAATCATTGACTTGAAGAAGTGCGAAAATAGGTTGAAAAAGTGTGAGCATCATTTTAAGGAGATTTAACTGCTATAGGTGCCGGTCGTTATCATTTTCTTGGGCAACCTAACCTTGATTAGTATAACGTAACACAAAACAGAATCTCCTATTTCCAAAAATTAGTATCTCCAAAATCTATTGATCTTTCCTCTTCATGGAGGTAGACGATTTCTGCCAAGACACTTATTGGTCGCATGGTGGGAAAAGATTGTAAGCGATAGCGGAGAAGACATGCTTGTTAAATTTGTCGTATAATATTTATTTTTAAAGAAAGTTAGGTAGAAGAACTCTGCAAAATTATGTTACGACCCAGCAGTTCTCCTTTTTCATCTTGATATCAGTGGCTAATGTGACAAATTTCCGAAATTTAATCCTTTAAAGCTTTGAACGCTTTAAGAAATTTCCCTTTGAAATCTCAGAATTTCTTAAGGAATTGGTTTAGGTTCGAAGTAAATTCATTACGCTTGTGCGCTAATGAAAAATATTTCGACATTACTAATGTATAAATCCAAATTTTGCCTTGTAAAACTTTTAATCAAGAGGGCATGTTAAAAGTTAGCTGGAAAACTCTGTGTGCAAATTAACTTACCTGAAACTAGAAGATATTCGTAATAGTAACGTTTAGCAGCAGAGAATTTTCGTTTCCATTGTGACGAAAAAAACGGAACGAGAGACTATGGCTAACTGACATCTGTCTCGCTTACATATCTTTGATATTTTGGTCTTATTTTCGATGTAATTCGAAGAAAATGATAAGACAGGTAGATAATGAGAATCTACTAGTCTTTCTCACAACATCAGCACAATTTTCCTGAGGTAAAATAGAATTTGATCTTTCTACTCCCGCCCTGCAGTTGTTGAGGCTACTAGCTTATCACACTGAAAAGATAGGTAAGTAATATAGAGTACAGAGACTGAACTCTATTTTACCTATCTTTTCAGTAAGCTGTTGCTCACCATGCTTAGTACCGGGAAATTCCTGGATTCCTGTTAATTTCAGAGTCATGAACATTTCCCACTTCTTATCCTTGTTTTCGCCCTACGTGGTAAAGAACCTGACGGAGATTTCATTTTGATCGGAGTTCCAAACAAGTTATCTGGTAATAAGATATCCTGAGAACGAAGGGATGAGCCTTATTTTCGATGGCAGGATGTGCTGTTTTTGCCTACAAGAGTCCATCAGGACAACTGTGTTACTGCATTCCAGCAGGACTTGTCAGTGAACTTTTTGATCATGAAGCTTGATCGAGTTTCCAATGTCCTTTTCAGCTAACCAACCCTTCTCCGTGGAGTTTAGCTCTCGCTTTAAAGAAACTTCTATGATATGCTTAAAGGCATCTACCCACTAATCTGGGGTGGTGCGGGTTTCAGGTGGGTTAAGCCTACACGGAGTTTTAGATTATGAAGAGAAGGGTGACTCCGTCCATTCTTTCTAATTCCCGTAGAAAAGAGCCTGGAAGATACGGCTTCAAGCGTTCCGGCGCGCTATTTTCTACAACGAATTCGATTGGAGCGCGCCAGCCTTGTGTACGCGCCGCATCTTCCGGGCCGTTTTCTACGGCAATTAGAAAGAGATGGACGGAATCACCACCTCTCCATAATCTACGACCCCGTATAGGAACTCTCCACCTGAAATCCGTACCACCTCAGATTCGTGGATTGATGCCTTTAACAAGAACAACAGAAACAGTGTAACCCGTTCCCATGTAGTCATACACTTGCAGATATGTGACTTTGCATCGGCATTTTGTTCAATGCTTGTTCAATGCTGATTACCGAACGTGCTCCTTTTTAGCGTTAAGGAGTTGATCTCTTTGAGATCCAGTCTCTCGAGTATGTCTTCGGCTATGGAACCTGCCGTATCCACCAGTAATGTGTACCCGTACGCGGGTATTTTTAAGTGGATCGAAAAAAAGTGGTTTCTCCTACAAAGACGTTGTTCCTTCTATTACCGTTTTTAGCTGTATTCTTTATAAACAATAACTTCATAACTTCATAGACAGCGTGTTCGGTTACTTGTTGGTGTTATTCTATCGCTGTCGAGAAAACAAGATGTTGTCTATCTCGGTTTCCGATCCCTCGGATGGATTTGCGTGCGTGGTTTCACCATGGCGAAAATCGCATTCGATATTGGTTTTCCTGAGCCCGGAGTCTGGAGCATCTCGGAGATTGAGGTGTGGTGGCCGGCAGTGCTACACACTCTGCAAGCTCTTTTTGTGCAGTTGTTAGCCATGTGACCTGTGTTTCTGCAGTTCCAACATTAAGGTAAGTTCTTCATTTGTTCAATTCTTTGCTCATGCGTTTAGAACTGTTAGTAATTTTTAGATGAATGACCCCTTTTTTGGTAGCGGTAGCTTTCGTTTCGCAAGTGAATCAATTCTGACTCAGATGAAGTTCATGATAAGCGGAGCTCTTCTGCTGCTGCTACTGATTCTTTAGCTTCTGGCCGGAGTTCCATGTGACGACGAATGTCCGGTTCCGTTTGGACGTAGTTGTCAATTCTTTTTCCCAGAATCTTTGGCGTTGTTCCATATTTCTGCTCTTGAGGATTCCTGTTTTTCTCGGAGGGTGTGTCGTTGGATTGCATCAGTAAGTTACGAAAGAATTGGCTCCTGAAGCAGAGCCACTATTACTACTCGATCTACTATTACTTTTAGCTGAAGTTGGTTTACGATGGATGAGATTCGTCGCATAACCTTTTTTGATCCTCCATTTTCCTGTACCGAGCTCTCGTCTTATCTAAAAACCCCACCTGGGTAGCTAAAAACTGTGTATTACCGTATTTAGATTTTATGTTCCACTGTTAATTGCTATGTTTGCCCGCTGATCTTGAAAATGGTCGTGATTCAGTGATCGTGCCGCGCGACTCTTGGATCACGAGCAAAATCCAACAGCGCCAATTTATTAGCTCATACTTAGATGGTTAAACCCACTCAAATACAAAAACCTACTAACACGCACAGCAACATTGTTAAATGAATGAAGGAAAAAGTGAATTGAAGTGAAACAGAGTAATAACTGAGTGAACTGATCAACTAGCGGATACAAGGAATCGCACAGACAATACCGTAGTAATGCAAAGAGCTAATCAAAATCAAAGGAACCAAAATAAGAATCTGGGATTTAAAACAAGGCACTAAACCGAAAGGAATAAAGGAAATCTACACAGGAGCAGAGTGCAAAACGCGAATGATGAATAGAACAAAAAATTGAAGCAATGCTGAAGAGCAAAACTTAAGCAGAGAAATGGAAGGCGATGTAATACTTGACATTTTTCAGAGTCTTTTCATAGATTTGCAACGGACTAAGTCCTACAGATGCTTTCACTTCGACAACATCACATTTTTCTGTATTCTACATTTCTAAAAGTCTACAAGATCACATCCGCGATGCTCCAGCCTGCAACTTAGTTGGCGAGTCGTAGCTATCTCTCCAGATCTGCCAGCTGGTCTTTTCGTTCACACAAACCATCTCGAGCCGGATTTGGCTTTCTTTTAGGAAGATCACAGATTGCAGAGTGATGATCAGAATAGTGACAATGAAAACAGCGGGCATGGAACCTCTTACATCTGTTCTTGTCACAGTAGCAGTTGTCTTGCAGTAGTCTTCTTGGCAACAGACGCAGGTCTTTCGTTCAGCAACAAGGCGCCGCCTATCCTCGACTAAGGGAACAACGAAGCACGAATCAGCAAAACCAAAGCAGTGGAATGAAAGACGAAGAGTCGCTTGACAGTCAGTTTTTATATCCTCTTCATAGATGTCCAACGAGATTAGTTCTATAGAAGCGTTCAACTCGACAACATTACATTTTTCTGTGTTCTACATTGCTAAAGTCTACAAGTTACTAAGAGCGTACAAGATCGCAATCGCGATAGATCTCACATTTCTTGAGCGACTCCATGTTGTACGTGGCAGCGCGGGAGTTTCATATTAAATAAATATAAATTTGTTAAAGAGTACAGAACACTTGTCCTCTATTAAACTTTATCCTTATTGCACCAAAGGTATCGTATAGGGGAATCGGCTGCTTACATTCAGTATATATATATATATATATATATATATATATATATATATACTATATATATATATATATATATACTGAACATAAAAATAACATCAAAAAATGAAAAACAACTATTCCAACATGCTATTTTACTTCTTTCATCATTGTCGCCTGAAATATCTTCAAGGGCGATCTCGCTGCATTCATCCATACCCTAATCATCGGAGTATGCCATTACTTCGTCGATGATTTGCTCAAAATAGACAGGAGGGTTTTGTCTGATGTCAGTGTCGACCTCGTCGCTGTAGTCTGCGTGATTGTCTTCGTAAACTCACTCATACTCATACTCATAAACCTGTTGAACACGAAATTTTTCATACTCAACTTCTACTTTTTCAATCAGCCTTCGTTGCCATGTAAAACGGCTGAGCGAAGAGAGCAATTGTCCAATTGATTAAATTACCAGAACACAAGCTCTTCTGAATACACATACATTAGAACAGAATAGAATTTGTGAATGTACGTTGGAATGTAATTGTTCCCAGAAGTTATCCCATTCCCAAATGTTACCTTAAACCTTTGAATTGGAAGCGTTTGTAGTTCTAGTTGTTGTCGTCCAAGTGATGATAATGTTGATTTGATCGCTCCGTCTGCACAACTGGGTTCTATTGAGAGGTTAAAGGGTACCTTGCAGCAGATGACGAACACCATAACGAAATCCTCACATACGAGCTTGAATTGGTAGCGTCATCATCGAAACGTAAGGTTATAGAACCTTGCGCCTTAGACGAATACACTTCAAACTCGTCTGTGTCCTTTGATGGGGGTTCTGTTAAGCTAGCCAATTCGGCGGCATAATCCTTTAACCGCTCAATCTTTGAAGTGGCTACTTCTGTAGTACCTACTCCCTCTCCTTACCCCTGTAGACTACTTCGAATGAAATTTGACGAAATTTTTTCATCTCTCCCGATAAGGTTGATCGTAACGCATCCTTTCTGAAGCGCGTCAAAGTTGTTTCAGGATTGGTGGAATTGTAGTTAAGTAATCGCTTAGGATCGCTAATTCAGACGAAATAATGCCCAAGCCTTGTGGACACCCGGTGACGAGACACAATATTGCTCCAGGAACCTAATTATCCCAAAGGAAATGGAAGTTGTGTGTGAGAGAGTGCGACTGAATTAAGGAATAAACAAATGAAATTCAAAAAAGACCAACCTGATTTATTTGTTACATCGATGCACCATGAAGTGATGAGCTATTTTGTGTCTTCAAACGCTGGACTTTCAGATCAAATAAAGTAGTTGTTCGGGTGTACAGAACACTTGTCTCTTATTAAACTTTATTCTAACTGGACCACCAAAGACCCCGGACGGGGTAATCAACCGCTTATATGTATAAATATAACCCAAGATGTATACCGATAAACTCCGAACACAAACATAGCAAGAAGTGAACAGCAACTATTCAAGCATATTCAATCGATCACAATAATTGCCATAACAAATATTATAACTTATTTCTTCGTCGACTTCTCGACACATCTCCTCTCGAGCTTCTCCTCGCATTGTATCCGAAAGATAATTTTGTAGACATCATCCGCGTTTCCTGAATCATCCGCGTACTCATAGGTACTCCAAAAGGATTCCCACTCCTTAGCATCATAACTAAGTTTGGGGACAGGAATGGGTGCTTGCTTGATTCATAAAGAATGTTGTGTGTCCTGCGACGTTAATGGTGTCTCCTACAGCGTAGTGTTCCGCTACTTTGAAGGCAGAGGAGAAGTTGCAAGTTCTGATTTTGTTGCATTGGACGTCACTCTTTCCATTATTTTAGATAACTGTAAAAAAGCGTATCTGCAGCAGAGCTATCCGCTTTCACGTCATATGCTTTCAGTGTTTCTTCCATTTTTTTTGGCATTAATTTCGATAACCTTGCTTGTTTTACGAAGTTAGATTTGGTCGTTTCGCATGTATTACTTTCTCTCTTCTAAATACATTGTTAGATCCCAGTTTTCTTCTCGTGACTGGTAGACAGCGTAGTCCAGTAGGGCAGTCGGCTCTCGCCAAAAGTCGCTGTTGCTTCTTGAGGACTGAGGAAAAGACTAACTGACACATGTCTCGCTTTTATCTTTGAACACCAAAGAATGTGACGAGAACGCTCGAATGAATGAGAACCTATCGAGTCTTTCCCACAACATTACATTGACACAGCACGATATTCCAGAGGTAAAAAAGAGTTTTATCTCTTTAATAGGAAGAAGTGGGAAGAATAAAACTAACGATGTGCCAGCACCACACGATAGGACCAGTGAATATCACAAACAATTTTCTCATGAATCTGGTGGCTCCTTCTATGGTGTTGTTAACTCTACGCCTGGTGGTTGGTGGTAGAGGAGGGTGGCCAGAGATGTACTCTCGTACATCTCCGCAGTCCCACCCTCTTCTACCACCAATTCCAACTGGCTAACTCATCTCAAATAACGTAAGTTAGATAAGTATATGCTCGCAAAGGTTTGTAGCAGTTCGAGATGTTTGACTCGGGTTATTATTATCCACATCTATATACTTATCCTTATTAGAATCACGATACACGCCATCATATTCTGACCTGAAAAGAGAGAAAGAGAGATTTTTTGTCCTTATAAGCAGGATTTCATCAGGTCTCGAAGACGTTCGAATCAACAAACTGGCAGACTCAGTGATGAAATGAGAAACGATTCACGTAATGGTAATCACCTCACGGAAACAGCCTTATCAGCAGTTTTCAACGTGATCAGAAGAAAATTGATAAAGTCAGCTACTAGTTAGTGAGCTTCAATAGAATTAGCATCTCATTAGGAAGAATGACGGACGACATTATTTATCTAAGAATTCAGGGCTCATATCAACAATGGCGGTGTTTGGGGACCCGCCCTCAAAAAGTTGGTGTTATTTGTTCCCACCGTAAGTTTGCCCGTTATCACGTTTTGGCCACCTCGTTATTTGGTACAATACACTTCTGCGTTTTATATGCAATTAAAATCGCTTATTTAATTTGCTGTTAGTTCTGGGGAATTGAGTTTTTATGCTAAGTTGAGTGGAGTTTACAATCAAAACAATAAACAACGTAACGACGTACAAAAAACGCAGCTACCCAGCGTAGGAAGCAACGGTTATAATACCATCCATAGAAGACTAGAACTGTCGACTAACAATAAACGGAACACAGTATATTCGTGCCGTGATAACGTAGTGTTATCCGTAGTGGTAGCAGGGGAAAACCAATAGTATTGAGGCGACGAGCTGAGATTACTCAATGTTGGTGAAGATATTTTTTATTTATTTGTTTTGTGTTTATTACTAAAGAATAATTGATTCCTAGTACGTCTGAGTTTGTTGATAAGGTAAATCCACTGCAAGAGATTTCAAAGAAAATTTTTGTTTGGTTTTCAAAAATTTCCTAACCGCTTTTTTCTCTGAGAGATAATAATAGCAAATTCTTATAGAATTACAGAACATGAAATATTTTCGATTGTGCAAATTCCATGTTATGCACTACTCCAGTGCTTATTGAATGCAGCAGAATGCTTATTGAATCTTGCACCGAACGGAGCTGTTGCTCTTGTGGTTGCTGAGGTTGAGATTGTTGATCATCGTCGCAACATTTTATTTTGAGAAGCACAAAACTTCGCAGTTTTGTGCTTCTCAAAATAAAACGTTGCGTACGAGGTTCCTGAGACAAAACTTCAGCACTTATATACCGTTTCCTTTATTTCTAGGTCACGTGAAGTCGGTACTTTGAGACTTGCGTAGTTATTTTCTTGTTTGTAACTAGTATTAAAACCAAGAAGGGAGGGTAAGTGCTCACGAGCGACCCGGTAGACCCGCTATCGAAGCGGAAGTATATGGAACAACTCGTCCGAGAATGATCCCTGCCGTCTAGCATAGATGGGACGCCGCTCTGAGTTTTCAGAGCCTCGAAGTCTGTTAATTCTTATTTATATCTGTACTGAAAATTACTAAAATACAATATATAAATAATTAGCAAGTAAATAAATATAAAAAGATAGAAGTCTTTGGCGTATCAATCCATTTGGGATGCGCCAACGCATTTTACTGGAATTTGTAATCGTTGAGGTTTTGGAACGCGTACTGGCCAATACAATGACTTGCAGGGGCCAGCCGATGAGGAAGTCAGTGTTTTTATCCTCCCAGACAAGTCTGGTACCTAGTTATCGACCCCGGAGGGATGAAAGGCTTGGTTTGCACTAGGGCACTTTCGAACCCTCGAACCTGCGGCTTCAACGGACCTCTAACTGACTGCACCACACCCGCCCTCAAAAAATAAATATAATGTGCAATTATTTGAAAGCAAAAAAAAGAAAGACGAATGTGACCAGTGGACTTAGTGAGCATCCTCTGCGAGGGTACGAAAAAATGGCACCTCAACTGAAGATATACTTGAAGACGTCGTTCCGAAATAGCGCTTGCACAGCAGTCGCCATATCCACGTTGAGATCAGATATGTGCTCGCATAAAATCGCGCAGTCTGTAGAATGGTGCATTCTGGAATTCTCTTGGTAGTTAATTATGAACTGAGGTTAATTTGAAGGTGAAGTATTTGTTTGTGGAGAGTGAACGAAGTTGAAGTAGTTTGATCCACCATTGGCTTACCCGTAACTATAGTTTGGCTGTACCATCTTCCACTACTCTGGTTTGGGACATCCACCATGCTTTGAGGCGAGGTATCCCTTCTCTTGCAATACATTTCTTCCGTTTATATGAATTTAATATTTTCTTTACAATGAAATTCTATTCGATCTCCCCTGCAAATGTATAAGTACTACTAATGTTCTTTTTTCTTGAGCTCACGCTCTGCTTTTATCGAACCAGTTATCCTGTTCGCTTTAACTTGAGGCTGAAAGAGGGTCCGCTGGCGTGACTACTGAAGGAGGGGGATTATCGGCGTGCGAAGTAGCGGCGGGAGCAAAGACAGTGACAAGAGCAGCGAGCTGAGCCAGGTCGACACTCGCCAAAACTTGGCTCACGCACTTCGAGTGTGGGTTAGGGACCGAGTTAAGCTAACTCGGTGACGTTGTAAACCCAAAGTTCAGGCCAAGAGCCACAAAATGTTCAATAATCTTCAGCCATCGATGGGGGAAATTGTTGGTTGCTTTGCCCCTCAACTTAGATGATTGTGATATTGAGAAAGTCAACGTTCCTCATTTTCAGATTCCCTGTCATCATCAAAAGATCTTGCCTTCTAAAAGGTGCCTATACTTTGAACAAATTAATAATAATAATAATAATTAATAGTAATTTAATATAAATTAAATTACTCAGATAACACGATATGGGAAGAGCTGGACACAGCTTCTCAGTTCAACTCGTCTAAGTTTCCCCATGCGATTGAAGATGTGTGGACATCCATTATCAGCGTCGGAGTACGACTCGGTTGCTTTTTGAACTTTTTTCAGTAACTCCTTGTAGAAAACCAATTAATCAAGTTGAGTATCTGCCGTTTTCAAATGAAACTTATTAAAGGTAATTGCTTCTACTCTTTTACTTTCACTTACTCAAAGAAACAGATGACGTGAAGAGACTGTCTAGCCATATTTGTGTTTTTCTGCACTTTTTTTTTCAGTTTTTATGTTTCTGATTTGTAATTTCCTCTTTCTAGCTTACTTACGTGATTACTCTCTACTCTCGTGATTTACTATATATCCAAAAAAGGTTTAGAGAAAGGTTTAGAGTTCTTTAGCACGTACTACGATAGAGTAGTAGAAAGAAACTTATGGAAAAAACCTATGTATTTTTTACTCTGGTATGGAGCAGTGAAGTTTCAGAATGCTATCAAACACTTTCACCTCCTACGCTTGCTTGTTCCTCTTCTATGATGGGAAGTAAATGTTTGAAGTATTGTTTGAAGGCAATTTTATTACAATTTCTTCTTTTGGAGGGGTAAAAATTGTTAGGACAGGAGATAATCTTCCACGTTCCTCTTTTTCCCCTAACCAAAATTTGTTAGAGGACGTTGAAAATAGAAGCTCTTGCGCGTAAAACCCAATAGAAATCTAGTATAATGCTATCGATTGGCACTCACGTCACTGGATTTCAAAGGATGCATGTGCGAGTAAATGCGATGTGTGTTGAAGAAAAAAAATACAACGTAAAAAATTGCACCAACCTTAGTCGGTGCTTTGAAGTTTGCATTAAAATCTCAAAATTTTGTCCGCAACGTTGGAGAATACTCCGACGAATTAGTAGAAGAGTAGTTGACATCATCGAAGAACAGTTCACGGAGAGAAGTGTGTTTTCCTTAATTTTTTCTGTCTCCGTATCTTTTTATCATATGTCTCCTGTTAACAGTTGTTGTATCATACGCATAGAGATGTCACGTAGTGTCCTGTTCAACTGGATAAGCGCGACGCGACGCACAATATTTTTCTGCCTAACCCACATCTCTCCTTTGTCTGCCTTGTCCCAATCGATTGCGACCACCCGCATTAAGGCAGCATGAAACGAATCTGACGTAGTGAGGGGAACCGCTTGATAAGCATGAGATGGTGTTGTAGAATGCGGGATCAGGGGTCAGGGTTCCGCTGATCTTTGCCTAATCGTTGTAAAAAAACGGCGCCAAAGACTCCGTTTTAACGACGACGCACCACTGCAACGCACCATCCTTGTACACGCGCCGCATTCAGCTGCGCTGCGGTCGGAAGCCAGTGAGTTCTCTCGACTGCCCCTTCAAGTGGAACCAATGAATATGGGTTGCTGAGGGGACCAGCGCGTATACACTAAGGAGCGTTCTAGCGTTCCTCGTAGGAACCAAAGCGGTTCCCACGCGGTTTTCAGGACGATGAGAGAGGGATTCCCTCACCACGTCAGATTCCTGGTATGCTGCCTTTAAGCATATCCGACATGTGCATGTGCATAGATTAGTGTGAGAAGTCACTCTCGAATGAACATTTCGTCAATTACACCCCGTAATCGATGAAGTACCGCTTGCAAAAAAGTTGCTTAGCAACTCAGCAAAGGTTCGTGGAATCGATGGCAAGAGTCTCTTTGAAGTCCCCTTGTAGTTCTCACGGTGCTTTAAGGGCGATCTGTTGTTAGACGAGTCAAAGATGAAAGCCTTATTGTATTGTGAAAAATTATTGTAAACGTTCTACGAATTCACTGGTGTGTTGAAAGCAAAAGCTACAAATTTACTTCCTTCTGGATATTTTCGTGACGAGAGGAACGGAGCAGGATACTGTTCAACGCTATCGCGATGGTGAAGTACTCCAATGGTACATCCAACGGGAGCGAGTATCAACAGTGGCTTACCTCAGTCCGAAAATTGTACTGATACACATAGCTTCCTGTAGACTCATGGTGGATTTAATCCTTAGAAACACACACAAATAATAAGAGTAGAACTTATCAGAAGGAAATACCTTAAGAGTTAACTAAACATGAACCATATTCCACACGAATCGGACGTTACAATGTCTCACTGAGGTTTACTGCATACTTAAATTGCATAATTACACATCTATTAGGTTGTGTAGAAGTTTCCTGCATTTTTTTGAAGTCATTTAAATCCTATCTCTCAAATTACAAGTTTTGCGAACTCTTACTAATCAGGTGCCATTGCAATCAACATATTTTTTGCCAATTAGTAACACGTAAAACTGTTGCGGCTTCAACCAAAACGTTTGTGAAAGCCTTGGCGTCAGTACACCTTTCGTGGACAATATTTCCAGCAGCTCCATCGCAAACATTTTTGCATACAGGGCCATGATACACTTTTATTTTGAGAAATTTAAAATTGCGACGATCTCATACAATTGTCTTTTTTTCGTCCCTTACAAACTAAGAATTTAAAATTGACCGCGGCTAAAACATACAATGAAGGACTTTTTAACACTATTCAGGTCGGAATTTAATCATTTAATTTAAATTTAATTTAATCATAATTTGGTGTTGTAACTAAAAATAAGGAATTTCAGCTTTTTTATTTGAAGATCATTTTCTGATAAGTTCTGAGAGCAATAGTTCGGCTATTCAACAAAATTTTGCCCCAACAATTTGATTGATACCCAAGTCCCGTGATGAGGAACAAATTGATTGGTTATGGAAAAAACAGAAGAAATTAGGGACTCGTGTTTTTAACTTGATTTCAATATAAAAACTACTTAGTTCAATGCATTTAGTTTGGACAGGACAGATGCAGTCGATCTCCTGGCAGAACTGTGGAACTCATGGGATTCTGTGGACTAGGTAACACTATTTCTGAACCTAAGCGTGAAGGAAAAGAAGATGCAACGACTGAGGAAAAGAAGATGCAACAAGATGGACTGAAAATAAAGTACACCAATACTTCTATCTGGAAGAAGAAGAGAAATCCAGTCATTGCTTCGAAACTCCTTTTCCGAAGCTATGAAAAACCTAAACTAATAAGAATCGCAATTAGAGAAGGTCTACTCGATTACAGAGAACTAACTGATTTGTAGGATTTCAAGGCTAAGTCTCAACATTCCAGCGAAATATTCCCCAACAAAAAAAAATGTTGCTGACTGTTACTTAGGTGCAATGAGAAAATGTAGTGTATTAGTCAAACGGGTAAGTGAACCCTGAGTCACAGTACTCGACTATAACTTATTCCTGCCGCTTGCAGCCGGATCGAAAGATGATTGGGGATCGAAAGTGAAACCACTCTAAGGTGGGGCCGCACGAGATTTCCTTGAAACACCGCGTTGATCGCGACAAGAAAAGCCTTCTCTTTTTTAATGTCAAAAAAAAGGAGAGAAAGGATTGCGGACACTTTCGTACAATAATTTCAATTCTCTTTGAGAATCAAATTTCTGCAAAACACTAGGCCTATTGCTGACGGGATTCTGTATGTGGACTCTCACTATTCCACCAGTTCCACACACCATAAAGATTTCAAGCCTACTCTTGTACTGCATATCATTTTTATCTATTTATCATTAACATTATCTATTATCTATTTTTTTCGGAATCAATTTCTGCAGCAGCTATGCACTATCCAATTTTTCGTTAAGAAAGAAAAACGAAAATAACTGGGCAAGAATACTTTTCCCATTAATCTTTGTCATTTTGCCATGATTAATTCATCCGTGTTCACTTCAACGGTTGCAATGCAATACCACCTTTCGAGCCAACTGACAAAAAGTAACAATACGATCACATTTCGGAATTAAAGTAAGGATAAAGTGTACAGCGTTGATCAATCTCTGTGGAGAGGCACCCAGGAATCCGTCTTCAATTCAGAATCGTTTGAGATTTACGAACGCACGTGCAGCCTTACAAAGGGCCAGCGGATGCATCAAGTCAGTGTTTAAATCTTCTCAGATAAGTCTGATACCAATTTATCGACCCCGAAGGAATGAAAAGATTGATTGGCAGTGGGACGGTTTCGAACCAACGACCGATCATGCAGTCAGAGCGGAATCTGTCCCCGACTGCGATACAGCTGTCCCACATTTCGGAATTATTTTGTGAAACTTCGCACGCTGCTGCAAACTTCTTTACCTGAACTGTTTTCGTTCATTAATCGCAGAACACATGTTCTTCGAGTTTGAGCACGGAATGTAGTACGTGACAAGTTGGACAACTGTACAACATTCAGTTTTTCAGAGGAGCGATCAATTTAGTTCACAAAAACCGTTCATTCTCAGTTGATGGAACATGTATACTAAAATAATTATGGATGAAGCAATTCTATTTCCAATAAAACAGATAAAAGATCTCGAGATACTAATGAGGCATAAGTTGCATATTTTGATTCGTCGAAAGCGTCAAAGTGTGTCATGTTCGAACATGCAACTTCGTAATGTGTTCGAGAGAAATTGAGAGTGGGCTGCGCTCAATAACACACGAACACGGGAGATTTATTACCTAACAGCAGCGTTCGTTAAAAATTACAATGTCGGATTCTTCTCATTACTAGGTAGATTTACAATCATCAAAGCGAAAACGCGAAATATTGCACACAAATCTATCAATTAGAGAAACTAAAGGGATCAATTTATAAAACGAGGCACCTTTTTACACTCGTGTTAGGCAACGACCCTATATTCTTAGTTAAAAGAACACAACATCGAAAATCTCTTCAAAAGCAGTCTTTCAGTTCTTCTCATAGTTTACTCTAGATCTGGAAACCGGAAGAGACAAAACTAATTCATCGATTGAATGGATCTCTATCAAGCATTCCATCGCGTTTTACCTGATGCGCATTCAATCGATGAACATGTTCACACAAACGGATAAATTATGAAGTGCACGGCGTTGATTAGTCCCTATGGGGATGCAATGACTTGCGGGAATGATGTGCCAAGTCAGTGTTTTTATATTCGGAGACAAGTTTCGCACCAATTTATTGACCCCGGAGGGATGAAAGGCTTGGTTTGCACTAGGGCGGATTCGAACCTCCGATCGATTGCAACCACAGCGGAACCTCTTACCGACTGTGCTACACTTCCCCTAATTTGTTCACATAGAACCAGAAAATAACAAAATATGCAAAAATTGCGATTTTGGAGCTGCGAAACTGAAGGGTTAGATTAGTTGATTTTAAATTTGACGCGCTTTATTTTCCGCGCGACAGAAATAGTATTCGCTAGTTCGCTGAGAAGGAAAAAAGCGAAGGTGTCGGCCATAGTTGCTTGACGTGTACGCCCTTCGCGACGAAACTGTGAACGCATCTTACTTCACTCGGACATTTTTAATATCTCATATAAATTCTATTCTTTTTGATTCTAATTTATTTGCGTGTTAGTATACTAGTAAACAAAAATTTTCGCTTGTTCAAGTGTTTTGCTCCTCTGAAAGTTTCGGTTGTATTTTCAATATGATTTTTAATGTTGCACTTCTCAAATTATTAGGTTTGAAACTGAAATGTTACCCTTCTCTCATTACATTTCTTAACAATTGGTTTATACTTTCCTTTGGAATAAAAATAGCAATAATTAAATTTGACTAACTGAGAATCCAGCAATTTTCTCACTAATTGATGGATTTAGTGGCTAGTTTAACTCTCTGCCAGTTGAAGTGGAAGAGAAAAACAGCGTTGCTTTACGTGAGGAAATGAGTTTTCAAAATTGCGAAAGCTTCCTTTCATCCGGAAATTTGTTCACTTTCTTTCGAATAATACTGCGAGCATCTTTTGAATGGAGAAAAGCAAGATAACAAGGTGCCGACGTTCAATTGTGTTCCGAGGCACTATTCTTATTATCGTATTATTTCGCTCAAATGTGGATCACCGATTTTTTACTTCATCCTTTATGTGCTCGATAAAAGTTCTGAATTGTAAAATCAGCTGTCTGGAATAGGAGTAAAGCAATGGAATGAAGACTTGGAAAAAAAGTCATGAAAAATAGGAACTCCTTTAAAATTGGAGTTATAATTGGAATGAAGCTTCCTAATACAAAACTGATGAGCTGGAAATATTCAAAAGGTGATATGTAATTTTCTGACCTTTGTAGAATTGGAAACAAATCGAAATAAAATTTAAAAAAAGAATTATAACTGTAAAATTTGTGAGATTTGCAATCTGCAGTCGCTTAACCATATGTAAAATTCTAAAACGCTGGTTCGATGAAGGTTGTATATTAATGGATCTTTTCAAGCCTTGCCTGCGCCTTTTGAAAATATTAATGTAAAATTGTTTCTTCAAACTCCATGAACTTCATGAAACCTAAAAAGAAAAACCAGGTTTTTTCAAAGGCGATGCCTGTCAATTTTACAAACCTAAACAAATGATTTTGCAAGAAAAATCCTCCTATGATACATTGCATTGCATCGACAAGGAGTGCATGTGCCCATGACTTACTCAACAATAATGAGAACGGAGTATGGTAGATGGGCCGCGGACTTCCGGTTGAACATAACTGGCGTCGACGACATGTGACAATTTATGGTTCCTTTCTAGGGATGTGAAGCCGACCAGAAATATATGGTGATCATTTTTAAACCTAATAACTCATTTAATAATTTGGTTACTAGAGGTATTCATTTTAAAATACAAAAAGAATACAAAAATGGTTCTAAAAAAGTAGTAAAAATTGCCCAACAGCTTTATGAGAAGAATCTAAACAATAACGAAGAGCGTTGTTTTGCTCTGAAAGCGACGAGAAGGCAAACCCTACAAATTAACACTGGTTCACTCGGTTGCCCTCATTGTCACTGAGGTCTTTGAACGTAGCTCTGTTTAAAATCCACGATGATCAAGTGCTCGAACAGAATACGTCCACAGAATACATCGTGAATGTTCCATACACTGACGAACAACAGGTCTGGAGAGTGTCTTCAGGTGTCGATAACGCTCGGGACTTTAGTTACGGCGAATTTTTGCCGAAGATTCTATTTTTCTTCTAGGAATTTCACCTGTTAGGTTGATCCATAATTTTCCACACCTGTCAAATTCTTCCAGCCTCCATCTTACTGGTAATAGAGAATAGAGCGGCCGAGCGTAGGCGTCCAGTAGTGGAAGGGCAGGCCGTTTCTCTTTTAAAATATTTGCAAGGGATTGTGTTGGAAAAATTATTGATCAACTTTATATTTGGTTGGGCTTTGGAATTGTGCGAAACAACAGCACCTTTTGCAGTATTTGGGTAACTTCTACCATAACCCATGAGTTATATAACTCCTACGAGAACAGAGCATATACTCAGGTGATTGCACTTATTACAGGACCACCGCGATCAGTCTGGTATACGCTAATTCACCTAATATTAATAGTATCAATAATAAAACAATATTGAACCATAATCGTACAATATTAATATGGATGCACTAACTAAAATGCATTCACGCTCTGCAATCTTTGTTCCCCGGAAAACTAAGAGAATTTGAACTTGGCATTCAGTAAACAAAAAGTGCAACGCTGTGATGATTCAGCATTACATTACAATGCCCTACAGAAAGAAGGTGACTTCCGCGATTCATCCAGGTTGCACTGAGATTTCTAGAACCTTCTGGGTTCGGAAGCATGTAGCAAGATTTTTTCGTCTATTTTGTACAGCGTTTATTAGGGAATATTAAGTATTCCTGTTGATGCTGGATATCGCTGAGGTACAAATTATTTTCTCAGCTAGGAATTAATATTTACAACATCCCCAACTTTTCTTCCCCACAGCACCTTTATTGTTTCATTTCACGGATACAGTAGCACTTCTGTTTATATTTGTTCATTTGTTTTTGCACTAAAGGTTTTTTCCCAGTCAAAAATAACCCTAACACTTAGAATAAATATGAAGTGAAAAGATCAGAGAGGAAAAAGAGATTATAAAAAAAAAGATTCTAGAGAATGGTGGTCTCGGTGGTCTTCTGCTTATTCATTTATTTAATCGCATTTTTCAATGGTGTAGCGAAAAAGGGAATACAATATCGTATCTGAGTAAAAACACAGACTTCTGCACTTTAATTTTTTCGCAAAAAAATCATCTACATAATTCTAATGTTCGATTAATTAGTCCTTTACGAAAATTTGGTAATTTTATAAAAACCGTTCCACAAATCCAGAATACTTCCAGTGAATTTGCCAAAGCGTCACCAAGAAGGAATGCATTTCTTCTTCGGAAAAAATTTGTTTTGAATTTACGTCATCGATAATGAAATGATTCGGAGCGGGTGTTCTTTCTTTCTTTGAACGACCTTTATGTGCAAATGAAATGTGATCTTAAACAGTTGCAATACTAGAGGTGACCCTTATTTTCTTATAAGCTAGAGCATAAATAGATGAGAAAATAAGACTAAATTTTGAAGAAAAATTAAATTTAAAAAAAAATTAAGTTAAAAATATACAGGTAAAATCCTCCAAAATATGTCGAAACGAAGGATAGAAGTGAGCAAAAAGGTTGTACTAATCAAGTCCAGAAACATCTTTGCTATCTGTAATCCCCTTCAAATAGCAGCGAATATCCTCTACATTATTGGGGACGAGTTTCCAAATTTCCCTTGGATAGTTGCCAAGTTCTTAAAAGCAATTTCCTTCTTTTATTTTGTCCGTCATTTTGTTTCTTTAACAATCGTCAAATAATGTTGAAGAATCCCAATGAAGACACAGTTCAATATAGGAAATTTGCGATGCATGTGTGAGAATTGAAATACACCATCAAACATTTGAACATGTATCAAATGTAATGTGTCATAAAGTGTATTCAGACCTCGTGATCAGATTTTTTTTCAATATTCCTTTTTAACTGTGTTCTTTTTTCAGCGCCAGAAATGTAAAAGACCGAAATTCTCATTGTTAACCGAAAGAGTTATCAAACACTTTTCTTTTTTTGTATAAAAAAAAAACCAGAATTGATTTCTACTTCTTTTTTTTATGCTGCTCACTTTAGAAAGTTGAATGAGATAGGTTTCTTCTTCATTTGAATGGTTGCATTCGATGTGAATTTCTCTCATGGGATATCGGATGCAATGAAAATGTCTAGGCGATTCTCCGTTGCTAAGGACTGTACTCATTTGTCATGGTGATCAAAATAATTCCCATGTATTAGTCGAACTCACTATTCACGTGATTAAAACGTTTTTCGACTTTCCTTCAGCTGAACTGATAGTATTTGTAAAAATTTTGTGCACGACTTTAAATATTGGCATCATACATCAAATCTGTGGATTTTACTGCGCTAATCTGCAGCCCTATAACAGAGAACAATGTGAAACAACATCGCTCTTAGTTGTAAACAAGTGGAATAAACATGGGATTAGGACCTAGAACCCATGAAAGCAGCAGCTTGTTTATTGATTAGAGAAACCCTCTTAGAAGAGCTATTCGCTTTATATCCTTTATCCTACATATTCTTAGAAGGAGGATTTGATGATAATCATTCAATTTATTATTTTTCACTCTAAACACAACACATTTCTGTTCGATCCAATTTACGCCTCAGTGCCACATAGTTGAATCTCATATTTACTTACTTTTTTCTAACGGAAAACATACTACTGCTCAAATAGTCCCAAATTCTTCTTTTTTCTGCAAATTTAGTATCCAATTAGAAAAAAAATTAAGAGGTAAGAAAAAATCCTTAATGCGAACGAATTTGTATGGAGCAACTAAAAGCAATTGGTTCTTCCAAGTTCGCAAAACATTTACTAATATTTTTTTGGGTTTTGCATAAAAGTAGCATAAGTTAGGACAGAACTTCGTTTAGGATAAAAACATGAAGACTCAGCTACATATTTGATGCTACAATAAAGCCTCACTGTTGGAAAAGTTCAAGAAGTGAAATTTTCAAAAGAAGAACCCAGCTTACTTTTAACCTCATTTTGTCCCACAATTCTTACAAGTTGAAAGAATTTCTTGTCTACAATGGTCACCAACAAAAAAAGTAAGGCTGGACTTTGTAGAATCCTAAACTCCCACCTATAGAAAACTCCTACCTATCTATTCGTCGTTCTGAAAGAAGAGAAATTGAAGTAATTTTTGCGTCTGATGTGTGAATAAGATGTTATTACCTAAGATATAAATTTTGGTGATGTGGATTATATTGGGAAATTGGGATAATATGATTGGATAATGTAGGAATGTTGTTGGTGTTTTGTCGATGACATGATCTTTCCGTATGGATTTTTAGTTAGTTCGTTATTTTCCAGGTGATTACATAGGGGGATGTTATGTAATATTATGTTTCTATAATGTATACCTCATCATTTCGCTGGATCGTTCGACCAGAACTGTGAGCGACTGGACAAACCAGGATATCAAGCGCACTACAGGAAGATCGCCGACCTAATCGTCAGACCTCTCCACGAAGTCCTTCAAAGAAAAATATGATGCTCTTCGAGTTCCTTGCGAGAAAGGAAGCCACTGGATAACCCGTGCGAGCGATCCGGACAAATGGAAGTATTACTTTGATGCCCGCTCGAGCAAATCGACGAGCAATTGGAGCACAGGTGATGCAGGTGATACTTCTTCATTTGTTTAAACAAAGTACGTTTACGTTATCCATCAATGTCACATGTTTCAATTGCTGCGCTCAGCTGGTAGTTCGACATAATTTACTTCCTAATGTGAAATTAGAATAATAAAATCCCATACTATGCAAAGGATCGATTTTCATTATTTCACTTCAGTTGGAGCGACTATAACGCTGCATCCCCTTCATGTACATGCACACATTTTCGAGGCCATATCATGTTAGTTAGTGTTTTCGGCGATAACGTCACTGAGGTGTTGTGAGTCTAACAATTTATTCGCAACGGTTCGCATTCATCATCACCTTCAACGAAACGTGTTTATGAAAGACGCAACGTGGTGTATTTCAAAGATCACTACTATCTGTCGCATTGGTATCCATTGATTGATTTCCTTTGAAACAGTTTTTTTTTTTGTTGTTATTGTTCCTATTCGATGATGGTTGCTACGCGAACAGGGAGTGTGTGTGTGTGTGACAAATGAAGAGTGATAACAGACGAAGTCAAGGCGATCGACGCTCTTCGCTTCGTCGCTTAGATTTTCGATTCGATTTCCCATGGTTATCGTCGGGACTAATAATAATTTTGAGGTGTTTCTACTTACTTTACACTTTCAAATGACAGAGAAAGCGCCGAGTAAATTCATCACTATCCACTATTACTTGAATACGAGCCGTATCGTCTGAATATCCGTGTCCGAATTCTATATTCTCATAGTCATCGTGATGAAGTCACAGAGAGGGGGTGGGAGATTGTTTCTGCGGCGCCCGTGCGCCGGTTCCGCATACGTCGATGCCGTTAGCTGATCGGAGATCGTTCGGAGCAACAATTGTTTCCAAGGGGTGAACGCATTGCTTCCATACCTACTCACTTCGCTATTCACCTCATTACAACGTCATTGTTATAACTTATTTATCACATTTGCTTTTATGTTCTTGTATAGCACTCCTCCGAACAAATCTACATAATCAAATTTCTTACAACTTCACAATTAAATATGTAACATGGGAATAATTTCGGGATAATTACACGAAGCTAGTGGATAATTGGAAGCAAGAGTATTTTATTGTCTCACCATTTCGCCCTCATGTTTTGCATTTGACGATGAGTGACGATCAGTGACGAGTAGCACTAGGCAGTCGTGTGAGGTTTAAAATAGCCTCCTATGCGCATGTTTTCCTCATTCTCAACAGCTACAACAACATGTGCTCAGGTCGATTCATGTCCGTATAACACGTGACCAACGGGTTTCTCGTGTAAAAGCAACATATCCATGAGGAAGATGTGAACTGAAAGATATTTATACTGCACATCTTCCTCCTCTACGGTGGGACGAGTTCGATTCAGTTCCCGGAGCGACGCACGCAAAACATCGCTCACAATCACCGGCTATGCACTTTTGTTCCCGTTAACGCTACATTGGATGGGAGCGACTGATGACGCGTCCTTCGCCAATTTAGCCCATTAACTTCTGCCTTCATGTCTCCATCTAACAACGCTATCCACACAATTCCTGCTTTTAAATCAATATTCTGGAATGTTGCTCGTTTGTATTTTATAGTGTTTCGGTTATTTCAACGTACACTCTCAGTTTTTTTTTTCGAATGAATTGATGTTTGTTTTCAAGGAAAAAAAAAGAATGCAGAATCGCTAATCTTATCCAGATTGTCATGTTTCTCAATCGAATACCTCATTTCTAACGCAACACTAAAGCACACAGGGCTAATTATGTCCGGTCTATTACACGGTAAAACGATAGGCAAGTAATTATTGAAGGAAAGAGTTAGCTGCAGCCGCCGAGCGCGCTCAGCGATGCCGCAGGCGCTCCTCTAGAAACCCCCGCAAAACCCTCGGGCACCGATGCCAGGTGTGCGATTGTTTTGCTTATCAACACTCGATAAGTTCTGCTTCCGCTGCTCGAACAGCACGCTCCCGCTTTTAGCAACTAGCAGACGGAGTGAAGTGGGCTGATTGCCGAGGCCTGCTCTCCTGCTCACTATTCGATTCCCCCTATTGTGGTGTACTGTCATAGCTGTTCCCATTTTCTTCATACTCCACCTGCCTACCTCTCCTTTAAAATGACGCATATCAGTTCCCCTCATTGATTGCTCATACTCACCGTAACTAACGTATAATGCAGAGTAAGTCGGCGAAGTGAGCGTATTTCCGATTATCGTTGCTTGTTTACTGCATGTGTTCAAGCAAAAGACGCGAAGATGTGATGGCGTACGCGCATTCACCAGACGTGGCATCAGTGTCGACGTATTTTGCCACAACTAAGCACGTCAGCCCAGCTTTTGTCGAGAATATCCCAAAACGGAGGGCGTCACCGACGATGAGCCGGCCGGCCCGCCCGCCTCCTCAATCCCACACACATACATCCCATCGTTCCGAGCAGATGAGTAAGGCCGCCCCGTCTAGTGTGCTCCCGACAAGTAGCGGCATGCACAACAACAAACAATTGCGTAGGCAAACGCATTATCCTTCCTTCTGAATAGTTAACTACGACAGAAAAGCCGAGATGATTTCACTCTTCCCATCAAGGCATCCGCCAAAAATCCGCGATACATTGCAACTTCTTTTTTCGTTTGGAATCAAATGAATACTGACTAATAAGTAGTGAAACATAAGGCACTAATCATGGATATGATATTATTGCATTCATATCTACATTCAGTATCAAATATCCAAGAATAATGTCAGATTGTAGAGGCGCTTCGTACTAAGATTATAGAACTGTTTTCTAATAGCACTTGAAAATCTGCTTTCACTTTTCTGGCAATTTTAATGTTGTTGTAGTTTTAAGTTGTAAGAAAAGCGTTTGTTGTGATGTGCTCGCGGAAGAATTGTTCTCGAGGCTATCTTAGACCACAAGACTCTTCCCGAATACAAAAAAACAAGAAAAAAGCCGGAAGACTCACTAGTAATTACGAGACGACATTCTCTTATCACATGTAAGTGATTATGTGCAAAAGAAATCCGGCAAAGTGGCGCACGAGCTGGATGTTTACCATCACTTTTAATGAAGTTTCACTTCTAGCAACGTAACGGGTCAACGCATCGGATATCTGACTGAATAATGTCTGGATAATGCACATCTACCCTCACCATTTTCAATGCAAATTCGTTGGCAAGCGAGAGTTTCCTTGAGATACTTCTTGTGCAAGTAATATCTCTACCAGCACTATAAACTTAACTCTTAATTCGACGTAGCAAACTTCGTGAATATGTTCATATTTTGATAATAATAATAATAATAATAATAATAATAATAATAATAATAATAATAATAATAATAATAATAATAATAATAATAATAATAACAATAATAATAATAATAATAATAACAATAATAATAATAATAATAATAATAATAATAATAATAATAATAATAGTAATAATAATAGTAATAGTAATAATAACAATGACGTTAACAAGGATAATTATTATTCAAAGTATGTCGTTTTTCTTTTTCTCGTTTGCACTTCTACACAATTTGTTCGATTATCACTTCCACCGTTCCTTCTCTTATTTTGTTCATCTGTTCATGTCATTTAATTTCCGGTACTGTTCTCGATGCGACAGTACATATTCACCCTACGGATGACTTCTCGTGTTTTATTTCATACCATTATTACCAACAATGTGCTTTGAGTTAACTTTGTTCGTAAATTCCATGAATTTTGCATTTAAAACTACCCAAATCTATACTGACTGATCCTGTTACTTCCTGTTCATTCTCTTCTTGCATTTATCAGCCGCAGAACAGCTGAATGTTGTGCAAACAACAAGTAAAACAATAGCTTACAAGCTTTGCACATAAATTTACAATATAAAGCTCAATTGTCAGCGTTTTCTGTCGTTAAAATCTCCACTCATCCAATCATTGATTTTCTCCTAAATAGTTTTAGTACAGGAGGAAAATTGTGTACGTGAAGAATCATCTAAGAATAATTCTTACACTAGCGATAACTAGGGCACTTGGGGCGTTCTTTTATAAGCATTCGCACCACTTCCTTGATTTGTATGTCACAGCTGCTATCTGGTTCCTTTCTGAAACATAATGCATATCTTGATGAATCTGTAGGCTTTTTTTTCCTGATAATAACGTTATCGGTTGCTCAGAAAGACTTTTTGGCTGACCAATTATAAAGTTCTTTTCTGGACATGATTTTTGGTAAAAGCTCATGATAATGACTTTGGTTCAATCCACGTGCACGTTCCCATGCGGTCATTCTAAGATCTTCCTAAAATCTCCGTTCTAATGAAGCTTCTGTTTTAAGTCAATCATCATTGATGAATTGCTGCTAAGTACGGTGCCTATATTTTATTGCTGTGCATGTCACATGAACTAACGCTCGGTGTTGTTACTTGTTAAAAACAATCTAACCCGGCCAGTTTCGACATCATGTAACAATTTCTCTCTTCTCTGCTTCCACCCCATTCATGTAATTTGGATGCGTATAAAACATTAATTTGATCAGGTCCATAATTCAAATATTCTGGTCTTTCTCTCTTTCTCAATGATCATTATTCCATGATTGCAAGAAAAAATTTTGCAAGCTACATCACTATAGAACTTCACACGAACCGCTGCTTCTTGTTTGATTTTCGCAACTTTATTAGGTCAATATTTTCTTCTCCTTTTTTTTGCACTACAATGCGACGTAAGAGCTGGGAATTTCAAATATTTTCCTACGTTCAGGCGATATTCGACATTTTTTCACCGATGAATTTGAAATAAGATATATGAAGATGAGTTATGTTCAGTTTGTGTGGGATGACGACACGCGAACTCATCTCCTCCCGATACTACTCGATATGAAAAAATATATCGCATGGAAGAAGCACGATCTGGTATGTAGCTTTTTTGAGGTTTTGTAGCTGAAATTTTTTCTTCTTGTCGGGTTAAAAAAGAGCAACGATTAGACACGGGGTGTAAGTTTAACAGTACCAAAGGACCACGTACTAAAGGATAGGCCTACGATAGTAGGGGTCAAACTACTGTTGATGATTTTGCTATTTAAAAAAATTGATGTACGAACAGTTCGTATATTCACGCACTCACCATTTGAAACCGATAGTCAATACGAAAAATCGTCTGGTGTATTCCCATAGCAGTACACACAACATCGTTTCGGTTTCCCTTTGCTATGCATTTCGATCGTTGTT
The DNA here is from genome assembly GCF_031761385.1 of Necator americanus. Taxonomy (NCBI): domain Eukaryota; kingdom Metazoa; phylum Nematoda; class Chromadorea; order Rhabditida; family Ancylostomatidae; genus Necator; species Necator americanus. The sequence goes on from NC_087376.1 coordinate 8,481,762, forward strand.
CTCGTATGCGCCATAGAATTGGTGGCAGAAAATAAGATGAAAAATAAATTTGACATGGTCCAGAACTGCAGCAAGGACCCCATTTTTAAATCTTCGAGAGATGAAAAAAGATGCACTCTGATAATAAGCATCTAGCAGCAAGAGGATACACACGTACTTTCTTCATTTGTCCATTGTTTACATTTTTAGTAATAATGTCATATACTTGAGGATTTCTAAGGAATACCCTTGCACGTGAAAATAAATGAGAGATTTAATCGTCACGTGAACGCTCTCTTCATGGCATTTTCAGCGAACTTCATCCAAAATTTGGGATCTGATTACAAATTTCTCCTACAAAACTCTTATCCCAATTGATTTTTACTCGTGAATCCTGTTTGTTTATTCGAGCCCGACCTAAGTGACTAAGTGACACAACAACACGACATTTCCTGACTTTCATCGCGTAACATGTGCTCTTTTCGGATTTGAAAATGAATAGTTGTGTTGCCATTTGTGGATTTCGTTTCCCTGGAGCTGATGAGTGTTTAGGTCTAGAAATCAAAACTATTTGGAAGTATTTTGTCTTAAGAAAGTAGATATATCCTCCTTCATTCCCAGTTTTATTAGTCAAGAATTGTATTCTCCTCACAGAGAAAAAAAAATAGAGAAAATGGCTACAAATTACAATTTCCTTTTGTTAACCACCGTAGTGCGGATAAATGTTGAGGATGTATGCAAAAACTAATTCAGTAATGTGTTCGTATTTATCAAACTTATGCATTTGTCGCCCGTTAACTGATATCCTCTAAGACCCTTGTTTACGTAGTGTTTCCTTCTAAACTACGTAAACAAAACTTTTCTTACTTGCGTTATTTACGCAGAGAGGAGCTAGAATATAGCAGAATGTGACATCATCTACATTACGAGTAGATTTCACCAACAAAATGGCAAAAAGGAAGGTCGGATAAAAATCACACCTGTAATGTTTGATATGTTTGTTTTAGCCAATCAAAATTTCCTAAAGGAATTTACTCCTTCTAAATTTTCAAAAGATTTATGATGACACCCTGAATTTTCAGGATGTGGTATCTTCTTTTGTAATCACGGTTGTTACCATCGCTTGAGGCAGTCAGTGCTCTGACTATCACGTTATTCTGTTGTTCAAATCCAGCAAATCTAGAAAAAGTCTATTCTAGATCCCTTCAGAATTATGTTTTGCATGAAATTAGATGCAGCGAATGTTATACATACTTGTGAGTGGGATACCGATTCTATTTGGACTTAATTCCGCTATTATGTACTATAATAGTTTGAAAATAATTTTGTTTCTACCTTGTCCTCATATTCCGTGAGTTTCCTAGGGTTTTGCCTCCTTTTCGCTTGCTGTTACCTGATTCACTTTTTATAATTTCTCCATTTTTCTATCTGTTCGAATGATCTTCGAAGAAGCCGGATTTGGAGGAAATGAAAGAAATAAGGAAGATTCGATATAGAATGATTTTCTTCCCCGCTTTTCAGTAGTTTCTCCTTAGCTCCAGCTGGCGAATTGACTTCAAACTGACGCATTCTGGTTGTTAACAGCTAATTATTCTTCCAAGAACTTTCTGAGAACATCCGATTCCCTCAAATCTCCTTTTTTTCGTATGTGGTTTCATTCATAAAACCTTGAAAATCTTCATAAAATCATTGTATTCATAAAACGTTGCAATAATTTCACTAGCTGAGAAATGCGTGGGTGTGCGCATGCGAGCGAAGGATGCCTTTTTTGTTGACATCACCATTGCTTCCGCCTGGAATTGGCTGTTTTTTCCTCTTTTTTCGCACATAACTGTTCGTGATGCGACGTTTATGACGTAGCACCGCGCAGACCAACGTAATTCTAGCGATTTGAGGACACAAATCGGCTTATTAAGAATTTCTTTTTAAACAGCTTGATTTTCTTGGAGTGATTAGGTCGTTTAGAAACTGTTATGCTATGTTTACGATTAGATATTAGATGCTGGATTTATGTTTATCGGGACGGAATTTTCACGATCTCTACTCCTTCGTCGTAAGATAATTTCCAAAGATAGTGTTTTCGTTCTATCTTTCGTCTCGAAGATGGTGTGACCGTCTGAATCGTGTCTATGCCTGTTCGTTTCCTCCACACGAGTGTCACGGTGCGCAAAGAATTTAAGTTGTAGTAAAGTGGCATTGATGCATCGGTGGGTCGGCGCGATGTACGTGAACATTCAAAGACTCCCGGACTATTCTTTCACCACTTCATACGGTTCTTTAAAAGTGCATAAGTCAGCTCTCTTTTTTTTTGTTCCGATATCTATCGCTTTAGCAGGGAACGAATATCGGCAAGGTTCCGAAAAATCACGATTAACATCGATCCCGCATTTCGGACGAATTCCCGTACTTTTCGAGCTCGATTGATTGATTGTACGGCTGTCCCGTGCCACTCTCGGTATTTGTATTCCTATTTACCTAGCCGCGCCTTGGTAACCTCGCGCTCGTCGCCTCATAAGACACAGAGAGGGTGACGAGTGTGATCGCGCACCCGCGTTCACTATGCAACAACAATAGTGCATTTCATCGCGTATACGCTCCAACCTCCGCTCCATGGATTCATTCTGGTCGTCGACTCTTCGATAACGCATGCTTTTGTTTGTTTTTTTTTCCACCTTCATTTTTTAAAGGATATGAATGGAAAGGACGGAATTCGACGCATCCCCATCGTTTCAGTTTGTCTACTTCCTTTTTTTTTCTGCGGGTTCCGCACGTTTGTCCAGCGAACACTGCACATATACAGCAATCCTGTAATGGATTGAGCAGCGTCAGTCGGTGTGGTGAAGGTGGACGAGAGGCTGGCAATGGTCCAGACCGACGCGAGTGCACGATCCTGGCTGCTTCCTGATAGTGTGAGGTGAGCGCAGCGACCGTCGGAGGAGTGTGAGCGCGAACTGCTGCTGCTGCTGCATCGTGTGGGGCTGGGCGTGTTAGCTCGACTTGCAATCAATAGCACCATGTTGCGGCCGGCCAACTCTCTTGTCCCTCTTGCTCTACATCAGTAGACTCGCTTATTATCACGTACACTTGACATTCTAACTACTGAACCAGGCACATCGTATCCATCAAAATCCATAAATTATCGCTCCATCATACGTTGTCGACGAATTCCTCTCTCGCCAGCTGTTTCCGTTGTCGCTGCCGCGCATTTGCGATTTGTTCCCAGCATGTTTCGTTACAGTGCTACAGCATGTTTCGTTGTGTGTGTATATGTGTGGTCTCACGTTTCTCTCGTTATCATCGCTTCAAGAGCTTCACTCTCTTTTTTTCTGACTTATTTCTTTATAGATCATCGATATCTTATAGATTTCTTGTCGTACACTTCCTGAAACTTTATATCCCCACCTGTAAATCCAAAAAAATTCCCTAGTTTTCGAAAATTTTGCTGTTTCCTAAGGTATTAATCATGTTACCATTTGAATAGCTGTTTACTCATCTCTCTCTTCTATCTAAAAATTGTTCGGAATTCTTTATAGCTCTTCAAGTATGCTTAACTAGGTTTTCAACTGTCTTCATTAGCTTCATTACATCTCTGCTCGCTTTTTCCTCATGTATACTCACATTTCGTTCTTTTTCTTCCTGTGCATTCGAATACATTCTCACCAACATTTTCTGTCTATTTTCAAAATTCTAATGCGAGTGCTGCTGATCTTGAAATATTACTTCCTTTAACTTCTCCTGAGAAATTTAGTTTCATAACGAAGTTCCGGAGGTTCAGCTAAAATCCATGGAACAGTGATAGATTTGGCACTAACGTTTCCATTGAAAAATCTACCTTGAATTTTGCTCATACCTAAGTATTTAGTATCGTATTTTTAATTTTATGGTGGTGAAAACCTACTTATAGGATGTGAACGGTGCGTGTCGCACTCTAAGCGCAAAACATCATTCATCCGGGTCTTTGCCCACTCTTTCCCCACACCGTGTCGTCGACATGTTGTTCTTCGACTATGATTTTTCATCACTATTGCACTTTCTAAGTGTTTCATAGAATATTAGCGAGAATAACGATTTCTTCAACATCTCATACTAAATTATTGCACCTGTTATTGTTCAACACGGTATTCTTTGGGCTTTCAATACGAATCTAAAATGATGAATAAGTTGATTCCCCTTTCTGATTATTTTGACATTGGACATCATGGGTACGAGACGATATTCTTTCTTTTTTCAATAGTCGAAGTAAGTGTTTCGACTTCCTGTCTATTCTCTTCAATTCCTTCCTCCCAAAAAAATCATTTCAGAGAAATTATTGAGATGAATCTATCAAGAAATTCAAAGTATTGTTGAAGTTAACTTCAAAATGGTCAACTTCTTGCTATTTATTTAGTCAAAATTCGATTCTATTCACTCGTTTTCACAACACCTTTTGAGCACCTTTCATCATGTTTTTCCCTTATTAATATTTCTTTTCTCTCCCCTTCTAAAATACGACATTACTCTGCTGTTGTGGTCTCTTGTTTCTCTCTACTTTCTTCTTTTTTCTGCTGAAAAGATTTTTGTACATATCACACCGATTTTGCCGAAGATTTCAGCAAAGTTTCGAAATTATTGCAACGCTAAGAGACATTTCTTTTTTCAGGTTTTTTTAGAATAAAAAAACAATATCATAGCTATTCTCCTACACTTTCAATGTCGCAACTGTTGAAATTTTGCACTTTTTTGTAGACATGAAGTTACAGAAGTAGACGGTAGAATTTAACATTTATGGAATTTTAAGTATTTGTGGCTGTAAATCAAATGCAAATAGTTTTGTCAGTCATCAGAGATGATTAGCCCCGGTTCATCTGTAGGCATTTACCTATTTCGAACATACACTTTTACGAAATTCATTATATTTGTCCTTGAGGAGATAAATACAATACAATGTGCGGTAATGAAACCATCGGCTACTTTCTTTTCATTCGTGGCATCCAGTATTGTCTGGTTGATTTCCTGGAGTGGACTCAGTGAAGTAGGAGTCCGTTGTGGCACCCATCCGCTACATGAACGTAGCCAGTGCTTAAAACGACTTGGTATTTTTATTCGGCACATGATGGCTTTAAGCGTGAACAAATTTGTATTCGATAGCAGCATATCCAACCCACGCCAATTTATCCGGCAAAGCGAGTTTATCCAGTATTATACTGGTTACGTCACCTGGTGTATATTCGCCTAGCGATGAACTCATTTATGCGGCTTCTGCATTTATTTTCATGGATACCACGCATTTATGCATGTGCATATGTACTAATACGTATCCAAAAGCATGCACTTATTCTCTATACATCAACTTTTTTACTTTAACGCCGAAGATAACTAAACCGTAGAATTGTACGCAGCTATGTTGAGAAACGGAAAGATTCCAATATCAAGACGTTTCGTTCGTTTTTCTTTTTCGTACTTTCCTCACTTTTATTCTCATTGATGTAAACTTTTTTCTACGATAGAATATGTATTCCAAAGAAAATGTGCTTTTTTTGATCGGAAACTTTCCTGTTAATGATTGCTTTGTTGATATCAGGTTACCGTATCAACTATTCCTATCATTTCAGGATAGTCCGGCTCTGGCGTGCCCGGCCCCCCTTGTAGCGCTCGCGCCTACTGGCGCAACCGATTGGCCAGCACTGGCCTCACCACCTTCCAACACACTCCCGGCAGGGTGAGTACTTCCAAATGATTAGGATCTCGATACACTATTGCAGTCCATCCAACTCAAGGATTTATGTGGCCAATCAGGGATTTTCGTCCACCTCAACTTATGAATTACAGGAACACGGGGCTCGCTTTTGTCGGTCCATCGGCATTTTCCGTGGTGCCTCCTGCACCGACTACGGTTCCACCAGTTGTACCTCGTCCAACTACCACTCCCGTCTTACCTCTGTATCCGGGCTTAATGTGTTTACCGGCCTTACTTGATAAGCTTAGCGGATCACAAGGAATCCTACGCTCACATATGAGCACAACACCGTTCAAGCCAATACCTAATAATGAAAAGTGAGGAGATGAAATTATCGTCGTTCAAATTTCTGGATAAGCACCTGATATTTTCACTTATTTAGGGTGGATTTGGCAAGGTTTCGAGTCAAAGATCCTGTCGAATGGTTGATTGACGATGTTGTATCGTGGATGTTGGATGTTGCAAAACGGCACGGAATCCCCTTCGAAGAAATGAATATGCACAGGGTTAGTTGTATTTAACTTTCACTCGTATATCTGAGTACTTTTATGAGAGCATTCAGAATCAAACGACATAAACATTTCCCGCATTTTAAACATTCAAATCAATTCAATTCAACATCTCTATTATTCTTCGCCTCAATAATTACTTTTCAAGAGGACATCCTGCTAAATCTACACAAATAATTCGTTCAATTCATAAAGCTGCTCCCAATGAGGCTTTTGGAAAGTAGGATATTCCTCAGAAAATCCACCAATCTGTGTCTGCCATGTGACTTGAAATTCCAGCTCGAAGAAAAAAGTCTGGAAAAAAGTTCCAAAGTGTCTAACCAATACTTGATAGGCTACTGAGCATCAAATTTGCATCCTCATCTATTACAACTATAGAATTCATTCTATCCTTCTGGAAAAACATTCAGCCTTCCAGTAACCTCAGAAAAGTTCTTAAGAAGGTTCAGTGAGAGTTGTGGTACCCATTACGCAAAACTCCTTCCATCCGGACCGTATACGGAACAGTTTCCTCAACATCATCTGATCGGCTCAATTGATTACCTAGTGAACAAAATTTCCTATATAATTAAATATCTCGCAACGTCACATTTAAATGTCTCGCAACTTCACAATTAGCTGTCTAGCATGGGAATAATTTCGAGATAATTATATGAACCTATTCTGTTCAAGAGCGGGTGTAGCGTAGCGGTTAGAGGTTCCGCTTCTTGCACGATCGATCGGAGGTTCGAATCTGCCCTAGTACTCACCAAGCCTTTCATACCTCCGGGGTCGATAAATTGGTACCAGACTTGTCTGGGAGGATGAAGATACTGACTTGGCACATCGGCTGGCCCCCACAAGTCATTGTAGAGGCCAGTTACACGTTCGTAAAGCTCAAACGATTCTGAATTGAAGTGAACGTGGGGGCGCATCCCAAGCGGATTGATTAACGCCAGAAACTTTATCCTTTATCCTTTTATTCTGTTCAACCAATACTTATTTCTTCTTCAAATTTTGTTTCCTTTAGTTCGCAAACCTCACTGGCCAACAAATGATTGGGATGACTGAGCAGAATTTTATCGAACGAGATCCTATCTGGGGACCACTCATCTACAACGAGTTCCGGAAAAATCTTGCAGGTTAGCGGATTCTTCCCACTCAAGTTTTCTGCGTGTTTACCATCATGTCTTCTATTTTTTTTTGGTTCAGAAGATACATCAGTTATCGATGAGATCATGAAGAAATATAATGCGGATGAGGAATCGGTAACGATAGCTGGAGTTGGGCCATCAACATCGTTTGAGATCCCGAAAACACATATCACAGCCGCTAACCCCTCACCTATCGTTCCACAATTTCAAACTCTCACACAAACTCTGAACCAGACGTTAAATCAAACGCTGAATCATAGTATTCAGCTTAATACGAATCTGGCACAGAATTTACAGCAAACGTTGAATCAATCGTTGGCAACAAGTCTTGCTGCTGGATTATCAACAGGTATATACTAACTCTCTATTCTTGATGTATTTGCATATGTTTTGGAATTTTTACCGGACGTGTTCCAGGATTGAGTCCCATAAATCTCGGTCTGGTTCACAACGGCTTAAGTCCAAGTTCACCACTACTTGGAGCACAAATCCAACCGAAACTCTCTCCATTACCAAGTGAAATAACATCATTCACTAGTACCAGCACCGCCACCGCGTGCTCTGATTTTGAAGGTTTGCCCCGGGAACGGTTTCTTTATTTACATATCAGATAAGCAGTACAATTGCAAACGATCCTAACTTTACCTCTACTTAGATAACTAGAACAACTATCCTTATCCTAACCAAAGAAAGTGAGAAGTGTGGCCTTAATTTTCTTAACCGCCACCATTTTTATGTTCGAAGCTTGCGTTATTTCGTTGAAATCCTACTTTGTACGAAGAAAGACTTTTTTCTCTTTATGACGTAATATGTCATTATACTTCGTTTTCATCCATCGTATTATGGCTTTCCTTTTCTGGGTAGAAACTATTTAAAAGTGAGCAAACTTTTAGCAAAATATAATCTTAACATGAGGTCCTGATTTCTTCCTTCGCTTATTTCTTTACCCTCCTTAAAGCTATCTGTAATGCCCTTTAAAACTTTGTGATTTGGACCCGTGGATTCATTGAAGAATTCCTTGCTTAAGATGCCAGAGCATTGCAGTAATTCATTGCTTACAACTCTCACCACTTAGTTTTTTCAAAGATTTGGAACAAAATTTGCAACTCAAATTTTTCAAATAGCTCTCTCAGATGACCTCCGTCCTGTCCTTTATACAGTTTTTCTATTAACTCATATTAATTCACCACTAAACTGTGCTACTAACATATAGTTCATTTTGAACCTTATAGGATCTGAGGATTGTGCGGGCACTAGCGACTCGAAGCTGAAGAAAAACAAGGACGGGAAACCGCGGAAACGTTCTCAGCACACGAAAGGGAACAAGTTGTGGGAATTTATCCGGGATGCTTTAAAGGATCCTCTCACATGTCCATCAGTTGTTCGGTTCGTGTAACATTGCAATATTTCTTACGTATTGTCGCTGTTTGGAATTCACTATGAACGGTGTTTTTTTAGATGGGAAGATCCGATCGAAGGTGTATTCCGGATAGTTGAATCCGAAAAATTGGCGCGACTATGGGGCGAACGGAAGAACAACACAAAAATGACGTACGAGAAGCTGAGCAGAGCAATGAGGTATGTGTTCTTTTTTTTTCTCTCGTCTTAGGTAACATTCTCACCTCTTCAAAAGTCGGCGGCCTATAGTTCGAAGTTCGTTTTGCGGATCCAACAACTCGCGTTCGTCTTACGCTGGCACTTTCATCGCTGCGTTTTAATGTCCGTACAATCAGTTGTGTAGGTGGCACCTGGGTTGTATCATTATTTTCTAGTAATACACACAGGAGTAATGTGCAGCTTGGGGTGGTATGTTCACGGCCACACTTACACGCCACGTACACAACTCGTGCTACAACGCGATTTTTGGTCGCTTTCCAACGTCACCATCGAACCAAACACCACTTGTTAAGGTGCTGCTCGCGTATGTAATCTCTCATCGGTTGTTCGATGCAATCGAGTTGGACCTCAATGAGGGATGCGTCACTAAATTCCAACTAATCATGTCTGGCGCTCGCCATGTGCATGCTCATACTTCTGCACATATTCTTTGCCCTTCATAGCATGTCACAACGTTTCATATTAACCAGAACCTTTCGTCTGCAAATTCAATTCACCATAACTACAATTAATTTTAAATCTCATTATGGTAATTCACATGGAAGGTCCCCTTTCTGCTTGCCATCCTTGCATTCACCCAAACTCCTATTTAGAACCTACTACGAGAAACAAATACTCGTCCCTGTGCCAAAGACTGGTCTTTATCCCAAGAAACTCGTGTACAAATTCGGTCCGGGTGCTCACGGATGGGATGCAATCAAAGAAGAACTTCTATAGGGTAAGTTTCTATCTGAATTAAGTACTGCATGAAAGCCATACACACACGCAACGCTTCTTCGTCTGAGATACAATTGCTCGATGACAGACACATGAGCTGCGTTCAAGCGATGTTTGATGCCTGAAGCATGTATTGATCGAGGTTGGACCTCAGAAGACTAAGCAGACCACGCACTAATCGCTGTCCTTCGCACGTGTTCCGCTCTCCGTCTCTGATGAAAGATCTCTCCTTGTGTGGGATCTTGTTACGAATTTATATGGCAAGTTGAGCTTATGCGTATATTTGTCATCCTCGTTGCAAACAGAATCTGTTCATTCAGTTGTGGAAAGTTTAGATAAAAGTAAGCAAGTACTTGGACGTAATGTAACACATCACAAGATGCAAGAAAAGTGGAACAATGCTTTCGAAAGAAAATAAGGAAACCTCTCTGGTCCAATTTTTAAATCCACGTTCCTGTCGGGTGATGATTCCTGACGGGTTGAGTTGTTTTGGAGGATATATTACAATGCCTTTGAGTTTGCAGACTCTGAAGGAGCTAAGAAGGCCGAAAATGAGCGGTAATATAAAATAGTAGCATTTCTTAGTTTCTGCCTGCTTTAGTGCAACAGCGAGTTTAAAGCAAAATTATTTCATTACCAAACAGAAGTTAATTTAATGAGTTTCTTCTAGACTGAATTATTGAGAAAGGACTTAGCTATAAATAAACGGGCGTCTATGAATAATACAGCGTCTTTGCACAGAATTCGTTTCGTCGTCGTCGCGTTTACAGTACTCATGTGATTGTTTTTTTTCACAATTATAGGATCCAATGAAAAATAATAAAGACCAGTTATTCTAATGCAATTTCCATGGAACAGACTCTTTGAACATACGAGAATCAAATTAACGAGTTTGTACGCGGTTAAAAATCCAACCTCTTCAATTAATAACAGTGCACCTTTTTGTAAACGTCAACTAATTCTCATTACTATAAGGCATATCTTAAAACGATTCATCAAGTCTCGCGCTTGAGCTGGTATACGTTTCACTAGTTTTCTTAAGCGTTTTGAAAAATTGTTTCTCGTGACGTGTAGTCTTATAGCAGTGGAAGTTGAGTAGTTTGCCGGGAAATTAGGGATATAAAGGCTGCTGGAGGTACATCTATGTCCCATGTATCCGTTGTTAACAGATTTGATCTCGAAAGGCTTATGAAAATTAAGAACGCATGTTTTTTTAAAGAATAACATGACATGATAATAATAGCAGGAAAAGCTGCTTCTCCAAAATGAATGGGTAATAATCTTATTTCGTTTCATCCATAATATAATATCCATAACATAACGGGAACAAGAACAACAAGCAACAAAGACAAATAAACGCATAGGCTAGTTGCAGAATTACTTTTCCAAGAAATAGCAAGTAAACTGCAACTGTCATCCTTAAGAAATTATTATGTTGGCACCGTTTTTTTATAGTCTCAACCAAACTGGCAACTCATTTCTGGTGTTTTGAACCAGGTGCACATTATTCTCAAATATTTTCTTCTTCAGGTATTACTACAATACGAAAATCCTATTACCCGTGGGCGGTCGTCGCCTCGTCTACAAGTTCGGTCCATCGGCACGTGGTTGGTCCTCGCACGAACCGATCCTCTTTGCTAGCTACAACAATAACAACTATGCAGCGTACAGCAGTGATGAGGAAGAAAGGACAAGTGGCGACAACATGTCAAATTATACAACATTCGACGTAGAATATCCCATTAAGTACCGAGAACTTCCGGTTTAGACCTTTTGATCTCATGCGTGTGCATCGGTTTTATGGTCGGTGCCCGTGCATACAAAAACATTCGATTCGTAGATTCTACCTAATATTAGGCTTGATTCATTGATGTGTACTGATGATGTTGTTCTCGGATTTTATTTTCGTTGTGCAATACTTTCGTTAACAGGGTGTATAGAGCAACTAGGGATATGCCTAGTGTTTATCTCATTTGTTTTGGGAAAAAACTAATATTCAACTGTGCAGATTCCAAAGTTGCTCTTATAAACACACCGTTGAGATTATAGTAGCTTTAAGATAATATTTTGTACTTTTTGAACATTGCTACGCATTAGCAGCAGTGCCGTTGCACACATTTCATTTCAGATTATTGTTACTTTCCTCTATGTGTTAACTATATGAGAGCAACTACTGTAAATTTTGAATCTGTCATTCCACTAGGGTCTATATATCCTATCATACAAAGATAAAATACTAGTCTATTTTTTTCGCTATGTAGTTGGTTTTATCAACCATTTGTTCGGGTTTTTCTTGTATAAAGTCTTCTTTATATATACACCGCAAGTGATGTGCTAAATATTAAGTGAATAAAGATTGGGAACTCCATACAAGGATAGATGAGAAACTTTTTGAATAGGATGTTTCCTCATACATGAAGTTTCACACCGTTCCCAGTTTCATACGTGCAGTGGTCAAACGCATAGTAGGGGAGAAACCCTCCTAAAAATATAGCAATGAAAACTTAACTTACTCGACTTCATCGGCGGGCTGGTGTCATATCCTAACGCATCTTCGCTGAGGTGTGCCGTCCTTGAATACAGCTCTGCCCAACCTTCTCGATCTTCTGCGAGACCTTGCACAGAATCAATCCATTCGTCGCTATTCTATATATCCCGCAAAACCATACGTCTCCTCTGAACTGCATTTTCACTCCGAATATCCTCAGGTCCTCTTTCACCATCTCAATCAGCAACTACCGTCTTCAGGTAGATGGCCTCTTCCAGCTTGAACCCAGCAAACTCTTCAGAATTCGTTGAACAAGGCGATCTGCCGGTCTCTTTAACATATAACCAAAGAAGCGAAGACGATTTTCTGTAGCAACTGTAGATGACGGTGCAACATGCTGATGTTTCCCACGTGTCATCCTCCGGTCCGCTGCGGTCCTGTCAACATTCATATATACATTTTTCGAAAGATGGGAGTACCCGCTCTCGAGCTTTCAGCCGTTTGGACGGTTGAGCATTTTTAATAATGGCCCACGCGTGAAATGGCCAAACTAAATAGTCTTCAATTCGAAGTAGCGCACGGGCCGGTGACAGTAAGGAGGCTTCTGTAGATTTTTCAGCGGATGCCTCTGAGACGTTACGTATCCTCCGGAAATGGCCTAGGAGAGACAAAAACGTTCCGACGAAGCTACAGTCCAATGTTCGTGCAGGCACTTACAACCATCCTAGATGCTCTCCTACAAACAGTCGGACTTATCAAAGTTACTGAATGAAATAGAGCAATAAAGAGAACTGACTTACTCAACTTAAACGATGGAGGATGTCATGTCCTAACGCGTCTTACCACATCCTCGCCAAGGTGCGTCGTCCTTAAACATCCTTGAGACCATCCTGTTCGAACTTCAGCTAGAGCTCGCGCAGAATCTACCCATCCCCAGCTGTTTGATATTCTGCAAAACTTTAGTTCCCCGTGAGCTGCCTGTCGATGCCAAGTTTCTTCGGGTCCTCTTTCACCGCTTCGCCCAGAACTTTCTTTTACGTCAGGGCGGCCTTCTTACGTTTGGGTCTGGGAGCATCCTCAAGGCAACTTAGACAAGGTGATCCGATGGTCTAATTATAATGTGACTAAGAAAGCGAAGGTGGTTTTCCGCGGCTACCTTAAAGGTCGGGGCAAGATGTTGATGCTTCCCTCACATCATCCGTCGGCACATCATATTCTCTTCTGAGTAAATCTCTCCGTTATGGCACACCTTTGCCCAAGAGTAGCCGATCATCCCTGTAAACAGCTTCCTCTCCATGCAGTCAAGATTCTCCATCACCTTTGATTACGCTGCATTAGTCTCCGATCCCTGCTGCAAATCCTACCTCACGCCTCAAAGCGGCGCAGCGGTGGCCCTGGCCGTCGGGCAGCTATGATGGCGAGACTTCGTCTCGGCAGGTTCAACCAGGCCACAAAGGTGTCCGGCTAGTAGCTACTTAGCTAGCCTGTAGCTAGGGCCAAGGCTACAGGCTAGCTAAGTGAGGAGGTAGTACGACGATTCTGGTGCCAGGCTGCTAGCTTGCTAGTGCGACAAGTCGACCGAGGACAACACCCCCGTCGCGTCATACTGCTAATGTCTACTATGTGTTCTTCAGAAGCTAGGGCGTACCCCAGAAGCGACGCGCATTGTCCTCGCCCGGGCAATGTGGCAAATATGCGAGGGCTCCCGGCTGGAGGACGGAGCCGGCCAAAGAAGTTAGCCCGCCATCGCTAGCAACATCCAGTGCGCTTGGAAACACTTAACGTTGGGACGCTTACTGGAAGAAGTCGTGAACTGGCAGACAGTCTCAGAAAACGCCGTGTTGACATATGTTGTGTACAGGAGACTCGCGGGAAAGGCTCCAAGTCAAGGGAATTAGACGATGGCTACAAGCTCATCTACCACGGCACATCAAATCGCAATGGCGTTGGTGTCATATTGAACGAGTCGTTTAGAAACAGCGTCACAGCAGTGGATCGACTATCGGATCGCCTGATGGCTGTAAAAGTAGATACAGGAGAAGTGGAATTGCGAGTCGTCTCTGCTTATGCGCCACAGGCGGGCTGTAGTGAAAAAGAGAAGGCAAGCTTTTGGGAGGATCTGGAGCAGTACGTCCAATCCCTGGAAGGCGAAGAAGTACTTTTAATCGGAGGAGACTTCAACGGGCATGTCGGTTCTCGGAAAGACGGATTCGAGAGTTGTCATGGTGGATACGGCTATGGAGTTCGTAACGACGACGGGTTGCGAATCCTGGAGTATGCTATTGCAAGTGACTTGATCATTGCTAACACGCAGTATCGGAAAAGAACATCGCATTTGATCACGTACACCAGCGGCTGTCGTGAAACACAAATAGATTTCTGGATGTTACGCCGACGAGATCGCCGACTTCTGCAGGATTCAATAGTCATCCCCACAGACCATGTCGCTGCCCAACACCATCTGCTCGTTATGGACTTGAAAATCTCCCGTCCAAGGAAGAGACATCCAAGGACTGAAACACAGCGCATCAAATGGTGGAATCTGAAGGATCGAAAGGAGGTATTTTTCGCGTCCGTCATCTACACTTCCCCACCCTACTCGTAGTGTGGAGGAAATGTGGTCGTCTAATTCCAGCGTTATAAGCTTGACCGCGGAAAACACTTTGGGAAAGACGACTCTAGGTAAGCCCAAGGTACAAAAGGCTACGTGGTTTTCGAACGTTTAGTTCAGGCGGCAATTCGTGAGAAGAAGTCCAAATATAAGCTCTGGTGTAGGACGCGTCAGCCTAAAGATCGGGGTGCTTACCTAGCGGGGAAGAGGGAGGCTAAGAAGGCAGTCTCCAAGGCGAAGTCGGACCGCTACAAGGCTGTGTACGACATGCTTGATACCAGAGAAGGCGAGCGGGCAGTGTATCGTTTAGTCAGAGCGCGTCATCGCTCAACGTTGGTTATGGAGCACACCAAGATCGTTAAGGGAGCTGATGGAGCCGTTCTGCACCACTCTGGTCAGATCCTGAAGAAGTGGCGAGAGTACTACAATCACTTGTGTAACGAAGAGTTCTGTCATCCTCCCATCCCAACCGTTCCCAGCGTCGAGGGTCCTGTTCTACCAATTACTGCCGTCGAAGTCAGTCCTGCCCTCGCAAAAATGAAGTCGAACAAGGCAACCGGTCCTGATGACATGCCTGCTGATATCTGGAAGCTGCTAGGAGATCGAGGGTCCGTGTGGCTCGCAACTCTATTTAACAAGATCGTTGCAGAAGGGCGGACTCCAGACGTTTGGCAAACTTCCGTGACCATTCCTGTCTGGAAAGGGAAAGGAGACATGGCTGACTGCACCTTGTACAGGCCTATACGACTGGTGTCCCATACGATGAAGGTTTTTGAGCGTGAGCTGGAAGCTCGTGTGAGGAAAATTGTTAGCGTTTCACTCAACCAGTGCGGCTTTGTGAAGGACCGCAGCAATATAGATGCTATTCATGCTGTCCGGATCCTCCTGGAGAAACATCGAGAGAAGAACCGCAGTGTGCATCTTGCTTTCCTCGATCTCGAGAAAGCTTTCCACCGTGTCCCACATGAGCTGTTATGGATGTCCATGAGGTCGCATAGCGTACCAGAAGAATATGTGCGGTGGACGAAGCTGCTTTACGCGAAGCCTACCAGCGTTGTACGATGTGCTGTTGGAACAAGCAGGCCATTCCCTGTACGAGTAGGGGTTCATCAGGGTTCATCCCTCTCACCTCTGCTGTTCATACTGTGCATGGACACGATAACGAAGGAAATCCAGAAGCAGCATCCGTGGACTCTACTCTTTGCCGACGATGTCATGCTCGCGTCGGAGTCTCGAGATGATCTTCAGAAACAAGTACAGTCTTGGAACGATCAGCTGCAGCAATATGGATTGCGCCTCAACACATCAAAAACTGAGTACATGGAGTGCGGACCAAAGATAGAGGATGGTTCAATTCGTGTCGATCGCACCGAATTAAACAAGGTGAACTGTTTCAAGTACCTTGGATCCAAAGTGACTTCCACAGGCGACATTGATCAAGAAGGTCGAGCACGTGTTAATGCGGCATGGATGAAATGGAAAATGGCAACAGGGGTACTGTGCGACAAGAAAGTCCCTGTTCGACTGAAGTCGAAGATCTACAGGACGGTTGTGCGTCCTGTTGCCCTTTACGGATGCGAGTGCTGGCCGACGACGAAAGCCTTGGAAAGAGTGCTGCACGCTATGGAGATGAGGATGTTGAGGTGGACGATAGGTGTAACGCTAAAAGAGAAAGTATCCAACGACACCGTACGTTCCATCTTCGGCGTTGTCCAGATAACTGAGAAGATGAAGGAGGCGCAAATGAGATGGTTTGGTCACGTCTTGCGGCGGGAGGAAGAATCTGTTGCCAAAACCGCTCTGAAGCTCGACGTTTCAGGAGTGAGGCCGCGTGGGAGGCCAAAGATTCGCTGGTTAGACTGTGTGAAGCTGGATATGATAGATGCACATTTGTGTAGGCTGATGCAATGGATAGAACCAAATGGAAGACAAGAAGCAGAAAAGCGGACCCTGCAACAACGCGGGACAAACGCTAGGAAGAAGAAGAAGAAGTCTCCGATCCGTACGTCATGATACGGCGAATTGCGGATAGGTAGACACGCAGCTTGACTTTGTTGGCCAACGAGGTCGACTACAGGTATTTTGTTAAGGAGTTGAATGCAGAAGTGGCCTTAGCGAGTCTTTGCTGAATATCTTTCTCGTAGCTGCCATCGTTCTTCAGCATACAGCCCAAATAACAGAACTCATCCACGAGTTCAACAAATTGTCCGTGCACCCTGACTTCTATGCGAGGTCTCGAAGAGGCTCACATCTGCTTGGACCAATTAGGGCGTAGACGTTGCCCATAGGCTGCACCCAGCATGCTGAAGTGTCCCGCTGCTTTCCGCGAATATAACAGCATCGTCGTCTCACTCGCGGTAGATGAAGAGGCACCCAGATGGTGCCAAGACAATATCGGCAAGACAGTGATCGACAGTTCTTCGCATGATGTCGCCGATAACGAAGTTGAACAGGAACGGTCCTGCCACTGCCCTTGTCTTACCCCAGTTACCACCTCGAATGGTGTTGTATGCCCGGCTGGTACTCGAACTGCAGCAGTAGTTCGTTGATTCATGCCATCAAGCAAGCGAACGAACTTTTTCGGTACTCCACCGGCGCGGAGTGTGTTGAGAAGACGGCCTCGATGAAAAAAGTCGAAAGCGGCTTTAAAGTCCAGAAACGCTAATTGCATTGACTTCGAATGCCGCTGCTAGATTTCGATCGCTCTCCTGACGATGAACACTACTGATTATCGTAGATAGCCCTAGACGAAAGCCTGCTTGCTCGTCGCGCGTTATTTCTTCGCCATTTTTAGTCAGTCGGTCCCGGATAATCCGCTGCGGAACCTTGTACTTTACACACAGCAAAGAGATTCCCTGATTGTTCAGAGGGTCCGTAGCGGATAACTCCTCGTGGAGAGGGATTATGATAGTGTCTCCACGAGTCGGGTATGTTTTCGTCTACTCATATTGGGCGGATTATCTTTGTCATCTCACGAATCGCAGAAGCATTAAGATATTTCAGCATTTCTGCACTAGTTTTAACATTCACCCATTTTAATTTTCATTCATTCATTAATACAGAATACTATTTACAAACAATTGTACTCAACGACAATGGAAACGAACGGTTAAAAGTTCGATCACCGCTGGAATCTTTCCATTTGACAAATGAAGAAAGCAATTAATCCCGACGCAGAACGCATTCTAGAAGCATTTTCTCACCATTTTCTATTTCAAACACATATATATTATTACACAAATTTACACATAGACAGAGATTGCAAGCGATACATAGTTCGAGCCCTGGATTAATCTTGATTTTTGCAAACCCGGAGAAACATTTCGCCATTAACCTCCCAACATTTCACTGGTAACCTTCTCGATATTGTATTCAAAGCATTGTTCACCACATATAGGTGTTACTTAGATTTCATTTTCATTTTGTTCAATTTAAGGATTAGCCGAGGCCCTCATTGGAAATTGCTACTGGACTGGTCGGATTTTGTTAGGTTGAAGTAAACGGACTGCAGAAGAAACGCTGTAGGACAACTATGTGGGCTTTTTTTTCACCAAAGACTTGCGCGATACAAGACATCTTCTTAATGTCCCTCTGGTTATTTTTTGAAAGCCAGTTGGAGAAAAAGTTGACAATTTTAGAAGTTTTCTCAACTTTTTTTTCACTAACATTGGAAAGAACGAAAACCACTTCGAAGAAAATGAAGATGAGCCCCGATAGCAAAAATCCTCCTCCACCAAAGTCTTCGAACCAAATTCATTTTTGTACTCCACGAGCTGTGTTATTGGACTTTCTCTGAAGTAGTACAGATTGTGATGCGCAGGCAGAAATTCGAAATTTCGCATTTTTTTTCTCGTTGCAAGATTACGGAAACGTGGTAGAAAACTTTGGTACAATATCTTGATAGAACCTCAAATTGCACTCTTCACTGCAACTTTTGATCTCTTTAGGTGTTTTGGTTTTCTCAAAAGCTAGTTGAGAAAAATTTTGAAGGAAAATTTCGAATTTTTCTCAACAAGGTTAAAAAAAATAGTTAAATAAATAAAAATAAGTAATAAAATAAATAAATAAATAGGAAGTTAGAAGCAGAAACCTTTGTACTCCCATAGGCAAAAGTTCTCTACAATTTTGCAAAGGCTTTCGAGCGTCTTTTTAGCGTCAGCGTTTTTGTCCTCCCAGACAGATCTGGTACCAATTTATCGACCTCGGGGATGAAAGGCTTGGTGAGCACAAGGGCGGATTCGAACCTACGATCGATCGTGCAGGAATCTCTAACCGCTACACTACACTTGCGCCAAGACGGCCATAAGTAAATTCAAATAATATTATATATAAATGAATGACAAATTATTTAAAAACGTAGTGCTATAAGTAAAATAAAGGATATAATGTAATGCAGCGACATTAGTAGAGTAAATAATAACTAAAAAATTATATGATAATGTTAACTATATGTTCAAGATACCGTGCGACGTGTGCCAGATCGAAAAAGATCAAGAATAATAATCAAGATAAAAAAGCATTCAACCTCTCGATGCACTGATCTAGACAAGGTTAGAATGTGTTTGGTTTTCTTTAGAATTTCTGTGACAATATGTGTTCCAGGTAGCTAGTACGGAAATGTGGAACAAACAGTGCAGTGAGAAGATAACACGGGAAGATGTTTATTGGACCTTACATATACACTTTTATTTTACATATCTAATAAATCTAATAAATGCTTTTAATCTTCTATTTCGAGCAGCAAGGATCTCGAGCAGAGAGACTGTTCGATTAGCTCCACATGTTGCTGGAGTTCACGGTCGCGATTCCTTTGCCGTCTTCATCTCCAAGCACAAGTCTGAGCAAAAATGATGTTGATTGCAGAAAACAGTGAGCTTCAAAAAGCTCACAAATAATCTGAAAAAAGTGTTCCCAAGGAAAAAACTTACCAGTACTCCGACGGGCACAATCAACACAAATGACCCGAGCACTGCGATAAGCAGTGTATACCATTTCTGTAATAATGTGTGTTCCAGGTAGCTCGTACAGAAATGTGGAACAAACAGTGCAGTGAGAAGACAACACGGGACGATGTTTATTGGACTTTACATATACATTTTTACTTTACATATCTATATTTACACTTTACATATCTAATAAATTTAATAAATGCTTTTAATCTTCTATTTCGAGCAGCAAGGATCTCGAGCAGAGAAACTGTTCGATTAGCTCACTGTTGCGGAGTTCAGGCGCGATTCCTTTGCCGTCTTCGTCTCCAAGCGCAAGTCTGAGCAAAAATGATGTTGATTGCAGAAATCAATGAGCTTCAAAAAGCTCACAAATAATCTGGAAAAAGTGCTCCCAAGGAAAAAACTTACCAGTACTCCGACGGGCATAATCACCACAAATGACCCGAGCACTGCGATAAGCAGTGTATACGATTTTTCCGAGAGTGCAGCTTCCGTCGTCGTTGTCGTAGGTGGAGAAGTGAGCTATGCATCTCTCTACTTTTTTTTCTTTGCCAGCCACTTGGCTGACGGTCCTGGTTCCGAGTTGATCTCATTAAAACGTACAAAGCTTCTCCTCATGAGATAGGACGGAAATATCGTGATACATCAGTAAATACTGCAATTGGTGTATAAAAAGATCGAATAAATGATTATTATTAGAGGAGCATATTAAAGAACGTGTCAAGATAATAAAGAAGGAATAACCAATAGGCAATCAGATTGTCGAAGATGCTATGGGTAGGCCGTGACACATACCACATTGGCTACTCACCAAAAATATTCTACAGGTATATTTGCACTAGTGGAGTAGCCCACATAGTAATGAAAAAGTACGTATAACGAAGAATAAAGAAACCACTATACGCTTCATAAATATAATAATATAATATAATAGGTCAGTTTTGAATAGTAGTGCTATAAGTAAAATAAAGTTATATAATGCAACATAGCGGCATTCATAGATTAAATAATAACTAAAAATTACATGGTCATGTTAACTATGTGTTCAGGATGCCGTGTGACATGTGCCAGATGGGAGGAAATCAAGAATACTAGTCGACGAAGAAGGACATTGAACCACTCAATCCACTGATCTAGATACGTTTAGAATATTGTGTGTGGTTTTCCGTAGAATTTCTGTAACAATATGTGTCCTAGGTAGGTTGAGTGGAGATGTGGAATAGTGAAGAAAAAGACAACACATGAATATATTCATTGGACTTTACATCCCTGATAATTATTGTTATCCTCCTACCTCAAGCAGCAAGAACCGCGAGCGGACAGACTGTTCGATCAACTCCACGTGTTGCTGGAGTTCACGGTCACAGACCCTTCACTGAAATCGTTTCACAGCGCAAGTCTATGTAGAAATGGTGCTGATTGCAGAAAACATTGAATTTCAAAAAAAAACTCACAAATAACCTGGAAAAGCGTCCACAAGAAACTTTCCAGTAGTGCCAACAGTATAGTCAGCAGGAACTATCCCAGTGCAATTGCGGTAAGTAATGTACGCGACTGATCTGAGAGTGCAGTTTTTGTTGCCGTCGTCGTAGGTGGAGAACTTAGCCACTGCATCTTACATCATCTGATGCATCTCAACTTTTTTCCTCTGTCAGCCACTCGGCTGAAGGTCCTTGTTCGGAGTAAATCTCATTAAGACTTACGAAGCTTTTCTCTTACGAAGGACATAGGGCGAAAATATCGTGACACATCTGTAAATAGTGCAATTAGTGAATAAATAGATCCAATAAATGATTATGATTAGGCCTGAGGTGACTAAGACTCGTCAAGATAATAAAGAAAGACTAACTAATGAGCAATCGGATTGTCGAAGATGCTAACGGTAGTCTGTGACTCCTACAACATTGGTTACTCGCAAAAAATATCCTCCAGGTATATTAGTTGAGATTGGCACGAAGTAGACGCCACAAACGCTATTGAAAGGATAAGAAGTGTGTCAGTACATATGTAAACATAATTTTTAAAGAGTTCTCAGCGTATATTCGACGACACAATTTTACTTTTTGACATTGATAAAGAGATGATAAAAAGTTATATCCCGCCTGAACCGATATTTTTGCAAAATGGAAAGAAACAGCTGGAAACGACGGAGGACACGTTTTAAAACCATTTTCACACCAATTCCTACTATTCACAAACAATTCTACTCAACGACAATGGAAACGAACGGTTGAGAGTTCGATCCCCGCTGGGGTTTTTCCATTTTTGCAAAATAGAAGGAACAAGTAGTACCGACGCAGATCACATTCTAAAGAGATTCTTCTCTCTACTGTCTAGTTTCTACACAAAATTTTCTCATTGGCATTGATTACAAACGGTTAATAGTTCGATCCCCGCCGGAACTTTGAGCTTTGCAAAACCGAAAAAAAAAACGTTTCTGGCATTTTATTCAGATCATTGTTCACCGCAAATATGTTATTGTATTTAGAGGTCATTCTGGCGACTGGCCCAAGCGCCGATCATAAATTAATGCTGAAATGGTTGGGTTTTGTTAGCTTGAAATAAACATGAATAACGGCTGCAGAAAAGTAGGAGGACAACAATGTGGGTTTTTTTTTCAACCAAAGATTTGCGGGATAAAACGGACAAGACATCTTCTTAATGTTATGTTATTGTATTTAGAGGTATATACCTCTGGTTATTTTTTGGAAGCTAGTTGGGGAAAAGTTGGGAATTTTAGAAGTTTTCTCAACTTTTTTTTCACTAACATTGGAAAGAACGAAAACCACTTGGAAGAAAATGAAGATGAGCCCCGATAGCACAAATCCTCCTCCACCAAAGTCTGCAAACCAAATTCATTTTTTTACGCCACGAGATGAGTTATTGGACTTTCTCTGAAGTAATACAGATTGTGACGCGCAGGCGGAAATTTGAAATTTCGCATTTTTTTTTTTGTCGTTGCGAAATTACGGAAATGCGGTTGAAAACTTTGGTGCAATATTTCGATAGAGCATCAAATTGGACACTTCACTGCAACTTTTGATCTCTGTTCTGTTGTTAGGTGTTTTGGTTTTTTCAAAAGCTAGTTGAGGAAAACTCGAAAATTTGAAGCAAAATTTAGAATTATTCTCTACTAGGTTTCAACAAATTGGAGAAGTTAGAAGAGCGGGCCGAAAACCGGGTTGTTCGTTGCTAATGGTTTCTTCTTGAGTTTGATTAGCCGATCCAGGATCATCGGCTCCAAAACCTTGCATATTGCATGCAGCAGTGATATTCCTCAGTAATTCCTGTGTTCTGGCTTTCGTTACAGATATATTCTTGCGCAGAGAAATTATGGTAGCGTGTTTAAACGAGTCAAGTTTTCTTTCGGTAATCTAGAATGAATGGATGATCTTAGTCAACTCACGAATCCCAGAAGTGGCAAGAGATTTTAGCACTTTTGCGCTGATTCCATCGTCTCCGCCAGATTTTAATTTCTTCATTTTTTGAATACAGATAAAAACTTCCGACTCACTCGGTGGTTCCCCGTTTACTGCGATGTACATTGGTCTTTGGACATGCTCGAGTTCAGGAACAGTTGGCGCTTGCCGGTTCAGCAAGGTTTTCATATGTTTCCTCCAGATGGGTGCGGTTGCCTTTTCGACAGCGACTCCATTAGCAGTGTTGAGGACAGGCGAACATCTCTTGATTTTGCCGCTATACTATCTTGGTAGAGCATAGGGTTCCTTTGGGTTCTTGTCCTCCCACGTCCTTTCAAACTCCTTCGCTCTTGGCGTCCATCCGTACTCACGATTCTTATTGCACTCGTCAACTCTCAGATATGCTTGGTCGAGCTTTGGTTGATGTTGGGCTCCGCGACTCCTTTGCTGGCACCGTAGCATTAAGCTGAGAAGTTGGCGGTGATCGGAATCGAATGCAACTTCCCACACACCTAGAATTTCGAATGCATCGTAAAGAGATATTCTTTGCCGGATCATAATTGAGCTGAAGCTTAACGGACGGCATTTTCCGCTTCTGCTGCTTTTTTGGCATTGAAGGTGATGTCTTTTCCCACACTAACTGATGCCGCAGGTGATTCCTCCTAAGCATGGATGTAATGATGAGGTTTGTCCGCTCGCAATGGTCAATTAGACTACTTCCGTGACCCGATGCTTGATTCGGTGCGATACAACCATTTCCCAACCACATCAGATTGTTGTTCAAGTCTTGTCTTTGCACTCGCATCAATTCCGACAATTACCGCCTGTTGGCCTGGATATCAACGTATTAAATTCATCATAGAAAGCGGCTTTGTAATAGTCTTCAGCGCTCTCAGGCCCATGAGCACTCACTATCTGGAGTTTGTCCTCTGCGCTTTCTCAGTCGTACAAAGGCGCTTCTTGACGAGGTTGAGCCAAATTCCTCCACCAGGCTACTGTAATCGTTCTCCATAACTACTGCGCAGCCTCCTACTTTCTTCTCATCAGCATCGTCGTAACATACAGTGTGGTTTTTGGCTTTGTGATGCTGATGACGGGACGTCCTCTGATGTGTGCATTCTGTAGCAGCAAACGGCGCGTGCAGATATCGTATAAGTGTGGACAGAGCAGCTTATTGGAGTTCACTCGACAGCGATCGGCAGTTCAACGTTTACGGGACAAATGCTTATTGGCAAAGTTTCCATGTCTCCCTCAAGCATATGGGCTATGGGTTCTGACATGATACTAGATGTCAGCACCTTTCTGCAATGTTCGGGGAAACTTTCGCCCTGTAACAGTGCGGGTTGTATAGCTCCCACGCTCTCAATGCGAATACTCAAATGACCGATTGACTTCAGTAAAACCAGGGCCACCACGAACAGGTAACAATCAGACTTGTATACCTGGCCCAATAATAATAATAACAATAACAACAGTAATAACTACCCTTATTAATCACGAAAAGAACTAAATACCTAAGAGAGATAAGGGAGTCTAAGACACCGAAGATTCCAGTGTTTTTCGTGCGAAGGGATATGTCTAGCTCGATCTACAAGATAATGCAATTATTTGTTGCGTACAAGGTGATCACAGGATCTTTCATGTTCTTCTAGAAAACTGAGAGAAAGTTCCGTACACTTTCATCCCTACGAGGACATCCACCAGTGTATAGGAAAACAGTTTTTTTTTTTCAAGCGATATATTTTGTGGATAAAATTGATATCTCATGGGGCCGCATATGTAAGTCTGATTGCCACCTGATCACTGTGCCCTACTTATTCTAAGTGCTATCGGACATTTCAGTATACGCTCTGGACACGTATGAAGTACATAACATATCCCGTTATAAGGTGGAAGATACCCAGCTATTGCAGTAAGGTACTGTGGTCCAGAACAAACCAAACTGGTTACACATCTGGAGAGTGTTGAATTCTGGTAGAAATTCTCCGTTCAGTTACGCTGAATCGCCGGTGATGCCGGGTTCCTGTTGATCTGAGGTACACTGGTCACTACGACCACGGGCACCACGCGAGACACCAATTCTTGCAAGCTATGGAACAGTGATGAATGGATGCATTCCATGCAAGCTTTTGTTGTAGATAGAAAAGCTTGGCCAGAGCTACATTCGAGGACGACACCTCTCGTCAAGGTGCGAATAATCGTGTTAGTCGATACCCGCCGATTAAGTATCTAATCCCTCTATGTATTTTCACCTATATGAAAAGGGTGTTGATCAAATCTTAATCTCGTTAATCCCTTGCGTTGTGAGAAAAGTAACAGATAAGGTAGTTCCCAGTAATAGTTATATGCTAATTTATTATGGTATACTGCACTGCTCCTATCACATTCACACATTACTGCAACATCGAGAAAAAATGGAGATGAATTCACTGAAAGCGTTACTGAACGATGAGTAGCAAGCAAAAAAGGCCTCCCACCATTAAGATCATTCAAAGTGATATGCGATAAGATTTTGTTAATAATGATTTCAATGTAATATTTCTCAGATTTTCACCAGAGACAGGGTCAAAAGTTTGTCTCGGTTACAATTCCAGATCATCCTAATCCACTCTTATGTAGTCTTCATGAAAACAGATAAAATCGTGCTGGAAAACGTTTCTTCTGCTCACTAGAACATTGAAGATATTTTTTTTTATTAAGCAGCAAATGTACAGTATCTACCAGTGTCAATTATTACCCATTATGAAAAGTGATCCTTAATGTACAGTTATCATATGATTATTGAAAGAATTCACACTAGACTGGACTACGTACAATAATGTGAAGCAAACATTCTAAAAATTATAAAAAAAAATAATATATGAAGACAAAGGTGTGAGTAAGATGCATACAGAACGTCAAAAAGAAGGTGATAAAATATTTCCGATACACAAGCAAATCTTTTGAGAAAAAAACAGCACGTAAATTAAACTCCGATGACATTTCTGTTTTGGTAAGCAATAAAACCGAAACGTAAGCAATACGTGATATCTAAAATACCGTAATTAGTAAAGGAGATTAATGCGATGTGAATGTATTATGACGAGTATAAACAATTTCTATCTTCTACATATTAGCCAGATCATTGAACGATCGAAGGATTGGGCTGTGGTCTAAATGTGTAACAAGTGACTCGATATACAATGAAACACGTAATTTCTCAAAATCACGAGAATATGACACAATGAAGAACACATGCGATATTGCCATAATCCATTCAGCAATAGCTGATACTACATGGTAATTATAGCCCTGAACATAATAACATATTAGATATGAGCACACATCAATTTCTTTCAAAATAAACTATATCTGTTTAGAAGAGGCTTCATCGAACATTTTAAAGTATTTCCAGATAGCCCATTACAATATTAGGTCCTGGCATTGCTGCAGGAATAAAAATTCAATTAGTTTTTGAAATAATGGCTTCCTTAGAAGTGGAAATGTAGATTTGAATCAGAACAAAAATCTTTTTTTGAACCTCTGCACGTTAACGGGGAAGAAATAGGGAGGTTTCAGATGTGTTTTTGATTCTATCACGGTACAAGAGTAACAACCAGATGACGAAAGGAATTGTGCAAAAGAGGGCTTTTCGGATGAAATCAACAGGCCTTCTGAAGAAATCCTATTTCTTAAAATATATAAGATATATGAATTATCTGAAACACTGCACACTTGTAAAACTCTTAAACTGACTACAAATGAAAGGTTGCTCACCGGCTGCCAATACTTCCTATTCCATGGGCGCGGTGTTGGTAAATCAGGGTAATAGCGATGGAATTCATGAGCTGCATAGATGCCGAACGAGACCGCTAGAAATAAAAATTACGCTAGAAAGAAAACGTAGCGATGTTGTATTATGACCTCATATGGAGACATAAAGTGATACTCAAGGTTAGGAAATAGTAGTTTGTTTTCTCCGTAAAATCCACAATATTTGCTTAATAGTGCTCCTGGAAGGAGGCTAACATATATCACTGTGACAGTATGCACCCAAAGGATCCTGAATGTTTTCAGCCGGAATGGTTTGCTACGCGTACGTGAACACTGAGAGTATCGCCGCAGCGAAACGTCATTATCGAGTGCGTCAGACAGAAAAGAGCACTAATGCCCTCATTTTGTCGCGTTAACTGGGTTGAACATGTGCACTATAACTACAAGGAATGACAACTACGATGTCGTAATCTTTCTGACAGCAACTTTATTCTTTCGTTGATCATTTCACGGGTAATTCCGAAAAAAGGATATCAAATACATAATGTACTAGGTAAGATAAGATCTCAAAAGGGGTACTCTATTAAGTATTAGACATATTGAAGCTTCATGTTAAGATTCGTGGGTGAGGAGTGCTTAAATGATGAACTCAAACCCATCTATTGGGATACTATCTTTCTGTTGGGAAAGAATTGATGAATAGAGTTCGAAGTCAATCAAATAACTGTGACTATCTCATAAAATTACGGGGTACAGATGAGAATTAACGTGAGCAGTGTTCATGGAAGCAAAATAACAAAATGATGACACTGCACATGCATACGTCAATTACATATAAGATCCTGAGACTACACTGAGTAAATCCAGTCAACAATTAAAAAAAAAAACAATCCATTCTAAGAGATGAACATTCCAGGTATATGTGCACCATATTTGATTCTGGGAAGACAGTAAAGCACCCAAAAATACTTAATAATCACAGATACTAGCTCTCGAAGTTCGATCACTCGTTAAAAGTTTGGCTCTGCACTGTACACCAAGCGAAAAAACCAAAAAAAAAAAATTAAAGGTATCACCCCACGAATCTGAGGTGATACGGATTTCAGATGGAGTATTCGTATACGGGATAGTAGATTATCGAGAAGGGTAATTCCGACCATTTCCTCATAATTGCCGTAGAAAACGGTCCGGAAGATGCGGTGCGTGCACAAGGCTTGCGCGCTCCAATAGAACTCCTTGTAGAAAATAGTGCCCCGGAACGCTCGAAAGCCGAAAAGCCGTATCTTCAGGGCCGTTTTCAACGGCAACCAGGAAGAAATGAAAAACGGAAACATCCTTCTCTCAATATCCTAGGATCCCGTATACGAATGCTCCACCGGAAATCCGTGCCACCACAGATTCATGGAGTGATGCCTTTAAATCCGACTCAAAAAGATCATACAGATAATCAGAAGGTGAAAGAAAACTCGATCGGAGCAAAAATTATCTTAAGAACTCTGACTGCACAAAACACTTGCAAAAATGAGTTCCTTTCCGTTCGCTTTCATTTCTCTCATTCAAGATTAATGATTAAGGACGTTAACTGGAGCCATCAATTTTATGGTACGAAAAAGTCCCTGAGAATTCTAGTTGTTCATAAAACCGAAAAGAAAGCAAATGAAAGTGACTGACCCATAATGAAAGAGACAGTTGAAACTACTGTTATGCAACTACGAATGATTCCGATGCGTCGATTTGTGTACAGTGGATACATCCTTACAGTGATCCATGACTGGAGCATCATATACAAGCAACCAGAACCAAAGCATAAACAAGCGGCTGATAAATGCACGGTAATCAGTGCGGTTTCCTGAACAACACCAAGAATAATGGTTGAAATATCCTGGAATTCATCTTACTTGGAAATTTGCAATAATCATCATCGCGAATCCGCCTAGCATTCCAAAAATAAGGCTAATAAAGTTCAAGCTTCCTAGAAGAGGGTCAGGATCGGAGTCGTGGACGAGCACCGTAATGAGCGAATACCTACAAGTGAATGGTGAGATAACGAAAATTTCGAGAATAAATACATGGACAAACACCTCAAATATACGACCACCAATGATACTACGCTGGACAAATTAAGCAGTAGACCGAACAGACATGATTCTGGTCGATGATCCCCTGCTGCAGAAACATAGGGGAAGATCGGTTCCACATCGGATTTCACAACTGCTAGTATGTAAGTAGCTCCTGAAAAAAAAATGATGACACAGATCCAAATTCATATAATTGGGTCAAAACTATCCCAAGCTTCGTACAATTACGTAAGCGGTAGCGTTCGATGTGGTGCGGTGGTTGGTATTGGAGTTCGGAGCGACACCTTCGCTGGCTTCACTCGGACTACAGCGATGAATTCATCTAACGAGGGTCCCACCTTGATTCCAACTGCTCCCCCCACCGTTTCCCTTCATTCATCATTCACTTCACCGCGTTTCAGTTCGTTTTAACTGGACTACACCACTAGTGCTAATTTGCTTCCTTTTGGCGCGATCACATGACAGTTAATTTTGTCAGAAACAGACATGGGAAATGAATTATACAGAAGAAATTACACAATGGATAAACGATCCCGGCTAAGCTTCCAATGACCATCTAACCACGACACTGGCGAAAAAAACGTGTTGTGATTCCACCAGCGAATAGTGGACGCCCTTACTTTGAATAATAATGTACTCTTGCTTTCGATCATAGATGCGATAGTCAAAGCCGGTGCTCTGACCCCTTCACCTTTGAACGGTTGGGAAGCGATCTCCTTCACTTTTAAACGGTTGGTGAAATTAACCCCTTCACTTTTGAACGGTTGGCGAAAAGACCCCATTCACTTGAGCTGCACCCCATGGGCTGAACCCTCTTCACCTGAGGAGGGTCCGGTTTCTCCCTATCACACCTACGCTTTAGATTCAGCTGTGGGTGGGGAAATTCTGATGCTGCTTGAGAAGTCGTCCTTTTTGTCGATAGTAGCAGATTTCTCGCTATTATCACTTTGACGACTGCTTTGTCTCATCTGAGCTCGATTTTCCATTCCATATTCCCAATCCGTTATCCAGAAAGAAATTTGTAGTTATACCTACTTCAATTCTCATACAAAACTATCAAACTGCGATGTTGGAGGTATAGAACAATTTCGAAGGAAAACAAAACATTCCGATCCAATACAAAAGAATTATACGATTTCTGACTCCGACCCAGTCCTAATTACATGCTTGTGATCGGATAAAATAAGTACCAGAGAATCCCCTCCCAACCAAAAGAAGAAGTTATCGCTCAGTGGCGCCTTTATTTCTCGAAGTAAGTAATCAAATCAATCGGGGCCCTAAGGTCTAAGCATTAGTCTTAGAGGATCTATGACATGTAAACTTAAGTTACTAAAAGAAAAAAGTAAGTTAGAGCTTCGGGAAATAAGGGCGCCACTGAGTGCCCCCCCCCCCCCCACTCAACATTTTCCCCGGAGCAGAACTTACCTAAATTTATTGAAAACAGAACGCCAAATAAAATAGGCAGATGTGCAGCTCCAAGAACACCGCACTGGAGCATCCCTAAAAAGAAAAAAAATAATAAATTTAAAACCCAAAATAACCCATAATATCATTAACTCCAAGGTTTTGTGCGATATTTTCGAAGGCTTGCAGAGAAATGAAGCTTAGTCATGACTTGAAGAAAGCCAAACCAGATTCCGACTAAGACGTAGAAGGACATGCACTTCAAGACGTGGCAGACGCTTTTCAAAACATTAATCACGGCTCCAAAGAAATCGATCAAACAACAAACTCAGTATAAGGAAAGAAGGAAATTAAACTCAGTGTCAAAACTCACAGAAGAAGCTACAACCATTAAAACTACTTATAATATCATGTTAGTAATAAGAAGAACAACAAAACAAAGCCAAAATTACATAACAACTTTACAAAACCGCCGATGGTAAACGGAGATCACCGTATTCTCAATGGAGCTCGCTTGGTTTTCAATGCAGAAATACAGGTGGAAGGTTGTCCACTCAGGACCGCCTCCGACACCGTTCAATCCTACCATCCCTTGTGGTTTTTCTATGATCTTGTGCCGTTCTGTAGGTGGAGACACTCCCACGAAATCAACTTTCAGGTTTGGTCTGTTGCTTTCCAGATAGTAGTGGTACAAATTCACGGAAGCACCTCTAAAACACAAGAGAAAAGTGGTGGTAGGTTCCTGAGCTTGTGGGTGCACATAGTCAATATTCATATATCCATTTTTCAAAGGATGGGAGGTCCCGCTCTCGAGCTTTTAGCCGTTGGGACCCTTGAGCATTCTTGTTAATGGCCAGCGCGTGAAATGGATAAACTAAATGGTCTCCAACTCGAAGTAGCGCACGGGACGGTGACAGGAGGGAGGTTCAAGTAGATTTTTCAGCGGATGCCTCCGAGACGTTACGTATCCTCTGGAAATGGCCTAGGAGAGACAAAAACGTTCCGACGAAGCTACACTCCAATGTTCGTGCAGGCACTTACAACCATCCTAGATGCTCTCCTATAGACAGTCGGACTTATCAAAGTTACTGAATGAAATAGAGCAATAAGGAGAACTGACTTACTTAAAGGCATCACCCCACGAATCTGACTGAGGTGGTACGGGTTTCAGGTGGAGTATTCGTATACAGGATAGTAGATTATGGAGAGAGAGAGAGAGGGGGGGGGGGGGGGTGATTCCGTCCATTTCTTCCTAATTGCCGTAAAAAACGGCCCGGAAGATACGGTTTCGGACGTTCCAGCGCGCTATTTCCTATAAAAAGTTCGGTTGGAGCGCGCTAGTCTTGTGCATGCGCCGCATCTTCCGGCCCGTTTTTTACGGCAATTAGGAGGAAATGGACGGAATTACCCACTCTCCATAATCGACTATCCCGTATACGAATACTCCGCCTGAAGTCCGTACCACCTCAGATTCGTGGGGTGATGCCTTTAACTTAAACTATGGAGGATGTCATGGCCTAACGCGTCTTACCGCATCTTCGCCAAAGTGCGCCGTCCTTAAACGTCCTTGAGACCATTCTGTTCGAACTTCAGCTAGAGCTCGCGCAGAATCTACCCATCCCCAGCTGCTCGATATTCTGCGAAACTTTACTTCCCCGTGAGCTGCCTGCCGATGCCAAGTTTCTTCAAATGTTCCTTCACCGCTCTGCCCAGAACTTTCTTCTACGTCAAGGCGGCCTTCTTACGTTTGGGTCTGGGAGCATCCTCAAGGCAACTTAGACAAAGTGATCCGATGGTCTCCTTATAATGACCAAGAAAGCGAAGGCGGTTTTCCGCGGCTACCTTAAAGGTCGGGGCAAGATGTTGATGCTTCCCTCACATTATCCGTCGGTACATCATATTCTCTTCTGAGTAAATCTCTCCGTTATGGCACACCTTTGCCCAAGAGTAGCCGATCATCCCTGTAAACAGCTTCCTCTCCACGCAATCAAGATTCTCCATCACCTTTGATTACGCTGCATTAGTCTCCGATCCGTACGTCATGATACAGCGAATTGCGGATAGGTAGACTCGCAGCTTGATTTTGTTGGGCAATGAGGTCAACTACAGGTACTTTGTTAGGGAGTTGAATGCAGAAGTAGCCTTAGCGAATCTTTGCTGAATATCTTTCTCGTAGCTGCCATCGTTCTTCAGCATACAGCCCAAATAACAGAGCTCATCTACAAGTTCAACAGGTTGTTTGTTGATTCGTGTCATCAAGCATGCGAACGAACCTTCCTGGTACTCCATCAGCGCAAAGCGCGTTGAGAGAACCGCCTCGATGAGAAGAGTTGAAAGCGGATTCAAAGTCCAGAATAGCTAATTGCATTGACTTCGACGCCGCTGCCAGATTTCAATCGTTCTCCTGACAATGAACTTCTCGTCAATCGTAGATCGACCAGGACGAAAGTCGCCTTGTTCATCACGGGTTGTTCTTTGCGGTGTTTGAGAAGCTGATTCAGGATGATCCACTCTAGAATATTGTGCATTATACGCAGCAAAGAAATTCCCCGATATTTCTTGGGTTTCGTGACGGATAAATCCTTGTGGAGAGGAATTATGACAGCGTCTCTACACGAATCGAGGATCCTTTCGTTAATCCATATTGAATGGATGATCTTTATCATCTCACGAATCCCAGAAGTGGCAAAAGATTTCACCACTTGTGCCCTAATTCCATCGCCTCCACAGGATTTTCCTTTCTCGATTTCTTAAATACGGACCAGAAGCCCGTCGGTGGTTCCCCCCTTACCGCGATGTACATTAGTCGTTGTACATGCTCGAGTTCAGGGTGCTTGTCGGTTCAGCAGGTTGTTGAAATGTCCCTCCAGATGGGTAGGGTAGCCTTTCCCGATAGCGACTCCGTTGGCATCGTTGAGAACAGGTGAGTATCTCTTGATTTTGCCGCTGTACTAATATCTTAATACAGCTTAGGCTTCTTTCGGGTTCTTGTCCTCCCACACCCTTTCAAACTCCTTCGCTCTTTCGTTTTCACGATCACTTTTCAGCTGACGTCGCAACTTACTTCTCAGACAGTTATTCTGTCTCAGATCGCAGTAGTTCTGGCTACACCAGAACTGGCCGTGGATGATGTCTTTGCAGATGCAAAGGCGAACTTCTACTTCGGTGCTAAAACCGGGAGCGTTTCCTTTGCAGCGTCTTGAATACAACTGTTGAGAGAGTTGGCGTCCTCAAACTTCTTGGTCCGTACTCCTATATTTATCGACACCCGTTGGCAGTATTTCTTTCTACATTCCTCATCTGCCATGTCGATCTTTGGTTGAGGTTGACTTCCTCGACCTCTTCTGGAACCTCAACTTCAAGCTTAGAAGAACTGGGAGTGGTTGAAATCGAATGCGACGTCCCATACAGCTCTAGGTTCTTGGACATCCAGAAAGGGGAAGCTCTTTGTCAAAACGTAGGCGAATTGTGGTTTGAGAGTTGTCATTTTCTTCTGGCGCTGCTCTTCTGGCATTAAAGGTGATGTTCTTTCCCACGCAAGCTGATGCCGCAGATGATTCCTCCTAAGTATGCACGCAATGATGAGGTTCGTCTGCTAGCAATGGTCAATTAGATGACTTCCGTTGCCCGATGTTTGATTCGGTATGGTAGAACCATTTTCCAACCACATCAGATTGTTGATCATCAGACTGGCTTGGCATCTTGGATATCCACGTATTAAATTCATTATAGAAAACGTCCTTGAAAGAGTCTTCAGCGGTCTCCGTAGGTGCTTGAGCACTCACGATCTAAAGTTTGTCATCCGCGATCCCGCAGTCTTTGACGACGTTGAGCCAATTCCTCACCCAGGTCATTTTAATAGTTCTTCACTGCTACTTTCTTCTCATCAGCACCGTCGCAGCATACGGAGTGGTTTTTGGTTTTGTAATGCTGATGACGGGACGTCGTCTGATGTGTGTTTACTGTAGTGCAGCAAACGGCGCCTGCTGATATCGTAGAAGTCTGGACAGAGCAGCTTGTTGGAGTTCACTCGACAGCGATCGGCAGTTCAGCGTTACGAAACGGATGTTTGTAGCCAAAGTTTCCATGTTCTCTTCAGTCGTTTGACCTGGGAGAGTATGGGCTCTGGTAGTGTGCTGGACGACGGCTCCGTTTTGCAATGTATGGAAAACTTGCGCCAAATTACAGTGCAAATTATATAGCTCAGACTCTCCCACGGCATATATCCTGATGCTTGGTTGCGTTTATTACAAGCAGAGACACCGCAAACAGGAAGTAATCAGACTCTTATGGGTGGTCTCGGCATGCACATTGCTTGAATCTACGCAATACGATCTCTTTGGAAACCGTTAACGTAACAGCTATGTCGAACCGATGGCGTTTACTCACCGTCGAACGAATTGTATCAGCTTGATGTGTTAGTTCTCGGCGGAGGCGGCTACTGATATAATGATGTCAAGACGACCTGAGGTCTAGTGCGCTTGCGTAAGTTGCTACACTGGAAGGGATGAATGAATATCTGCTTGTTTCAAAATTATGTGTGTATAAACCCCACGCGGGACTTAATGAAACCTCTACATGAAGCGGCAAGTAATTGCATGTGATAGGCATGTGCCAACAACAGGTTTATTCTAAAGAGGTCTCAGATAAATACAGCTTGTCACTACGAAAAAATATGTACTTGAAAATCGCACAGTTCACGCATGAAGTTGCTTGGTGAATCATTTGTACCAGCCAAACGAGGTCGTTGATCCGTATAGGTTACGTCTTAACAGATAACACAAGTTTCGATTTTTCTCTTCTTACTCTTCTAGATTCTACATGATTAACATTATATACTGTAACAAATACTGAACACAGTTTTCAGTTCCACATACATCACGAAAACGATAGCAATCACAATGATTCTAGACGTAAAATTAAACCGGTCCCACTAGTACGTATAGTGACCCCTGAACGTGTTCAACAGGATGACTACAAAGCGACTTTTATGCTTAGCTGAGCTGAGAGAGGGCACGTGAGTGCCAATTGCAGAAGAAGTGTGCGTTGCGGCAGACGCATCGCCTACGCCCCGTTGAACACATTTGGTGGGAACCATACAAGTAATCTATATATTTTCCAACACTCCACATAACATAAACTAGAACAAAAAATGAGATCGTTAAGTAAGGATTATATGCTAGCCATATTCTTGCATCTCCCTCATTGTGTAGTTTGTATTCGGGCTCCACTAATAAGTAGAGTCATGAAAATTTCTGATCTGAAATTGCTAACGATTAGTGACCAAGATTTTTTTCTTGCAAAATACGTCTCCGTGTGAATACAAACCTTGCAGTTTCATTTTGTGAAAGCGATCTTCCTGCTTTGAACATATCCATTGGCTTCTCTTGGTTGAAGTCAGCTAAGTTCACCAACTCGGTCCACGATTCCTCTTCCACGCTATTTTTCAGTACCTAGACATAATGTGTTGTGTGCGTAGCATCCAATCAAATGAAATGATTTTTTTTTCAAAAAGGAAATGTGAATCCATTTACTTCAATAATTCGTGGATCCATGGTTTCGATGGCGTAGTGTACGACGGTCCTTCCACTTCTAGCATCCTGAAGATGTGAAATATTTCATAACATTTCACAATCTCACTTATGTATTTGTTTTTCTTCAACTAGGCAGAGTCCTATTCATCCATCGAGAACGATTTTACGGTATGCTCCACTCCTAGTAGGATCGAGTGGCTTTCCAAGGATTCAGTGCAAGCGCACTGCCGATCACGGTAAACAGCGGAGACATTGGTGTGACTGACACCGTCCGGTACGCATACAATAAGTATGATTGAGTCAGTAAAACACTCTGGATAGGACAATTGACTCGTGCTCCGCTTAATTGTTGTCAGAAAGGATAACGATTTCACTATTTCGAAACAGCGTGAGTAAATAAGTGAGGAAAATGTGTTAAAAGATGAGAAAAAGACGTCGATTTTACGTTCCACCTTCGAACTTCGGACTATCCCAGATGATCATCAAAAATTCAACAAAAAAAAAAACGAACGGGACGCTGAATGAAAAAAGAATCAGGGAATCGCCGAGGCCTTAAAAGATCCGATTTGAGTAAAGAAGTAGTTGCAATGAAGTGTTAAACGGACATCAAGAAATACGTACAGTACACTGACTACTACGGTATAAACTACTTTAATGAGATCAGCATACAGAAAATATCTTAAGCAAAAAGTTCGACTAAAACTGCTTTTACTCAAGTAAAAATGGCTTTCAATCGAAAATTGAAGGTGACGATCCATCAATACGCTGTCTTCGCGAAATAGAGGGAAGAAATTTGGAGTACTATGCTAAGTTCTGTCAAGTTATTGATATGCTTACGTTTTTGGTAGTTGCAGCAAATTGAACATCATCAAAATAATGATAGATGTGAAGATGATATGTGAAGATACAAATCTCTTTTTTTCCATCTCTACAGAAATTTAATCTTTTCTTTTCGGTTTTTTTGAAGATCGTCACAATATAATTTATCAAAATAGTGGTAAAAGTAATCGCGCTATTTCTGGACCCTTCCCTTAAATGATGACGTCGATTCCGATTCTAGTCCAATACTCCTCCTTTTTCTAAAAAAAAAACTCTATCCTAAGCCCCACTGTACTGCGATTCCTTGATATAGCCGACGCTCGCATTCCTCATTCTTCTCCTACTTTTTTATTTACCATTTTGCGTGATTTTCCCATTCATCTAACAGTGCACCCTGGATACTAAAATATGGGCACAATGAAGATATATTCTTCCATTGCACATTTGAGCATTTCTTTCTTTGTATCTAACCTGGAACTTCTGATCATTACTGAAATACTGTACCTTCTGTTCCCCTGTCCTAGCAGCGTAAACACGAAGAGATTGATGAGATTTCTCATGTGCAACGATTCTGTACTCTTTTCTCGTGCAAAATTTTAGCGGACAGCCTTTGCTGAACTTTGAATCCCCTACAGAGCGTATTCTACACCGAGATGAACTTCACACACACGCGAAACATGGGCGCAGAAGTGGAATCGCCAACGCACGTCGACGTTGCCCATAAGAGTGGATCAATGTCTCTATGGCCGCGATGAAAAACATCGCCGAACGATGCGATTAGGTTTGGAGTGGCGAGAGATGAAAAGGCCCTCACTTTGCCGCCGAGCCTACGGGCTCGCAACAACAACACTCTCCCTCATCGCCGTTTAACTCAGAGAACCGCCTAGAATTTACGTCATACGAGTGATGGATGTCGACGAATGAACTCACCACAAGAGTGGGATCAGCTCCAGCTTTTAGTAGAGTTACGATCACATCTCTACTATCGACCACTTTCTGTGAACGTTCATCGATTACACCATGATTAGCGATTGCACAATGAAGTGCTGTTTGACCACGTCCGTTCATCTGGTTGATGCGTAAACCTCGTGCAGTGCAAAGAATCTGAAAAGAAAAAAGTACGGATGTTGCAAAGTGCAAGAGCGGATCCATAGAATAAAAATGAAGGGAATTTCTGCATAATTACAAAGCAAAAATAGGTGTAAGATGTTCGATTTACAAGATATTCATCCAAAGTCACTGGGTAAATGATGTGTCATATTTTTACGACCGCCCCGCAAATAAATAACCTGTACAAACACGGCTAACCTTTTAAATATGGAAAAAATATGATAATATTGTTGATTTCATTCTATTGGCTGCAAATATGATTTGCTGTATCCACGAAGTAACTGCAAGTTCAGGATTTTTCAAAAGTTCCTTCAAAAGTGATACTCAGGATTTGAAAAAATTCATAGGTTCAGCGTCCAAGGAGATATTATTAGGGATGACTTTCAGTGAAAAGCATTCTCTGAGAAGATCGTGTACAGAAAAAAAGCTTCAGTTTTTAATGGATATTAAGTAAGAAAGTCTCATTTTTAAGTTTGTTGGGAATAATCAAAGGTTTGGGCTAGTTTTTTTTCTTTTTTTCACTTCACATTCTTAATATTGATATTGGTTCGGTTATAAGCAGGGAAAACAAACGGATTAATAATGTATTTGTCTGGGATTAACGATTGTTTATTACTCTAATTTTTTTTGTTGATTTAAATTCTTAGAAGTCGTGTTGACTAACGTGTGTCAGTCTTTGCCTTCATTTCGCCTGCTTTGTAGGTTTATTTTCACTTCCAGAAAAAAAAGTCGAAATGAGCTTCTTAGGGGAACTAGTACATAGTATCATAAGCATGCGTTCAAAAGGTTATTAAAGATGAATTCATTCGCATTAATCTGTTGACAAATGAGGCTCTTTAGGAAATAATGTGTTTTATATGTATGGAAATGGTTATTTCTACACAACACTAGTAATACAAGAAAAAACTTTTCTTTTAGAATAAATTGATGCGAGTCCTTGCTTATGAATTTAACGGAGTAGAAAATCATCTGAAGATAAAAAAAACGGTTCATGGTTTTCGAGAACCGACTTTTTTGCCACATGACAAGTGACTGCTGTTACGTCATGACAAAAATATGCGGTCACAGATCAAAATTAGCTGTTGTTTTCTGTTAAATCTGGAGAAAATATGGACAAATTAGCATCTTGATAGGGACTGAAACTTCGTAGAATACTCAGAAATCACTAGCCAATCCAGTTCTCTTAGGAATTTCATTTTCCAGACCTTGCCGCTACATCTCACCTATAGGTAGGTTTTATAGGTGATTTGTTTGCGCGTTCAACCCGTTCAAAATTAATCCTAACAACTCACATTCACAATATCGTGCATTCCTCTTGCAGCCGCATAATGTAGAGCTCCTTCCCGTTCTGGTCGCATTGTTTGCACATTTGGGTCAGCGCCGACTTCCAACAGATACGCGACAACCTTAATAGAACTTATTCTGGGTTTGAGGATAACTTCCTTCCAAAAAGACGCTACACCCTACCTCTTTTAGTTGTTGTTGTACAGCTAAATACAATGGAGTTTCGTTATAACGATTCGGTACATCGAATGGTCGTAACTCCTTAGCGTTTTCAAGCTTTAGTTGCTGCTCAACAAGTGAGTAAATTTTAGCGAGGTCATGATGGGAGATGACAATGTGGAGGAGGGTATCGCGATCGTCATCTTGGTGCGTTAGTGTCCCCGGAGCGAACTGTAAATTGTGCTTTAAAATGTGGGAAAAGAAAAGGACTCGTTAGAGCCCACCTGTATACATTTCAATGTCCAAGCCCATGCATCATCCATCTCACTGTCAGGTATAAGTGCACGAAGTGTCTGTTTTGCGGATCGTTCCAAACCTTTGCTAGGACTGAGTCGGGTCTGATTGAAAGAGGGAGTCGTTGGCCCACTAGAAAAAAAATTTGAAAACTTACTGAAATTATTTGCGAACTAAAAGATATCCACTATTTTTGCAATCACAAATATCTGGAAAAAGAGATTTTCTACTACGAGAAAAGAGATGGGACAAAATAATCACCTATTTCCACCAGTAGGAACTTCTGGACTAGCATGTGGAGCCGAACGCGCAGACATTGGAGAGTCGAGGCCGGAATCAGCGGATGGTGGGCGATGTTTCGGACTAGACATCATGTCTTCGGAGGTAGTTTCATTGGTATAACGACGGGAATACTTCAAAATGAAGTCTACCAGAGGGTCTGGTAGTTCTGAATTATCCAGCAGACGAGACAGTTCTGAAAAATCTCATTTAATTTACCTGTGCTTTATGGATTTATGACACTAAACTTACCGTCTTTTGTTAGCGAATGATCTGTGAACGGACTGTTTTGTAGTGGTGATTTCTGAACTGGAGAGCTGGAATGATATCCTTGGTCGGTTCCGACAGATTCCGGTGAAGAAGTTGATGAGACGTATCTGTAAAAAATTCCACTACATTTCAACACTTTGTATAAATTCACGTGAAGGTGTACGTACCCAAATGTATCCGGGCTATCTGTCCATGTGCTTCCACATTCATATCCACTACCGTAATTTGAAAAAGCAGAATAGTCATGTACAGTGCTTTGCGCTGCTGTCCCATAATGCATAGGTCCTACATTGCACGTGCATTGAACGATATGTATAATCGATATGCATAATTTGAATAACAGCTCGTTCTGCACTAACCGACACTGTATGGATGATGACCTTGAGGTGGTCGTACATTTTTTACTGGTCCACGTGAGAGGAGATCACCTTCTTTTGGCTTCGTTTTTTCACAAGAGTTTTCACTATCCTTCACAACAGTTTCTTTCTTCTCTTCTTCATTGTCTGCTTTTTTAACTTCGTCATTTTTTCCAGGAATGACGTCCTGAAGAAGAAAAAAAAAAGAAATGGAACAAGGAACATGTAAGAAAGTTGAACTCGAATGAACAACTCGAACCTCATCAGGTTCCTTATTAAGAAGATCATTGAATAATGCTGGACCTCCACTGCAAAATTTTGATGTTGTTGCAGTTTTACGAGCAAGAGCTGAAGATCTAATACTTTGTAGGGTGACAAAGTCCGATGGGCTGATATTGTTGGCCACCTAAAACAAGGCGATTCGTCTGAACACCGAGCTAATATCCTCACATTCCGAAACAAGAACACATACTTTGTCTATTTTTCTTTGGTTACTTGTATCCTGAATTATCAGCTGTTCCATACGATCTGTCAAATCCTGTGTGGCGGCACCATTTGTGGCGAGAGGGACCGCTCGAGCGACGAGACATCCTCCCTTTTTGGGTTGGGGAGGCATCTTAAGGATAAAATCAGCTTGAACGAGATTAGCATGTCATGCACACGTACTTCTCAGTAACTGCAGTACGAAATAGTAAATACGAGAAAGGAATGAGCGGTAATGGAACATCTAGTAAAATAGAACTAAGCTGACAAGTTGTACTAGAAAAATAAATTATCATTGCCAATAAATAGCAAATTGTGCTGCAATAAAACTAAAAGTTTACAAAACGTCCCTGTGATCAATGAGCTGATGTAAACTGCTAGTGAAAATGAAAGAAGGAGACAATAAAGGAGGGTCACTGAGGACATTGAGAAGAGTAAGCGAGATAAGCGCGAGCACAATCCGCAGACGAGGTGTCGACCACCGTGGAATACGCCCACATTGCTGCGTTTACCGAACATTCACTATTGTACAAACACCTTGAGGATTCGTAGGTATTCCGGAAATAGTCCGGATTACCTTTTCATATTAGAACCTGCAACTGATGAAATTCAGTCGACATAACATTGTCGGGATATTTGCTGTCAAACATATTTTGCTTACAACATCCGAAATGAACAATCGTTGAACAAAACAAAGAAAAAACACCGCTTCTAATGTATCCGCACTAAGGGAGAATTATGGATTTCTAGATTCTGAAGTGAAAAATCAGTGGAAGCAACCAGTAAGAGGAAAATCCTGTAAACATTCACATTACTGAAACCTTACGTTAGAAGTCCTTAAGAACCAAAAACACCCGTTTACTCAAGTAAATCAAGTAATCGTTGTGATTTTTTATGACTAAGCAAAGAATCGGTCAAAACGATGAACAACTTGTATAATCCAAGAAAAACGGAAGAAAACAACAGATAAGAGATGTCGTTCATCCTGGTAAAGATAGGTGGAGAATAACATCTCAGCACGTACTAGGAAAAAGTAGTTTCAATAATAACCTTTACTCTAGTGGATTAAGAGCATTCGTTGTCCAAGAAGGTCGCAAACAAATGTACATAATAAAATAATAACAATAATAACTACTATAAGATACGTTGAGAAGTAAACCAACAAAAACCGGACACATTGACTTCGGGAACGTTGCTCTGTTTGATTATGTTTTCTTCCGGGCAGTTGTGTTGAACTGAGAATCACACAACATTCAGGATTGACAATAACAGCTGATAGGAGTTGTGATTGTCACAAGCAATGCCTATGATGCTCA
The DNA here is from genome assembly GCF_031761385.1 of Necator americanus. Taxonomy (NCBI): domain Eukaryota; kingdom Metazoa; phylum Nematoda; class Chromadorea; order Rhabditida; family Ancylostomatidae; genus Necator; species Necator americanus. The sequence continues at coordinate 8,524,039 of NC_087376.1, forward strand.
ATTTTCAAAATAGAATCTATCGATTTCGTTCGATAAAAAAATCTTGATTGACGAATTCGGGTCTTAAAGTACAAATATCTGGAAAAAATAGATGAAAAACGCTTTTAAATTGCAGTAACGAATTTCACGTGAACCCGCACGGTTTGCTGTTGTGATGGGACAATTTGTTTTCTTTTTTTTCTCCTCCTTTTTATAATAGTTAGGAAAAAGGTTGTTTGTTAATATAAGACAATATGAATTATAATTTACATATGAATTTTATGATTTTCATTTGTTTGTGATAAGTACGGACTTCAGATAAGGGGACAAGAAAGAAAAATAAAAACGAATAGCGCGAAAAGCAGCAGGAACGGTTAGTCACAGAAGACATAAGAAACCATAAGAGATTGTTAAATCACTACTTCCTCTCAGTGCAGAATGAGCAAAAATATCTGCAGAAAATTAATTCTTCAGATCTGAGGACGAAGTATGAAATCCGCCTGTTCTCGTCTTGTACGGATATATTTCATAGAAAAAAACCTAGGCAGCCCTTTTTATTTCGCTTCCGAATGGAACTCGAACAGAACTGGGACTCGAGTATTCGAACGGGAATTGCGCTTAATGAAGTGTACATCTGGATAGTTTAGATGGAGGAGTGGTACACGAGAATCGTAGCATTCCAATAGTTATACGGTCAACACATCCCGGCTGGCAGCACAAATAAATCGCGCCTCGTGAATCGATGCGCGACGCGACCGCACGCGCGCCCACCTACCTCGTTTTTCTATCTATCGCTGACGGGTGCGAAAGTTCCTTGTGTGTCACAGTTTGAGGATGTGGGCGATGATTAGGGCGCAGTGTAAGTTAAATGTGCACAACGTGTTGAGTCCCACAAAGAAACATTCTTGGACCTCATCCTTGTGAATGAAGTTCATGAAAATCTATGGAGAGTCCTGGAATTAGAGGAATACTAACCGTTATGCGGAATTGGAGGATCTAACGTCGTTTATTCCTTTACGATCCGCAACGGATCTGGGATCAGTTTCACAAATAATTGCTTTTTGTTGCCAATAGCTTCCATAATGCCTGTAATGTACAGGATGTGCATGGAAATGTAAAGAAAAAAGAACTGTGGAAAATCATCGGCAACATTATGTTAAGGATATGGGGTATTGGATACTTTTGGATGACGATTTCACGATAATATCCCTTGGTCTTTTAAGCACGTTGGTGCCATGATGTATTTTTAAGAAGAACTATTTTGCGGAATCGATTGTTTGCTTCGAGGTATGTGAAATGTTGGATCAGGTTTCGCTGTTGTCATGCTACATTACGACAAAAGTGTCGGGTTTTTGTTCAATACAGCAATTCATGTTTAATTGAAAGCTATCTGATGTTATTTCTCATTAAAAGTGAAAGTATTGATTGAGTGCGTTAGTGCTTGTCACCCCTCATAACTTCCGTCTAATCTATACTTTATGAACATTAACTGTACTATCATGAGAACGCTAAACATCTTCTTTTTTTTCCTCTTGTGAATTCAATGGGCAACAATGTTTATTACTTGAGAAAACACCACCACTACGACTGTAAGAACACAGCATAACATTGTGATGTAGGAATACACATAATCATACCCAGATCTACCACATAAAATCTGCTAGACCAAGGAGTAAAGCAAATGGCTAACGAATACATAAATCTATTAAGCTTCCGTCTTTGACAAAACAAAATAAAATAAAATAAAACGGATACACGTGACAAGAAGTAGAAAAAAAAAGGAAAAAGAAGAACACAAATAATAATAAAGGAACTCTAAATCGTCTAGAACACGATTTACCACCCATTTTTGTAACTTTAACATTATAGCTCGTAATTTGATACGAGTACCTATTAAAATGGAGGGAAAAAATATGACTTTAAGGGGTAACACAGATGACACCTTCAACAGGAACGATTAATACGTAATAAACTATAAGGGTGCAAAGAATACATACTAGTTGAGAACTAATACAATAATATTATTAAATTCGAATGGATTTGGTGAGTCAGTGTAATGATAGGAGAAAAAATAGGGAAAAAAATAATACTAAAATCGAAATGGGGAGAGAGAGAAAAAACGAAAGGAAGAAGTCACTTTACACACAATTAATGACAGGAGACAGGGGAATAAAACAATAACAACGTGACAACCCTTTTTAAAGAACATATTAGTACGTAAAGGAGGGCATGCTTTATACAGTGAACGAAGACCACGCAAAAATATAATAAAAGAGAGAAACACTATGATGAATAATATACAACGATGCACTGCCACATGTCAGTACATCATAAAACAATCAGTGAAGTCCGATCACGTAAACTCATGAAAAAAAATCACTGCTTGTATGCCACAATAGGAGTCACAAACAATGATGATCATTCCTGAAATCATAATATCGTCATAGCTCCGAGGTGGCTTCAATAAAATTAACAACAAAATTCTGTGGATAATTTTTAATTACAGAATTACCCACAACCCACAGTTAGCGTCACGCAGCCAAATGCTAGGATGAAAAAGCGGAGAATTGCATCAGGAGAAAAGCGCTAATTCTTCTAAGGTACATTTCGGATCTGTCCAGGATTCTTCTTTTTATGAAATAGAAAATGTGGATAACTACGATAAAATCCTCAATTTGACCTATGTAAAGGATAAAATGTTTCGCGTTAAAGGCATCACCCCCCGAAACTGAAGTGGTAGGGAGTTCAGGTGGAGTATTCGTGTACGGGATCGTAAATTATGGAGAGAAGGGTGATTCCGTCTATTTCTTCCTAATTGCCTTAAAAAACGGCCCGGAAGATGCGGCGCCGCACAAGGCTGGCGCGCTCCAGTCGAACTTCTTGTAGAAAATAGTGCGCCCGAACGCCCGAAGCCGTATCTTCCGGGCCGTTTTTTTACGAAAATTAGGAAGAAATGGACGGAACACCCCCCTCTCCATAATCTACTATCGCGTATACAAATACTCCACCGGAAATCCGTACCAGCTCAGATTCGTGGAGTGATGCCTTTAATCAATCCTTCCGCGGTGCTCTCCCCTTTGATTCAGGATCGCTTGATGTATATGAACGAGTGCGTGGATCATACAGTGACTAACGGGGACCAACCGAGATCTATCAATGCAGTTTTTTTATCTCCTCAGAAAAGTCTGGTAGGAATTACTGGAATCCGGGTAGTGAAAAACTTGGCTGGCCAAGCACAGTTTTCAACCAGCAACCAAGTATACACAGTGAGAACTTACCACTGCGCTACATCCAAGATTTCATTTGTCATAATTAATAGTGGGAGCAGCGCGGGCGCCTCAAGACCTACAACTATAGTGGGAAACCGGCAATTGTGAGCGCATTGCTCTGAAGAGGTTAGATCAATTTTTTTGGAAAAAAAAAAACAATAGACGTACACTATACAAGCTACTGATTCCATACATTCGCAGTCGGTAAGCTATCATTTGTGAGCACAACCATGTCGTATGCTGATTGATCAGGAGCTTCCCGTTTCACCTCAACCATCGGACGCACTACTGCACATTTTGCTGTTGGACGACGAATTGCTGCCGAACTTCCGGATTCAGAAGCGACACTGAAAATAAAGTATGCTACAATGGACTAGTATACTGTAGACTTAAAAAATCGTTTAGAAATGGTTCCAACATCTTTTTTTTTTTGTTCTTTTCTTCTGTATCAGTGTTACTGTTGCTTTTGGAATGTACCTCCCGAAGTTTTACGGTAGCTTGTTGAATTTAATTTATACTTACTGTTCGAACATAATAACTCGAATGGAAAAAAAACGAATAATCAATATTTCGCCACAATTTGAAAATTGAAGGTGTGATTTGAAATCATAAAGAATGAAACTTTCTCGATGATGCGAATCTTCCACTCTCTAAAGACTATTGGGAGAATTATAGAGTTTTTTTTTGTAAGTATCTGTAGATTCCAAGTTCTTTAGTGTTGAAAAAGAGAAGGAAAAGCTGATGTACGACATTTTTAATCTGGCGTTACTCCTTCTTATATTTTCGGTACCCGAATCCCTACTCCCTTACTCATACTACCATTCCAGAAAGGAAAAAACAGGAAAGTTGTTTTTAAATATTTTCACATATTCCTTCCATTTCAAACTGCTCACATGAGAGACAGGAAAGGAGGTTGACTTGGTACTTTAAAAACACTGCCATATGGTTAATGATGGAGCAAAGCACTATTGCTGTATTGCATTGCTATAGGTAGATAGAGAGGTCGAATACAGTAATTGTGATCCTAAGGCTTCTATATGAAATAGACTAGACATGGTTGGGTGAAAGAAATTTCGAGACTGAATTCTTCTGAGAATACACAATATATAACGGTTAATTTTCGAATAACCCCATTTTTTTGTAAAATTAGATTTTTTTCAAAGTATATGCATATCGCATGAAGTTGTAATTATATATAGTGTCATAGTATTCTTAGACTTTTCATTCTAAAAAAAAATGGAGAAGATATTACATTTACGAGTTTCAGGAGGTTTTTCAAAAGTACAGAATTCCCTCATTGTGATGTTTAACTTCCGATTTCTTTGTGCATTTATATATCTATTTAGGCAGGCTAAAATAAACGAGAAACTGAATATGACGAAAAAAAAGTGCTCGAAGTCTCTAAAACTTTCCATTGTTCTGCCCTGTGTAATCGTTCGAAAAAATCAAATGTGCGACGAAAACAGAGCGGACAAGTCTTTCTCAAATAACGCAAAAAAATTGCAGAGATGACGCGATTGTTTACGACCGTTACTCTCTTCAACGCTTTCAAAAACATACGTCACTTGATCACAGATCAATAGTGATCTTTTGATCGATCTGATCATCTCGCAACAATCTACAATGAGGGAAGAAATTTATTGCAGGGCATGTTGTTGCTTCGGCTGCTATTCATTTATCGAAGTGACATGCTGCACCGTACAAATTCAGCGTAACGTGTAGAATAGACTTTACTAAGTAGAAGCATTATATTCTTCACTTTGGTGCAAGCACACCTAATAAGAAGGAGCCAGCATTTCTACACCAATACCATAATATTTTTAAACCGCAAAATTACAATTCTTAGCGAACGAACAGTTCATTCTCCTAAATAAAGAAATGCGGGTGTATTAAAGGAAAAAAACGTTAGTGAGCGAGACAAAAAATATCTCCAGATGATTCAACGCTAGTTAAAAAAAAAATTAACTCTGAAATACAACTATATTTGCTTATACGTTAACTGTATCGTTAAGTACGCAATGAAGCATTTAGATATGTACACTTGGGCTTCATTGTAGAAGGAAAAACGCTACAGTTTCTTCAATAGAAACTAGATATTTCCAACAAGGAGAAGTATTCAGTTCTTTTCAGGATTGAGATAGGCTTAGCATTTCACGAATTCACACCTTAAATGCGCTTTTACTCAAGAACCTTCTCCTTCGAATTTGTCATTTTAAGAGAACTGTCTTCAAAATAATTTTAAGTGAGCTTCGCTGTGATGATATCTGATTTTCTGCTCTGCTTTCACTTCCAACTAGGTAAAATATTGAGGAGAACTCTCAGATAATTTCTAGTAAACATGTGGTACAAGAGACAGAGCAACTTTCTTCTGCTCTATTGCGACCAATCAGATGCAAAAATTTTCTCGTATAGACTCGCTAATCCTCGGAGTGAGGAAGTAACCTCCTAAATCCTTGGCCAGTTTTATCCAATCCTAGTCAATTGTGACATCAAAAGGAAATGTTTGGGATTTAAATCGTAGGGGGAGGTGAGCACTCAGCTGACCTGTTCCCATTTTGTTCATCCTCCTCACTTGAGCTTATAGTGATCACAGAAACAGCTGGTGACGGTACAACTCCTTTTGCCTTAGCGGCTGCTCGTCGTGCAATTGTTGCTTCGGATACACCACTAGAAGAAGTTAGTTTTTTTTCCCACTAAAACAAAATTGAACTCTCTGCTATTAAAGGACGCATACCATTTAGCATGATCTGTTCGCATAGGAATGCGATGTGCTGCTGTCATTTGGGCGGTAAGACCAGCAACATTCGGTTGAGCCCATGCTGTGTCGTCCTAGAAGAGAAAAGAAGTGCAGATCCACAAGCAGAGGCTTTCGTCTCCACCAATTAACACTGACGTCTCCACTAACTAGACGGTATTATCTCACGCTCACATGCACTGCTTTAATCGCTTCTGTTGTTCGCTTGTTTGCACAGATATAAAATTATATTTGCTTGCATTTGCGCACAAATTTTCTTCTACTTTGAATATTTTCTTTAGAACCTCGCTGTGTCCTTGAAACACCATCCACATCTTTCCTTCGTTCAAATTTTGCGCTCAAAAATACTACTCTTTCTTGGATATAAACATGCGTTTATTAGGGTTAGGGCTGGATCACTAAGAATTTCCTTAACCGTACTATGCGCTTCGATATTCATTACACAATGAGGGGCAGACATGAAGTTGTTTTTTCTCGAGTGATGAATTTGAAGCTCCGAAAAAACATTAGCATGACAATCCATAAACTTACTACAAAAGCTGTCGCCATTTGGGCAGCAGCAAGTTGCGGTTGTGACAGTGCGGCAGTAGCCGGCATAGTGAATCCCTTCTGAGGAGGCTGTGGTGCGAACACCTAGAACAACAAACGAATTTATCGAGTGCACGGAAAAAAGTTTGGAAGAAAAAGTATAGCTAAAATCGTTTTAAAAAAAACCTATGTTACCTGATTAAATTGTGTGGCGGCTCTTTGACCAGCCATCGCCTGTAAAGACGGCATAAATAATTCCGTTGCAGGTGGGAAAATCGTCGGAGCCGGCCAGATTAGTTGTGACCCAGTAGCAGCAGCAGCTCCTTGCCACTAAAACATGATATGTACGGTTTTTTCCACGTGTTGATTTTAAAACAATAATAAAATATACCTGCACTTGCGCTTGTGCGGCTAATACTGTAGGATCCATAATCGATACAGGAACAAATTGTGGCACAAGCGATTGTGCTGCAGGAGCAAATGAAACGTATTGCGGTTGACGTGAACTTGCAGCAAAAGCGGCTGATCCTCCGGGAAGACCTAATTTTGGAGGATAGAAGGTAGGTAAATTTTGGAGGTATAAGGACGTATGGAACAAATTTTAAAGAATACTAGACTCACTGTATGGTAAGAGAGTAGCCAGAGGTTGGTAAAAGTACTGTGTAGCTGCTGCAGCTGATGGATTAGCAGCTGCTGCTACCGTTTGATACTGATGCAGTACGTGGCTTAGAGGATCGGGCTGCGCGGCTGGTGCAAGTTGCTGAGCCGCTGGGAGCGCCGCAGGGAGGCCTGAACACAAAACCACTCTCGTTGATCTACATAAAAATGATTCGCAGTGAAAAAGGCATAGTCGTAAAAAAGATTCAAACAATGCTCTGTTTCGCCTCTATCTGAATTATGTCCCTTCAAGCTATTTTTCCCTGATTACTGGCAACTATACGGACTCCCCACAACAGCGGTTATAGTCGGCGCCGAATATGCTCACCCAGGCAAACACGACGCGTGACGTGCAACGCTTGCTTTTCCCATTCGTGAGACATACACCCTCTTCTCTCTGCTCAGCCGCGATGGAAAGCGCACCGTGCTCATCCGGTTGAACACGGCACCACACAGTATGTTCCACGAGTTACTTTCCCTTCTGATGACGTTCATTCTTACAACATGGTGACTAGTTTTCGCACCAAATTAACGTGACAACTGACTTATTAAGGCAAGGTTGTCAGATACCCATGAATGTTCCATCTATGGATAGATCATTTATGACCGAACGGTTGAATATCTCACTTTGAGCGATTGGTGTGGCTGGAGCTGCGCCACGAAAAAGCTGCGAAGATGAGTTTACGACTGCTGTCGGCCGACGTACGCACACTTCCATACGCTTCATACCGGTACGAAAACTGAAATACGGTATCGATATACGTAATAAAAGCTGTTTATCGCGAAATCTTTGTCTATATCACAAGGTCAACAAGTCAATGCGGAATCACTCACTAGTTAGTATTGGCATATGCATGAAGGTGACTCATAGTGACAAATTTGTGCTCAAGTCCTTCCAGTGGAGTGAGGCGGAAGTCTTGATTGAGCACCAACATCTTCTTTAGGATCTCGACAAATTCTTGACGATCAAGTCGATCACAAATTTGCTCGATTGGATCGGATTCAAAACCATAACACACCTAAAAATTTTCACATTTTATGAGGAATGAAGTTGAGGTGTTACAGGTTTGTGATAATTTCCCGCCTATAGAGAATATACGACTGTGATTCTAATTTTATAAGGCACAAATTCTGTGATAGCTTGCCGCATCCTTCTTAACATCTTTTTTGTCGATTTGGAGAAGATGTAAACGGCTCCGGCAATAAAAATCGTTAAGTGTCCGATAAATTTTTGAAAATTGAATAATTATAGGGCGAAACTACACGTGAACGATGGTTTACTTTATAAAAGTGCATCGGGTACAACAAAATCATGAGGTGGTTTGCAAAGAATAAATCGCTGTAGCGAACTTATTTGACTAAAACTGCAACACCATACTTTCTATAGCTGCGCTATGAAAGATCAATAATACGGTTGGAAAAACACATGAGTAATTTAGTTGTTCTTTGCATATAATACTTATCAACAAAACAAATCTATTACAGAACGCTTGATGCTTACATTCGCCGACGCAACCATAACGCTCGCCTGAGTATAAAAGGATGTCCCACAACCGTGCGGGGGGCCTTCTCATTCGACGGCCAACAAGGCAACAAGCATCTCAATACCCGCACAGCTTCGATAAACAATACCAACAAGCAGTGATCTGGTACTGGCAATACTGTATATACCTTTATTGTAAATAAAGCGTATCCTTCAGTCTTGGTCGACAACTAGACCGCGTGGCAATGCGGATAAAATAAATCTATCCGTATCTTTGGCGAGCAAGAAAACCCTCACAATTCCACACTTTCACAGCGCCTGCGCATTTTAATAAGTTTAAAAATAATTATTCTGTCACGACCTAACAATACTTGGAGATCTAATAATAATTGAATTGGAGAAATTTTCGGACAAACATGGATCGAATTGTTAATATACAATCTTATAAAGCGGGTCTTTTTTAATTATTGCCTGTAGTTGCAACCAGAGCGGGACTTAACGGTTATTCCTAAGGTGATTTTCAAAGAAACCTTGAGATCCTAATGTTCACCAGAATACTTTACTAATTTCGTTATTCTCAAGAAGACTTTCCCTAACCTTTTAGAAATACGTCACAATATTTTAAAAATAAATGAGTATTTAAATATCCTTTCTGAAAATTAGCGTTATTTCTCGGAAATATAGGGTTTGTAATGAATTGAAACGGAAGTAAAAAATATTTTATCAAGTAAGCTTGAGCAAAAAAAAAATTCATTATATTCGTATAACTTTCTGGATTTTCCGATCTTTACTCCTCGTGAACACTCAACTGTTGCATGATTTCTAAGCACATTTCAGCATTCTCGTTGTCATGACGTTTCCAAGACTACAGCTAATCTATATGGACACGTGTTAGATGAATCCATAAACATTTGCTAAGGATTCTACGTAATGCTCACGTGCAATACCGGACTTTTTTCTTTTCTACTGAATCTCAACTAAAACAGATAGTTATTAGTAGAGTGCCATTCCTGGCACTGTTTTCTCTTACATCATTTCTTGGAAATTCTACTGTGACTATGGATGTAAATTATATTTGAAAGGAATAAGTGGAAATTTAATCGATATCTTACCAAATTATATGAAACTACACTGCTAACACCAAGTGGGGCAAGAATTAGAACAAACACATTAATGACGATGGCTAAATATGGCTATTTCACCTAAAACACGCACATAACAAAAAATACATCCATTATGGAAAACCTTTGAGGATAACAAAAATCTACGGCACTGATTAGTTTCTAATTGCTTTGCGAATGACCGTAAATACAGTCCAGTGTCCTCAGAAACCTTCTGGTAACCAAATACCGGAAACACCATGAGATAAATTGAAGAAAAAAACCACTGAGATTTCCTCAGCCCAACTACACGGTTGTTCAAAAATTTCATTCTTCGAAAAGTGTGAAAACTAAACGATTAACTTATTTTTCTTCCTTTTTACATACAAACCAGGAAAATAATTATACAAATTAGCGTTTTTTTTGGGGCCTTACAATATTCACTTTAATATTACCGTAATTCGTTACCAGGAATGAGCTCTATCCTTCAATTAAAATTTCTAATTTCCCACCTATCAATTTAGATGAAGATATCATCTGTGTACATAAATGGGGACGTTTCTCGCTTACAACTTCGAATACTGCCAGTAAATTATGAATTATAGTAAGAATAATAGTTTAAAATTAATATTTACTAGTGGACAGAAGTATGAACATCAATCTCTCGTCAATATTAGCAATTCACTTGATGTAGACCTGAGACTTGGACTTTGAGACTTGAAATCAAGACATTCAATGATTAGATGTGCACTTCAAGCAAAACAAAAAAAATCAATAAGAACATATTTTTTACATTAAATTGTTCATCAGAATTTTATACTAGCTGACAACAACAGTCAACGTTTTTCGTAACATCACTGTTGCTAGTCGTCGCTAGTAGCATCTTTACAAGTATAGTAGAAAAGAATTAATTCATGCGTTTTTCACTTTTTTCAAACCTTTACTTTATAATATTATTTTACAAAACATTAGAATTAAATATAGTTAGCACCGTCTAGTTCAGCTTTCCAAATATTAACGTTAAATACTAATTCTGTAATTTGAACAAAAATTTTACGACATTAATTCTTCTCCCGTAATCATTCAACTCGAGAAACCAGGATGGTCTAGGATAACAACAAATTTGATATTATTCACAAAGAGGAGTTCATGAAAATTTACTCTCGGAGTTGATTCACTTCTTTTCGACCACAGAAACGTAAAAAAAAACTATTATATTCTAATTTGTCATCAATGGTGTTTCTATGAAAACTTATAAGTATACTTATACTTATACTTATACTTATAAGTTTAAGTATTTTGAACGTGACTACTACGTGTGAATAAATATGCACAACTGTTAAAAACCGTTAAGGTCTGCAATGAAAAAAATATTCATTTTTCCCAAAGAATTTTGAATTCAGGCGAAAACCCCTTACATAAAACCGAACGATACTGAAGTCTCCCCCCTCGCCAACACATTTGCCGCTCAGCACCAGTGCGTTCCCCCACCACCGAACGAACAGCCAGCAATCAATCACAAACCTGTCCTGGCCACGAATCTCAGGCCCTTCTGAACCCTCTTCGAAAGAGCAGAACAAATTTTAGTATTTTTTTTGAATACTATTACATTTAAAACAACTGCCAATGGGCTGATTTGAAATTTACAGCAACTGGCTAAGACTAGAGAATTCTTCCTACAAAAAAAAACATAATAAATCAAATATAGTTTTTTCTCGGTGACCACTTCTCAGTAAAACTACGATAATTATTTAAAACAAATTATAATAAAAATCCTTAGTCATGTTAATTGACCTGCACAGAACACTGGTTTTCCAATCAGGAATTAGCAAGAAAAAAAGCATGAACTCCTGCAGAACTAGCAGCGAAGTAACTCCAAAATTATACTCACTCGGCTGATATCGTCCAAGAACGAGAATATGTATTTCCTTGTTTCCTTGGATTTTACATGCACCCCGGAAGCTTCGTACTCTTCCACAGTCTTCATTCGATAGTATGTTGGCTGTACAGGGCCAGACATGTCAGCCTACAGCGATTATTTATTCTCTTCAATTGTCCAATGGAATTTTCTTTTTCATTTCGTATACCTTCATTTCCTTGAAGAAACGATGCAATTTTGCCGCTTTTTCCAGCATCTCAGTTGGAGGTAGACCTTGTGTTTGGACAATAAACCTACAGAAATTTATGTTATTTGTACAATAAGGCAATATTAACTAATAAATCCCATACCTTATTTGATCGTATTCGCTGCTTCCAGGATAAAGCGGCCATCCAAGGAATAGCTCAGCGATAACACATCCAAGTGACCACATATCAATCGCTTCGCGGAATGGTAAGCCGAGAATGATTTCTGGTGCTCTAAGAACAAACGATTACTAATACGGTTTTCGGTTTTCAATTTTAAAGAAATTCTGGATTAGAAAAGTAAATGAGCTGTATATTACTGAATTTCGCACTTTATGAACCTATCCTGTAAATAACATCGATACATCTTACCTGTAGTATCTGCTTTGCAGATATGTGTTAGTTACGGCCTTGCTTCTATGTGAGGCCGACCCAAAATCAATAACCTGTAAAGACATTAAAATAAATTTCGAAAAATATAGCGATTAAATAATAATAAAACCAACCTTTACTCGGAATGGCTGGTTAGTGGGATCAACCAACATGATATTTTCAGGTTTGAGATCAGCATGAATCAAGCCAAGGGACTTTAATTTGAGGAGAGCAGTGAGAACCTTAAAATAGGCTAAGCGTTCAGCGTGGCATTACTGTGTCGATAATTTCAAAACTAGATCTTTTGTGACAGTGCAAGTCTTTTTTTGTAGCAAGCTAATTGATGAATACTTTGAACCAAACTACAGTCGAAATGGTAGATCACCTCACTTAGCGTTTCTATACACTCGGCGATCTCACGAAGGTGAATATGGTTTTTCTTTTCTCGAAATAATTTGAACTCTACAACGTACGGAAGGGAAAAAAACGACGAACCTGCTGGACTATTGGACGAATACTGTTAAGAGGTAACGGAGTGAATTTATTCTGCTTGAGAAAGTCATAGAGGTTCTGTTCAAGCATTTCGAAAACGAGGCAGGTGTGATGCTTGTGCTGAAAGCACTCGAATGCGCGCACAAAATTAAACTCTTCGGCGTTTTCGTTGCTGAGCCGCGACAGGATTGACACCTAAAAATGAATTGATGATTGTGATGAATTGTATGTGATTAATGTAAACAATACAATATTCATGGATATTTTCATTCTTTTTACAGACCTCAATCTGCCCTTGCCTTGCATAGCTCGGATGCTTTTTGAGGATTTTGATTGCAACGATCTCGCTTGTACCTTTCTTCCAAGCTTTCACCACCTAAAATCAAACATACATACATACGATGTGCATAATACTCTGGATGTGTTCTTTTCGATAGGAGATAACAGAAAATGAAGTTTGGGTCAATCCTTCATCCCGACAATAAAAAAGTCACCCGTTGCATGTACACGTATTTTCGGAAAACCTGGCGATCAATTGTCAATTTCTGGATTTTCCGCGTTATGTGATGTGACAGATCCATGACTAGCTTTACAAAATATAACGTAGATTTTAGATACTGTTTAGACTTAGTTAATGACTGAACACGCGACTAGGATTAGGAGAAGATAGAAAAACTGGCATAAGAGCACAGAAAAAAGACAAACGTATTCGAGGGATCTTTCAGGATCAGTTTCGGATGGACCTGATTGAAAAAAGAAATTATTTATGTGTTTCCAGAATATTCTTAGGAATTGATACATGTATACAGAAAAACAGCAAAAATTGCTCGAGAAGAAAGCTAATAGGAGTCATTTTTCTTTCAATTCTGCAAATTTCAATGAATGCTTCACAAATTTTCACTTTCAAAATACGCGTAGTAATAGAGGTCTCGCTCCTGAATAAAGACATACAAAATTAGTAGTTGCAAACGGCTTTTTAGAGAGAATGTGTTGTATTCGCAAAAAAGAGCATTTTCCAGGGTAAATAGGAATGTTCTTGAAAAAAATGCGTTCTCCACCATCAAATTTCAGAAGAAAAAAAACTACAGAAAATTGATTCTAAAGCTAAAATACTGGTTGCTGGGGGTTTTTTGCCCACATATTTCCGCAAATTTAGAAGTAAAACGTGAGAAATATTCAAGGAGTAAAAAGCTATAGAAAAAGGGAGTGGAATGTTTCGAGGAGATGTTATAAGAAGTATGGTAAAGATCCAGGTATATTCTGATCCAAGGGTATGCTGCCTTCAGAGGGACCATTAGAGCGATGTGGCCACCGTCGTAGAAAAAGTTATTAATGCTTCATCTGAGGATACACTGAGTTAAAAAAAGGAAAAGAAGAACTCATCTCCTGAATCCGTTTGAGAAAATGTGCAGACTGCAGGATAAAAACAGTATCCAAAATAAACTACATTGCGTTATTGCAAAGTTGCAGGAGAATGTTATGCTAACGCTCATATCCGGACTCAACAAAAAGTTGGAAAAAATTATCCAAAGCGCGAAAAAAAAAACTGGTCTTTCAAGCAAATCCTAATTCATACGTAAAACGCAACTTTAGAAAAAAATTCGTCTTGAATTTCAGCTCGAAATAACTCACTGCGCTTTGAAAATATAATTTTTCCCGCCTAATTGCACGAAATTGCACATCTAAGATTATATTCAGTGGCTCTTTGTCACTGATATTGTGAGCTATTGGTTCATAAGTTCATAGTCTGTCATTTGACGCGAAGAATCCTTAAATTCATGGATGCTGATATACAATAGACCGTATCAATACTTATGAATCACCTATGAAAATAGATAGACTGCAAAATATCATACGGTACTTGCAGACACGTCCTAACAACAACAATACAATGTTCAGGATCAATAGGTGAGTATATTGATCAAATCCAGAAAAGAACGAAAATATTGGAACGTTTACCTGTCCGAAAGTTCCCTTGCCAAGGAACTCTAACACTTCATACTGATTGCCGTACGGTGACACGAGCACCTCGTTTTTTATCAACTGAAAAAAGTGAAAAAATAAAATGTTTAGTTCAAAAAGAACATTTTGTGACACTTTTTACAAAATGTTAATCGGTAATATTAATAATGTTAAATTAAATAAAATTCTAAAATAGGAATTTTAAAAATATTAATGACAAATTAAAGTGCCAAAATTTTATAAAATCCCTTCTTTTTGTTAGTTCTCTTATGTGCTTACTAAAAATTAAAAATATCAAATTCTCGGACATATGGCTTGCTTTGCTTCGATGCGAAAATCACAGTAACCCTAGGAACATTTGTCTGATTGCGTTCGTTGTCTTCTCGGTAGATTCGTGCTTATCTGCGCTCAATGTGCAGAAATGCGTCATCCGCCCACAGAGAGAGTGGGACGAGCTGCTCGACAACGAGACCTTAACAGAACGGAAAGAAAACGTGCTCATCTCTCTAAAATCCACGAAACAACAAATTACACAATCACGTCATATTTCTCAGCTCATTTCTGAAAGATCGATGCTCATTTACCACGAATACGAAATTATTTCTTAGTGATTCGCATATTTCAAGCACATCGTTCTTCTTTGGAATCTATGCAGGATCGAATTCCAAATTTGAATATTTTTACAACAAACATATATGCTTTTTCTAAATGATTGTTCGTTTACACAGATTTTTAGTGAACAAACTCGCAATTCCGTTAATTTTCTGAAATCTGGTGAAGTTTGCTTTAGAACTTGAATTTTCCCACATTGTTTTTTTTTTCTTGATGAATCTCGAAGAGAACAAATATAATATATACAATACATAACAATATATATATATATACAAATATATATAACAATATATATATATATAACATAACCACACATAAACATATTCTTTAGAAAAACTACTATTCGTGTGTTAACTAATTCCTTTACCTATATGTTACGTAGCAGACGATTTCCATGTAAATAACATCCAAATAAACAAAACCCAAAAAAAGGTTGGTCCTACAACTCTCACCTGATACTCCCCCTCCCCATTCGGCTTTGATCGGGTCGGCTTCTGTTGCACCGGAATGAACTTATTCGTCAGTTTGGCTGCTAATGCTGAAGGCTTTGCAGCAGCCGTTGACATACCCGTCGACTATAAAATTATATTATTTTATTGAAAAACAGCAACTTTTTTTACATAAGTCAGCTCACGAGCCAATTCCAATGAATCTCCGGCCAGTTAAAATTATTTTCACGGGCCTAATTTCAAAATAGAACTGCATGCATTCGCTTTAGCTAACTTTATAGGAAAACATCGAAGGAATTGCCATTTCATCACGTCATCATTCACGTCAAAGCTGCATTATCGATCTTAACTGGAATAACTTTCTCATGCTGAAGGATTTTCGGATCATTTTTGGGATCATAGCAAAGGTAAAACTCATGTGATCCCTTTTTAAAATCCAGTCGATTTTCCTACGGATTAAGCCTAGTGATCCATTAAACAGCACAACTACATTCGTTACTATTGCAACGTTCATTAAATCCAGTTGAAATCTGTGTTACCGGTAAAATGAATTCGAAAAAAGCAGTGAATTGTTTTTTTTTAAATAATTGAAAAACGAAGTGATGATGTTGGATGTGCGAATTTAACTGGTATAGCCCTCTCTAGTTATGAGTTTGAAGTCCAACTACACTCTTCTAGAATTTAAGACCGCTTAGTTCTATCAAAGTTGAATTTAAAAAAAGAATTTGCAAAAATGAGCTGATGAAAGCCGAATCTATATTCCTGGATGCAAAAACCCTGAGTCAAAAAAGAAAATTGTATACCTCTTGTACTAGTTCATCTTGCTTCCTTTTGAGAGCTCGCGGCTCGTCTACCTGCGTACTCGATGATTCTGGCCCCACAAGCACGTGTTGCTAAAAATTATTAATTGATCCTAATATGATAGGATAACGGATATCTGGCTAGAAAAATCCGCGAAAAAAAAAAGAAAGCTCAGCGCTTTTAATTTGACCGTCATTGTGGTCCACCTCTCACCCCTGTATTCCTCCTGGAACTTCGTTCGTTTGCATGTCGACTACCCACCTGTGACAAGGCAAATGGGGGAGGTGCCACAACAGATACGGACATCGACGCTGGGTCGCAGTCACTGTTCTTGCGCTTTCGTGCGCGGTCCTCGCGCATCTGGCCGTATCTAATGCCGGTAGATACGGTAGAATGGCCACCTATAAGATTAGAACTTAACTTAAGGCAACAACCTTCGAATCACAATATTTCTGACGGATTCAAAAAAAAAATCAATGTGAACGAGGCGACAAACGAGCATAGACATAGCATGGATTGCTAGACTCTTATTTCAATCGATAATTAAACAACACAAGAAAAACCCCGAGAAAAAGAATGCAACACACGACCATATTTCGGAATAGAAATTTTCAGACTGGCGATCCCGAAAAAAGTTCCGAAGATGGCAAAGTGAATAAAAGCTCATGAGTTAGTTAAATGTGGATTGTTTGAAAGAGAAAACTACATGTCATAGAATCAGAACAGTAATAAAGTGATAGTGAAAGTAACAAGGGTAGTGTTGTGCTGCTAATCAGCATGCGATATGTCCCTCGAGACTCAAATTTCTCACGAGAACGAAGGAAAACAAGTTTAATTCGAAAACAAAGAAAACAACCTTTCTTTTTGTGACCGATTAGGGGACATCAAATAAGAAATAATCAGATGCCGTCATCATGATGATGGAATTAAAACTGACCCAAAAAAAATCATTAGGAAATTTAAGAGACTCCACTAAGGGTCAAAAAGCCGGCAGAGAAGAAGAGAACCACAAAATTTGCAGAATGTGATTTCACTAGGATTCGCGCCAAGGGAAGAAATCATGACCAGATCGAAAAAAAAAAGTTGAAAGAATGAAGATAGCAAGATTTCCGAAGCAAACAGATGATGTTTGATGAGATTTCTTATAAACAACACGGATATTTCCACAAATAAGAGAGATTTCATGAAATGAACAAGGATTTACAATCCTCGCTAATAACAAATAGCAATGTTACTAATGTTAACAGCACATACGTTGTCTACACTGGTACGATTCCTGAATATAGTCTTCAATGAAAGAAACTATCCTATTTCACGGAAATTCCTATGAATTCATATTCCCACACAGTAGCCCACTCATTCCTTTTTTTCTTCTTCTTCCCTTCTCTTCTCTCTTTTTACTCTCCTTACATTCCGCTATACATCCACATAGATATTGTCTCATCGTTTCGTATTGGTCGTGACATTTGCGGATCTCTGACGCAACACGTGACGCATTCAAAGCCTACATGGAGAATATATAATGTGTGCACGTTGTACAACGTCATATGTACGACGTTATACATTTGGCGATGAGCTCAACGGATTCATCAGAATCCGAGGAATGGCGCCGATGCAAAACTTCGTATGCAAAGAACAATAAGGAACAATCCCTTCATCATTTACAAACACACTTATTTAATTATTCATTCATTCATCCACCCATTCCATCCACATACACAAGACGTGTATATAAAAAGAAGGAAACAGTACTGTGAGAAAACCAAAAAAGATTTTTCCAAGCTAATTTTTCTAAAAAATGAAAAAAGAATGGGAACAGCGCGGAAGATTGGCTTCTTGTGCGGACTTTCCTACGATGCATCTCGTAACGCATTACACGCGCTTATCGATTGGGTTTACTTGAAAAGGCCGCTAGGAAATCTTGATTGACCTTTTTGACTATCGATTCTTACTCATTATCGTCCGCTAGCTCGTAGACCCGTACCGACCCGTAATAGGTAAGCAGACTAACTTTCGTTCCATTGACCTTGAATATATCACAATAAAAGAATAAAGTACAAAGTCACTGGCGTATCAGTCCACTTGGGATGCGCCAACGCGTTTTACAGCAATTCGTAATCGTTGAGCTTTTCGAACGGTTTTTTTTCGCGGGTCAGGAGATTTTTATGTTTTTTTTTTTTTTTTCTAGGGTTGTTTTTTACTAATTTAAATTTTTGGGGGGGGGGAAGGTTTCAGTCTAATGTTTTTTGTTTTTTGTTTGTTTGTAGGTGTTTTTTAAACTTATGGGGGGTTAAAAAAAAAAAATATTAAATTCGACACCACCCCCCCCTCTTTTTTTAAAAAAAAAAAAAAAAAAAAAGAAAAAAAAAAAAAAAAATATTATGGAAATTTTAAAAAAAAAAAATAACTCCAAAAAAAAAAATTAAACTCCCCAAAAAAGAAAAAAGGGAAAGAAAGTAGAGGATTTTTGAGAGTCCCAGAAATCAAAGACATTTCAGACTGACATTAATCACTCGTGTATTTACATACGTCTGGATTACAAATTACTTCATTTATCGTGCCATCATATAATAAACATTATTTAGTCAAGTTTTGTCCACTTCAGTCGGACGATTTTGGGATCTCGGGAATGAACAGGATGCTGCCTCTCCGGTTCGCGCGCAGATGCGACGCGTATGCCGCGCTCTCAGACGTGCCGTGTTACTGGGTGTCTCGTAGGGGGATCTGGTGCAGTAGGTGCGTTTCCCACGTTTTTTTCCTCAAGAACGATTAAGGGGATTGATCGTTGACACGCTTGGACCCATAATCTACACTTCTAAACCTACTTTTTCCAGGAGGAATCTCGACATCGTCAATTTCGTGCTGCCTTCAAAAGAGGAAGTTGACGATGTTGGAATCTCTACACAGATTTTGATAAGGGTGGGGGTGTAGCACACGAATATGAGGCTAGCCACTCTCAGCTCTCCCCAATGAAAGAAAAGGCATATGAAATAGTCTTGTGTGATCTGGTCTCCACAACAACGCAACTTATTACGGGATAGAAAGCGGGAAACTCAGTCGTCGTCCAATGTCCGCAATCTGACCAATACAACTCAAGTGGGCAGGAAAAGGTGCCCCTTCCGCGCAGTCGTGGAGGCGTTCCGGGTTGCGCTCGTCCTGTTGCCTGCAATAAGGTGTATCGTTGGGGTGACGGGATCACACAAGGCTGTTTACGCTTTTTTCGGGATTACTAGCGAGAGTTAAGCATAGCGACTTGAACTACGCTCCCACACCCATGTATTCGTTTATTCCCCTGGACGATAGTGGGACCCAAAAAAAATGTTAATCACCTCTTGTCATCCTTTAGTAAAATCTGGGATCGTTCCGTAAGTAAGACCCCCTTCAGAAATCAATGAGCTCTCCCTCATTAATGTAATTATCTAGGTTATGGCAGATATTATTAACAATGCACAATGACCTAATTTGAACTGACCTTCCCAGATAAATTTCCAGTTTTTTTCCACTGGACGATTTATTCCTGAAAGCATTTCTTAAAAGATTCATAGCAGTGCTATAAGCGTTGAGAATTAAAGAATCACTTTCAAATAACATTAGACTTGAACTGAACCCTCGAAGAAGACCGCGTGACACCAAAACGAATGAAGCTATAGAAATCTACAGACATCGGACAATCCAGTGGAGAAAGAAAAAAGGGAAGAAATAGAAGCTATGAAGGAAATCATTTGTTATTTTTTAAAATACTTTGATAGCCCCTAATTGATGGTCTTATATGCAGAAATGGAAGCCTCAAATTATCCAAAAAGGCAGCTCAGCCAGCGTGCCTGACATCATTTTCTTGAATCGAGAAAATAAAAGATTCTATTTACATAAGAATAGAAACGAATTGTCTCGAAATTAGATCTGAATATGTGTTCTTCTTTGCTGCGTTGATGAATTAGAAAAGACATGAGCAAATAATGAAAGAAAAGCCGATAAACAAATGCAGGTCTCTTTTTACAAGTGCTGAGTCCAATAGAGACCCTCTACAAACCTTCTAGAGTCTGAGAGGAAATTCTAGCAGTGTTAGCGATGAACAATTCAGTATTCGCCTAAAATACGCTGTTATTAATACATCCGACGGTACTGGGGTTTTTTCACAAAAACATGTTTAGTCAATAATATATTTTCCATAAACATCGACAACACGTCCTTATAGAAAGAGATTGAATTCAAGAACCTTCACCCTTCTAAGGGCATAAATATTTCTTTTTTTAATTTTTTTTTTCTGAGTTGTACTCAGCAAACTAGACGCATGAGAGTAAAGCGCCTTCTAAAGAATTCATTGAGAATGATTCCAAAAGAAAAATGTCAACTGCGCAAATCGCACCCACAACAAGATGTGGACCTTTGAAATGAATTCCACAATTGAAACATACGACAAGACTGAAGAGGTCAATATAGCAGCACTTCGGGGAATTATAACAGAATGAACTAAATAGAGCGAGGATTCTTCAGATAATTCGAGAAGTTTTGAATGACTATTCAGATCGATTTTCCTGAAAATACATGCACAACTAATAGACCACGATACGGATCGAGTTTATATTCAAAACCAATAGTAAGAATGCTAATTTAAGGAAAAAAATGGAAAAAAAAACTTTGTATTAATAACGTCCACAGTTCGTACTAGGTTAAGCACCGAAGAACTGATCACTATTATTAAAAAATGATATTTTCGACAGATAGCATTTAAATCCTAGAGTATTCCATGCTCCGAAAAAAAGCACAAGCAAAAAAAAACCTTTCGCTCAATAGTTCTTACATCTTTCGCGTGTACATTTCAAATTCTGACTGCAAATCCTATTATATATTCAAATTAATGAAAACATTTACAAATATGCTACGAACCTCTAAGAGTTCATGTCCTGAATAACTAATAACAACCAATTTTCAGCGTATCCAAAGAATCTGATATTTTCGGAGAATTATTTTCGGATTCGGAGAATTATTCATCCGACCAATAAAAATTTGAATTACTCTAAACGCCATTCTTTTTTCTTTTACTTCATCAATATTGATATACATATATGTCAGTTCCGAAATTTTTATGTAGTAAAAAAAAATTAAAGAAGGATTCAGGGTGGTAGTAGAAACGCTTAAAACATACTAGCCTTGTTTCTGAGAGAAAAAAAAACAAGTCTGATTTTGAAAAATTGTGAAGAGAAAGTCTCTCATACCATGCTTTAGCACTAAGCACATAGTCAGTATCCTCGAATGTACAGAAGATTGTTCGTTAAAATAAGAAATATCTCAGGGAAAAAACGTTTGAATACAACGCTCAATATACATACTAAGTACTTTTCTTAATGCTTGGAAATTGCAGACATTATCTGGAATTTCATTTAGAAATTCAGAAATTCCACTAGAAAACTAGAAATTTGAAGGATACGATATATTTTCATCTAAAAATTGTGCTTGACTTGACTCACCCAGGTTGTTCTTGGAAATAATTCTTTAAAAGGATCGTTGTAGAATTGGAGCACGATTGCTGCGTACATAGTTTAAATGGGACCAGAGAAAAACATTCTTTTACAGAATTTACAGGCTTTATCGAATATTCGGATGATCAGTGCCGGGAAGATGCTTGCGTAGTTGATTGCAAGAAAGTTTTTGATTGTTCAAAAGCAAATGTAAACGAGATGCTAAGAATTTCATTCGTGAACTCGTCCACTCGAAACGAAAGATTTGGTCCGATTTCAATGGAACCGTAGGCAGCTTATACAGCGGCACAAAAAACACTAATTCTAGAATTCAGAATTTAGAGACATGTTTTAATTAGCAATCGGAATCCAGAGAAGCTCCATTCAAAACCGTTTTAGAGAAAATATCAAAATCTTTCAAAACTACTTCTATTGATGCATCTGACATCAATCCAGACCTGACTACGAAGCAGCCATTATGAAACATGAGAAAACCCTTCAATACCTTAAATATCATTTGAATTTCAGGAGAAAAGGGGGAATTAAGTATTTTTTGGGTAACCCTGTCCATTTTGTTTAGAAGCATGACCACTTTATCAATATTACAACACTTTTACAAATAATGGAAGAAATTACCTCGAGAAAAAAGCTTAGGAAAAAATATTCTGTCATGAAGATTCTAGAAGAAAGTTCGGATGCTTGAAGGGAGTCAGCGTTAGATCCACTGAAAGTCACATTTTTCTATTTTACAGGAAACATAGAACAAAGTGAAAAAATGACATTCATATAACGGACAGAGACTGGTCGAAATCCAGCGAAAACCACTCTCATCAGCGTTTTGTGATCCTAGAAGTAGCGGCAGCTAATTCCACATGTCTAGTTGACCAATGCTCTATTGATTTCTGAGCTACATAATTCATCGTTGCGCAGATCCGTGAAGGAACAACTGGCCAGCAGTCATACGCAGCAAGTTGAGAGAAACGTGTATTCCTAACACTGTAGCCTTATTACGTTTGTACTTATAAGATTTCTATTCAGGGATTTTAATATGATCAATTTAACTTCTAATGTGAACATAATAGCCAGCTCTAAGAAGAAATATCTGTTGAAAACAAAACAGAAAAAAAAACACGAAAAAAGTTTTTTTTTCACCATACAGTGAACATTAGCTTCTATTTCAACTAATAACAAACATCAGCAGTTATAGGATCATTTGAGGTTCAAAACGGTGCATTTGTGTCATCTTAGGACTAACTCGAAGCATTATGAGACACAACTCTCTGCCCTTCGTAGTTTTTTTCCTCTATTTTGCTCCGAAGTTATTTTTTAGTCAATTTTTCTCAGCCCAAATATCAATCACTCATAGGTTTGTCGAAAGCAATATTTAGCGATGACGTCTTCGAGCAGCTAGAAGCATAGTGAAAAAGGCAGAAGTGGAGCGGAGGTGATTTTTTCTTCGATGATGAAGCACAAACGCCGAAAAGGGAATTACTTACAAAACACTCAACATTCATAGAAGACAGTAAAACCAGTAAAAAATAATGGTAGTAAAATGTGCAGGAAGTGAGAAAATTTGTGGAATGAACTTAAGTGAATCGAATGATCTTTTTCTTGGATTAAATCGAGACGTAGTAAATTTCACACTGAAATGATTTTAAAAAATTTGAAAAAAACATATCAATTCCAAATAATTCTCTATATGTCCCAGTTTGAGTGGGAATGTGATGCCACTTTGTAACCTAGACCTCTATGAAATTCCACGATGACTCAGCCCGTTACTGCGCTGCTACGTCCTCTGGGGCACTATGAAACAGCGAAATAAATACTCATCCCTAGAGAATTCTTAATATTTCGAATTTTTCATTTTCTCGTGGTTCAATTGCATGTAAAGTGCATATAGACTTTTTGAAATTACATTTTTACAGTTCAAAATTGTAAAATATCCAC
Source organism: Necator americanus (assembly GCF_031761385.1). NCBI lineage: Eukaryota > Metazoa > Nematoda > Chromadorea > Rhabditida > Ancylostomatidae > Necator > Necator americanus. The sequence goes on from NC_087376.1 coordinate 8,548,028, forward strand.
CAGAGATTGAAATTATCTCCATGAATTCCTTACTCATTCTCGTTATTCTCCCTTTCACGTTCCATATTTCAATCAAAAGTTGCAAAGGAAAATCTGAACGACTTTTTAAAAATTGATAAAAAATTTTGATAAAAACATAAGGAATCCATGAAGTTCATTTTAGAAAACCAGAAAATGAAGGGAGAATTGAGGCAATTTGTGAGGAATCGCAACACTCCGCCTGTTGGAAGCCGCTTAGTACATTAAACGTGTTCGTAATGTATTTTTTCATCACACAAACAACAAATGCAACGCTGCCAAGCACCGTTCCTAACAAAAAAAAACATCGTGATAGATTGTGTGGAGTTCAAATATTCAGCTTCATATCGTATCAAATTAATATTATTATTAATGGTATATTGCATATACTATTAATATTATCATTATTGTATATTGCTACTATCATAAATGTCCTATAAATTCAATGATCTCATCACAGTAATTAACATAGTAGAACTTAATTACTAATGCATACATTTTCAAAGATTTTTGGACCTGAATTTGAAGATTTCCCACTAATTTTCAAAAAATGTGTGCTCAAATAGTAGTTTAAAAGCTATTCAGATGGTTGCAGAAAAATCCTAGTCAGAATAGAAACGGAACGATATGAAACGAAAGAGTGGTAGAAAGGAAAAACCAGGATGAACTCGTCTAACGTAAAAACTAAAAAAAAAATAACTAATAGCGAATCTCTGCTCAGGATTCGAAAAGCGAGAATAAACAGAATTCCTTTTTTTCGCCTTGTTTTATGCCGGATTCCACTCGAACGGTCGTAAAATGTAATAAATGTCGAAAAATATGAGGATGACAATGGCAAAGGCGGAAATGTACGTAGCGCCAAAAATTTGCATAGAATAGACGAAAATAAAGCAATAATTCACCTGAATATAACATATTGAACAAATTCTCCTTTCATCTCACATATCTCACAAGGCAATGGACAATCTGCTACGGATTTTTCTTTCAATCCACAAGGGATGGTGAGCAAACAGACAAGGACGAGGGTTGGGAAATTTCGACGAGATTCTTCGCTTAGACTGGGCTTAAGCTATAGGGTCAGCCGAAAGACTAGTTTCTCTATGAAAAAGGTTGAATTTTCCACTTTATGAAATACAAATGAAGTAGCCTTTTATAGATAAATTTTTCGAAGAAAAATATTTATGGGAGCATTAAAAAACTCGAGAAGTGAATAAGTCGTTTCACAAGAACGATTAGAAGTTTATAGTTCAAAAAGAAATTTATCAAAACACCTGATGGGAAGAGGCTTTCGCGGAGACAGATCCACAGAGAAAGATTTGAATAAATAGAACGTTGTGTGTGGTCTGTTTAGTAGGCGACCTTCGAAGGAGGTGGTATGCCTGTTGACGTATTGATTCGTTTAGTGAAGAAAATCGATAATAATGAGGTTAACAGGTGATGGATGAATCAATGTGTGTGTGCGTGGTCCCAGACATCAAGACACAGATCATGGATCATAACCGGCGGTATCACAAAAATCATCTCTTTGATGTGATCAAGAAAATTCTACAGATACTTTATCGAATGTACGAAAGACGTTCGACTCATCATCGATGATTTGTCGAAAATTCGAAAACGAATGCTAGGAAAGTGTGAAATTTCCTGGAGAAATCGAAGGGAGTTGTAAAAATGCGAAGTGACCATGGCTGAACAACCAAAATGGGTGACAAATGTGTGAAGATCAACGATCAAAGTATCGATAGACGATTTATAGATGAATGCGTACACACATGTTTTTCGGAAAAAAAAAATCATCGAAATGGACGAGATTTCCGTGGGAATTATTTGATTCAATTGGTGAAATTTTGTTGTAATCAAGTGAGAAAAAAATGTATAGTAAGTAACGTAGAAGCAACGTGTTGCTGTAATGATAACGGAGAGAAAATAAAGTATCGCAACTGGTAAGAACTTCATAGTGACACAATAGAAGTGTAGTACGTACTAAACATACACACACACACACACACACACACGCTCACACACAATACAGTCGCCTTATCGATGATAAACTGATGTAGTCCTATTTTCACGTGATATTTGAGTAGTTGTTGATCTTCTCTACTACATATTGTAAGAATTTAACCAAACTAACTAACATGTTGGTGTAGCTCAAATCTATAGAAGGACTTGAATCTAGCCCGAGTATTCATTGACCAGGTTAAAAATACTCGTTCTTGATGATTTTCCAGCGATCTTTAGAATGTTCAGCGTCGATCCAGAAATTTGCTTGTCTGCCTCTCTGGGAGGTGAGCCTAGTGTGGTGCGAGAGGCTGAAAAGGTTGCTGAAGCGACCAGCGATTGGGGCTGATAGTCAGCGTGGTGCGTACGCAGCGAAATTTCTGCAATCGATGTTAGACAGACCGTCGGCGGCGGATACGCAGACCACCGTCAGCGAACGAGGGAGGGCGTGGAATGTATGTGCGCTGGTGGCCATACGTTCGAAGCAGCATGTGGATCGGCGGAGTGTGTCGATGTTAAACAAGACCGCTATGACGAGGCGAAGGAATTATGGGCGACTCTTTCACAGGAGACTAACAACTAAACGAGGAAAGTCAGGGGAGAAAGAACTGCTTCTGTAATCGTTCGAACAACCCTGCATAATGTCCTATGCGGTGTACGGTAGTAGTGTATCTACCGCAGATATCGCAAAACTTGCTGCACAAGTGGTTTTCAGCGGTCATCGCCCGCCGAAATATTCATATGTGCAGCAAATTTCTCCGAAATACAGCACCCCATCATTTGAGGTTTGGCCAACGTCAACGTTTTCACTCATTTACTTTTACCGACACTTAACGTTCCGAAAATGTTTCTTTGCATTGATTCGAACCATACTTACAGTTAAAGAGACAGTAATAGACCGATGACAATATGTTTGTCGCGAAAATACGTGCTTCCCTCCGTGGAACAAGACGAGTGAAACTATTTCCCGTTGAAAACTATTGGAAATTCATCAATGTTTCTCTTTTCGGAGTCATGTGAGGGCTGAAATGATTATGGGAAGAACAGGCATCGCATATGGGAACAAAAGTGCATACATCCAGAAGAATTCTCGTTAATTTTCCCGTTATAGAATGTAACACGTTAAGAAATTTGGGCGGATACAAGCCGCTAATGCTCATCATTTAGTAGGTGCGATTTTTTTTTTTGGAGGGAGCCTTCCTACATGAACGAGAGGCTCCATCTTAGAGAGAGGACAGCGGGAAATCGTTGTTTTCTTAAAGATCTGGCTCAATTTCAGTAAATTTCCTCCAAAGAGTGTTTTAAACTGGTTTTACTCTATCTTTAGTGTTCTCTTACCAGTTTCAACGAATCCCACTCCAGTCTACGGTCTCTAAAATAACGAAAATTCGAACAATAGAATCCTAAGAACACCTGTAAACGGACGATTCGCTCGATAGTGCAGTAAGATTTGCGCCGCTTGCGTCAGAACGTACAAGTACATCGAGACCGACGGCAAGAATCTTCGCTTTTCACCAAACATTCTTCCATCACCACCCATTCATGACTAGTAATCGGGTCATCATTGTCGGCCGTACTAACCTCATCAAATCCCATTAAAGGTCACAGTATTCGTAATTCGAATCGGTACTGAAATATGACAAGGATTTCCTTGCTATGATTTTTAAGCTTTTTTTTCTTCTAAATTCTACAACTTCTACTAGTTTGTGTGTTCAAATTGTGAGTGAGCGAAAAATCGTTCGAAATCGTTTATTGTATAATATGGAGCTCATCCTGCAGAAATTTGGTCAATTTCTAGGAATACAACAAGGGCACACGGTACAAGTAGCTGGATCACAACATTCCACAGTTTTCTTCGTCATCTTCCTGGTATCTGCACTTTATGAATGATCCTTTCATGCAGAACTTTTCGTTGAATAGAACTAAACAACAATGAATTGTTCTGATTTGTATAGAACATACCATTTCTACAGTATACAAAGTTTTTCTGAGTGTGTGCACATAAAGTGCTTCATGGAATTCATTGGCTTCTCAGTGTAAAATGTAGATCAAACAAATGTCAGAGAATTTAATAATCTTTATATAACATTGTATTTCCTCAATAAGAACCATAACAACAATTCCATTTCGTATCTGATGTTGCCAAATCCACAACTTCACCATATTTTTCTCCAGTTGAACTTGCAATTAGTCGCCTGTAAATAATTTAATATAATGTCGATCACTACGATGTCAATGTGCGTTTAGCTTTCATATACAGGGAATGCTTAATTTGCCTGTTTAGCACAATGGTTTTCCGTTATCCAAGGAGATTTGTTGCATGGCAACTGTTGAAGAAAACAGAAAGCTGAGCCGAATTATCAGCTTTATGAGATATGAAAATGAGTATCGTAAAACGCTTGCACGGATAAAGTTATTTCTAGCGCTTTCATCGACGAATTTACCTTCAAGGCTTTTGTTCAGCTTTTACGTTCTTCTCTTAGGGGGCAGAAAACGCGTTCTGGATGCAGAATTTAGAAATGAGTACCAAATTTCTCGGAAATCCTCCTTTGCAATAAAAATAATTTTAGAAAATAGATGAAGATTTACGTTTTACAACTGCTTATTGATGTGTATTATTGTTTACATAGCATAGTGAACTGTGAAAATTGCTTCGAAAAGAGTGATTTTTTATTGCAGGCGTCAGAAAGTATGTTTACTTGTTGATATAACTTTTTTACCATAATAAAATTTTTTAGACTGTGATGAAGTTTGTTAAAGTAAAGAAATCTTCTTCTTTCCTCACTGAGTCGGTGTTAATAGAAGCCTCCAGGAATATTCAAGAATAAATCATGTAAAATTCTTTTATTTTAAATTATTTGTAATTTTTCCAAAATAATGTATATTATAATATTCGCTATCCAAAGCACCAACCGATCGAAAGCACCGTACCCAATCGTGTGACTCTCCAAATTAAACAAACAACTTGAATAGAAGGTGCCAGTAGATGGTGGGTCTGGAGTATTTGGAAGGTGCACATATTTGAATAGTGTGGTCCTTTAGCTTGTGCGAATATTGAGGAATTGTTACTCAAAACTAGAATCGCCACAAATAGTGTTGCGCATGGATTTTCCAGGATCTTTCCTCCAGAGAAGTTAATGTGGCCTCTTAGATTCAAAGAATTCTGTTCAGTACACACAAGCAGGGTATTCATATTTTTTTCCAGTAACTCAGGTTTTTAATGTTTTTTTTGTTGTTGTAGGAACTGTCACGTCATCACGAAGCCGCGAAAAAATCTATGAGCAGTGCTATTTTCCGGATAAGAAGGATGAGATTAAGTTTTACCGTTATGTAAAGTACAGGATCCGAAAGTTCTTCCAAAAGCTCTTCTAGACTTCTTCAATATAATCGAAAATAATCCCTATTGCACCGAAAGGAACATTGAATCTCTATTGTTAACCTAATAAAAACCGGTGTTTCCTTGATTTGACCTTGATGTATGTTGTGGGTTTACCATGGGTTTATCCGCATATCTTCTTTATCCGAAAAAATCGTCCTCGACATTCTATTAGTAGTGATATATGACCACTCAGTTCTTGCAACAAAGAAGTCGTAAACGAACATATATCCCTTCCGCGAAGACAGGATTTTCCAGATTTTTAACTAAACAAACGAGAAAACTGGCAGAAACTGACGGTACATGCTGTTATATAGGGCGAGAACTGATCCCCACACGCTTGTAAGAATATTGCAAGAGGAAACTCTGTGCAAACATGGTTACGATGGACTTTGGATACTTTGCCCGCTATAAATAAGACAACGGATGCAACGTTATCTAATGTTTTCGTCTTTTCGCAGAAGATCCTATCACAAATTGTCCAGAAAGGCTAAGAATCAGTGTTGAGAAGTTCAGTCTACTTCAAAGTGAGCAAAACTGTTCAGACTATCCATTCGTTACAGAATGAAATAAAATTTCCTCACCGTGCTATATCAACGAATGCTTGGTTGACGTTGTGACCTGTTTTAGCGCTCGTTTCGATATAGGGAATACCATAGGACTGAAAAAAATTAATGAATTTAGTTTAGTTCTGAGTTCAATAATCTTCTCCTTTAGAAAAAAAAAGTGAGGAGACCCTGCACTGTGACTTATACTTTCACATACATGTCAACCTCCTCTTACTCCCTTAAACATACACACGCTTAGTTTTAGGATCGTTTAGATAAATTATTATGCATAGGTTCCTTCAAATAATACACTTACCACTGCTAAATGTCGTGCTTCATCAGATTTAACAGTTCGTGATGATCCAAGATCACATTTGTTCCCAACTAATGTAATTTGTACAGATTCTTTCCCATATTCTCGGATCTGTGCCAGCCAGTTCTAAAAAGTTTTCCATCATTTGAAAAAAAATACTTTAAAAAATCAAAACTAATAGGAAATGCACAACAAATGTCTAAACTCCACTATACTATATCACTATTCTTTTATATCATATGTGCTGTTATTTAAGCCTTTTGCTTGTGGCCCGATTCCCGTTACCATGTAATGCATACTGAACTCAAATCGACGCAGGCACCACTACGCCGTGCATAATTCATGAATCGAAGCCTGGTTCCTTCCTAGCAACATCCACACGATCCGTGTACAAAGCTACATAAATTTCAAAGACTCGAATTACAACTCTCAGTGGTTCAATACCTACGGTGCTATATCCACAAATGATAAAAGATTTAAAAAAAAAGAAAAATGGAAGGATGAAGTGGTTGCTGTCGATAAATCTCTTTAAAATGCACAAATGCACATGTCCTCATTTTGGAATCGTGGATCTAAATGAAAACGTATGTCATATGTACACAATGACATTGAGGGCCAACAATCAATTAAATTTCTATCCTTAGTGTTTTCCGACTCCAATTTATCGATACCGCAGAGATGAAGGGCGGGTATGGTTGGATCAGAGTAGTGTAGAAACATCGATGGAGCATATTTAATTGGAGCTTTTTTCCAGTGTGCTACACACTAGATCAAACTATCACAAATTACTCCTCTGGAATGCTAGTAGAAAGTAATTCTGCATTCTGAAACTACGAGAAGCCATATGCAGAAATTATGGCCGGTACCTCCCAGCAATGCTCAAGAGCTCTTATCCCGGAAATTTCTACGAAAACTTATCCAAGCTTTCCTAGAGAATTTTTTTAGGGGTTCGACCTAAGATTTGCAGTATATCCACATTCGTAAGTAACTGTAATGATGATTTTCTTCTAGAAAATAAAGTTGGCGCTCGCACAAATCTCAAATGAAATTTGTGCTAAGGAGAAAGTCATTCATAAAAAGTGGATACTCGTGAAAAGGTTTCGTTTTGTGGTGCAATATCGCATAATCGGTTACGTACATTGCAGCGCGGTTCGCAGGAGGTTCTCGGCGAATCACTGCAGCAGATTGCGGCTTTAAAATTGCAGACGACGGTAAGACTTGGTCCCACCAAAAAAGACATCTCCTTTAAAGGCAGCATACCACGAACCTGAGGTGGTGCGGATTTCAGATGGAGTATTCGTATACAAGATCGTAGATTAAGGAGAGGGGGTGATTCCGTCTATTTCTTCCTAATTGCCATAAAAAACGGCCGAGAAGATGCGCGCGTGCACAAGGCTGGCGCGCTCCAATCGAACTCCTTGTGGAAAAAAGGAACGCTCGAAGTCGTATCGTCCGGGCCGTCTTCTCCGGCAATTAGGAAGAAATGGACGGAATCACCCTCTTCTCAGTATTCTGCGACCCCGTACGCGAATACTCCACCGGAAATCCGTACCACTCCAGATTCGTGGGGTGATGCCTTTAAATCCACCGAAGTGCATCGAATACGAGAGTTTAGAAAGATCAGTTCAGGTAATTCGCTATTTTTTGATCAAACCTACGCAAAATGTAAGCATATGATGTCGAAGTTTTTTGATTAATCTCTTTGAATACCATAGAAAAGTGAATAAACATCCAGACGACTGACTGGAAAGATTTTAGAACGTCATAGAGAGAAATTTGATACGGTGATCTGTCTGTCATATAATCCGCTTGTAACAAAATATCACTAAGAACGTAGTGAAAGCGAACTTCATCCCCTTAAACTCTTTCAGATTCTACCACATTTCTGCTATCATACTTTTATACGTCGAGTTTTGATGCGTCTAAACCCGATTTGGAAATAATATCCGTGCTGAGATTCATAAGAAATCCGTTTCTGCGATGCACTATTAGGTTACAACAAATATCCAGGGAATCCAAAACAAATCCACTAAAGCTGCAGGTCCGAAATTGGATACCGCACATGTTTTAACATACCTTAATGTGCAGTGCACCAATTCGACAGGAACGGAGATTGCACGAACTTTGAATGTAGTTTGTATTATTATTATTATTATCACTTATTATGCGTGTGAATAACAAAATATTTCGGAAATTGAATGTGCAATTGAGTTAAAAAATGGATGGAAAAAAACGGCAAAACTGAGGTATTCACTTCACTTAAAGCTCATCGCATATATACAAGGTGATGACTACCATCCGTTTGAAATAGTTGTCTCGAACTTGTCGCTCGGCGTCGAAATCGTTGTTCGCAGAACGTTGGAAACGTTTTGAGAATGGGCTTAATCCAGAGAATTGAAAATAAGGAGAGAACGTATCTTCGGGATCTGCGACGACGTGCGCCTGTACCGTGAATGATGTGGGTTTCAGTCCATGGAATCTGATGCTGTTGGCATCCTAGTTCCTTTTAGCGAAACAACTCCGCTGGACAGCAGTTCGTTAGCACTGTGGTCATCCGAATACTAAGGCAATTTTAGCGGTTTTATGATTCTTTAGTCCACTTTATTAATCTAGTTTCTTTCTGAATGGTAACTTCTGGAACGATGAACGGGGTGGTTGGGAGGAAAGATTGAGTACGTCCTTGGTCGTTTACGGTCAGAAGAGGCTGAAACGTAGGCCAAAACAAAATACCTTTAGCAATCTTAACTCTTTGTTCTACATAATAGAAAAAAAACAAGGGTATCCAGGAAAGCCTCTACCCTTTCTTAACCATAATAGATTAGGATACTTCGCAAGAAATATTTGCAACAGAGGATAACAGAGGATTAAGTCTGTTCTGCGTGGGTGGCATCGCTACTATTATCACCAAACGATTCCCTACTTATTCAAGCGCACATGGCTAAAGTGGTTCCTCATTCAAACAACGATTTGACTCAAGCGTAGGCACTCTCAACGATCTTTATTGCAGGAAATGAACGACAGATGGAAGTAGCTGTAATCAAACCGGCAGCATGCTGCGTGTTTTGGTCTCCTATACGGTTGAGTAGGTCAATCATAAAAGCGTATGTGGGGGAACGACAAAGGAGGAATCCGATTCTCAAATTTGAGGAACTACGTTGATGCTGAGAATAATCTCTGAGTAATAGAAAATTCAAGCGAAACTTTCGTCATACAGTAGTACTGCTATGGTTCAACAGTTTTGAATGCATATCAATCCTGGATTTCGTATGTTGCTTGAGCTATATGCCAAATTTATTATCGATCTTAATAAATAAGTTTAAAGAGTAAAATAAAGAGTATAAAATTCTTGACCGCAGTTCAAATAGCTTAATTTAGTCAGTAAAATAATAAAATAATCTCCTAAACGTATTTACCCGGACATTTTCAAAGCTTCCTCGATTCGAAACGTCGAATACAAGTAGTAATGCATCTGCATCTCGGTAGTATGCGGCAGTAACGGAACGAAATCGTTCTTGACCGGCCGTATCCCATATCTGGAAGTTACAGTGATTCAAATGTATTATTTTTCTGGATATATGTGATATGTGTACAGTTTAATAAAGTTATGTAAACGTTTCGATCTCCAGTTGAACTGAACAGTAATGTTCCTGGTATTTTATGGATGAGAAGTACATCTTTAATCCTTTTTTTCTGATATGGAACTTCGGGTGCGATGGTTACGGGAAGTATTTCATTTGCGTGTAGGTGTTGCTTACTAATTATGTGCCTCTTTATATTTATTATTACTTACTACTTATATTAGGGCGGGTGTAGGAGGTTCCGCTTCCTGCACGATCGATTGGGGTTCGAATCCGCCCTAGTGCTCACCAACTCTTTCATCCCTCCGAGGTGCATAAATTGGTACCAGACTTGTCTGGGAGGATAAAAACACTGACTTGGCACATCGGCTAGCCACCGAAAGTTATTGTATAGACCAGTCACAAGTTCATAAACCTCAAACGATTCTGAATTGAAGTAAACGTGGTGGCGCATCCCAAGTGGATTGATTAACGCCAGAAACTTTGTCCTTTATCCTTACTATTTATATCTATGCTACCTTTTATATTTACACTAAAATGTGCGGAAGCGCAGAACAAAGAGAGTATTACTAAGAGGATACGGTGGAATCCAAACATGAAGAGCTTCTCTGTCGTTGAGGATGAAATCCTTCGAACATAGTTGCAGAGAGGTTGAGCCTGTTCAAATTCTTCCTGATTTATTTTTGGCAGATTTCGAAAAGAAAACCTTGCACTGGGTAGAGCAGGTACGGCAAGAATGCTGAAAGACGCCCACACATTACCGCCATGTTCAACCGCACAACCGTGTCGCATCAAACGCGGTATACGTTTGTTCTCCTTGTGATCCTTGTGACACACACTTCCTCTCCCCAGTGCCCTGTCTCAATCGACAAACCATTGCTCCTCACCGATTAAAGGCATATCACGAATCTGTTATGGTACGGATTTCAGGTGGAATATCCGTATACGGGGTCGTAGATTATGGAGACCGGGGTAGTTCCGCTCATCTCTCGCTGAATCACTGCAAGCAGCCGGCCCCTGAATGCTGTTTTGTACGATGTCTTCTATTGCAGCGCGCAACCTTTGCACGTCCCTTACCGCCTATCGGAGCAATCCGAATTGATTTTCGACGAATCCCAGGGCGGAGGCGGCGCAAGGGGTGGAGCGTTGCAATAGATGGCGTCGTACAAAACAGCATTCTGGAGATGCTTGTTTGCGGTGATGCAGGGAGAGATGAGCGGAACTACTCCCGCCTCCATAATCTAAGAACCCGTATACGGATACTCCACCTGAATTCCACACCACCTCAGAGTCGTGCTATGCTGCCTGCTGCACATGGATCGCCGACGAAATGCCTCAACATGTGTCACGGAAAATTAAGACAACATCAGCTAAAGTAACAACATCAAACGTTTACTGAGTGCACGGTTATGCACCTTTTTTGTCCCTCTATGGCGGACCGCTATGGAAGATGAATTTGTGTGACGACATATTTTCTTCTTGTCCACAGAAATATGGCAAAATTCTGGATTATTATCAATCCCTTTATCACCAGCGTGCTTGACCTCATTTCAGATTTGTAACAGTCGGTGGAGGCTCACACAATGACATGCGAAGTTAGACGATACATCAACTCAGTGTCTTTATTCCTTCAAAAAATCTAGCACCAACTCATCGACTTCGACGTGATTGAAGGCTTGGTCGGCACTGGACGGTTTCGAAACATCGACTGTGTCCGCAGAAATGATGGCCTCTCACCACTGTGCTACACCAGGCCAATTTATCTACAGTTCGGCGGAAACCTTACTATGAAGCTATAATAATGCATGAGTGCATGGAATTCGAGGCATTTCCGGAAGAAATCTGGCCTTTGAACACATAACTACAGTCGGATCAAGAACGCTTGGTGTCCGTGCTGCGTGCGGTTGTCGATCACCTTCAGCGTCTTCGTTACCGGACGCTCACTTCTAAACTTCCAGACGCTCAACGATGGAAGGCAGCGTAGTAATCAGTTGTTTTCAATGCGACTGTAGTATCGAGCCGAATTTTGAACAGAAAAAACCACGTTGAGTTCGAACAGAAGAAAACAAAAAAAACAAAGGATTAAGATAGCATATATTCCTGGCATAATTCGCTGCTCTTGGAAGTCGTAAAATAAAAAAAACCTCTGCTTCCCAACCAAAGAACCGGATAAAAGTCTTTTCCCATCCAAGCTACTTCCTCAAACTCCAACGTTATTATGGGGTAAGTATTTCACAGCATCGTTAAAATCACCCGGGAAGTAAAATGCAGAAAGAAAGAAATACTTCAAGCATTCTACAGAAAAATTCTACTTATTAAAAATCAACGTTAGAATCATGATAAAAGGAGAAACATTCCAGAAAATGGTGTTATGGTTCATTTTCACACACGCATTCGAACAATCGATCCTGAGGACTGCGGACGTACGTGGGAATACGGCGGTAGCGTGTGATGTGTGCTCGCTCCCACGTAGCACCCATCGGTGTCACGCGAAAGGATGTGAACGACAAAAACTACAGATTCATTGCCGCTGGCAACGGATTAATCATGTTGCCGTAGATAACCATAGGAAAAATCAGCAAGTAATAAAATGATTAATGACATATCCAAATTTTTCAGCAGGGAAGTTTTCTTTTCCACTTTAAAGTGATATCACTTCATTGACAGTGACTTTGACTAGTGATATGGTATTTGCACTCTTTCTTCTATGTTCCGTTGTACCTTAACTATTATCCGTTGTACATCCGTGAAAGTGTATTTGAACGGAGCATACCACGAATCTGATGTGGTAAGAGAGAAAAGCTAGAGAGGTTGTGGATCGCGGGATCCGGAGAACTACTCCGGGTCTCGGACCTTGGCCTAGCTCTCCCTAATCCTCCTGAAAAAAATCGTTGTGGGAACCGCTCTAGTTCCAATGAGGTACGTTAGAACACTCCTCCTATATACATGTTTCGGTCCCCTCAGCAGCTTATTCATTGGTTTCACTTGAATAGGCTGTCGAAGAGAACTCACTGGCTTCCGACCGCTCGCACGTGGATGCGGCGCGTTCCGACTAAAATCGTATTGAAAAACGTCGTCTTCCACGCGGTTTTTTCTACAACGATAAGCGAGAGTTCTAATGGACCACACCGGATCCCAAAATCTGCAATCCAGTCTCCACTTCACCCGCGGATTTCCTCACCACGACAGATTCGTGATAGGCTCCCTTTAACTTCCCCTGAAGATAGGATACTATGATTTTGCTAAGTAAACTAACTTTCACTTCCATAATCCTCTTAATTTTACAACAATGTCACAGAAATGAGAGAAAATCATGGAAATCCATGAGAGATTTTTTAAAAACTAGATCCGGATCAAAAGATTACGGTCCTCAATCAAAAAGACACTAGAAAATCTTCCAGAACTCCAGAAATAAGGGAAATTTCAGGGATAGAAACGAACAGTTTTAAATCGACATATGTTTGGACTACAAATTACATCATTTGTTACGTAAGAAGCTGTATTTATTCTATTTAGTCGTGTCTTGTCCATTTCACTTAATCTGGTTGAAATATTGTGCTCTTTGTCTTTCTATGCAGATGAGTACAGTCTCTGCCAAAAATTTTGCTACGTTTGTCGACCGTATCACCAGCAGAAGATGACTATTTCTATCTATCGATCGGTATGCAGCGACCAGTAGAGCAAAATCTTTGTCAGAGACTGTATACATATTCGCGGGGGCGTATATATATATATATATATATATATATATATATATATATATATATATATATATATATATATATATATATATATATATATATATATATCGGTATTAGCGTGAACAGAGAAACACAGATAAAAGGAAGAAACACACCTGAAGTTTAATTTTCTTGCTTTCCATCTCGATGACTTTGTTCTGAAAGTGAAAACAATCACTTCTGAAAATCATTTAAAGAATCGAATTTCAGTTTCTTATTAATTTTATTATTTTATTAAGTTTTTCTTAATAAGTTAAATTTTAGTTGCCATAGTTGCACATACATACAGAGCAAAATTCTGAGTGCTTCTAGAAAAGTTCAAGGAAATTACGTTTCGTTATATTGTATTTTGTTAAAAAGGAAAGGACACTAGCCGTAATAAATTTGTTAACAATCTTGGCTGTTGCTTAAATTCGACTATCAACAAGTTGCAATCTCTATGCCAAGATTCAAGGAAAGTCGAACTTTCGCACTTCTGGAAAGGACACTAATTTACGTTCATTTGCTGTCGATTTAGCTGTGAAGCGATTGGTAGTTATAGGAGATGAATGGAATTTTTGTGAACTGGTTGGCTAAGCAACATTTTTCGGTTTTTTTTTCAATTTTTCAGCTAGTTAATTAAAATTTAAGTCAATCGACTAAGAGAGTGTATAGATTACTTTCAATGATTAAAAGCTGACTGTATAAAATAAATCTCGATGCTTTGCAAAAGAAATGTAAAATTGTTAGCTAGTACTTTGAAGGAATATTTTCAGCTGACCGCACTCTAATGCAGTCTGATCCAGTATTTTCAGTAGTGCAACACTCTATGTAGACTAGTGTTTATTGGATTTGGATATTATGGTGTTGGGATTTTCTGCTTCGGTTCTTGAAAAAGATGGATTATATCACTCTTGAAGTTCTTGGGATGATTTCTACGCTACGACCCTCATCTAGATTTTTTGTTGAAGTTGTTTTGAATTGCAAACCGAAAATGTATTTTGCGTATTAACCTCACATTACAGAAAGTTTATTCGACAGTTTTATCCAGAAAAACTACTTAAATTACTGTAACTTGCGTCTCCACAATTACTACACAACATCAACTGAATTTATAAAAACTAGTGGAAAAATTGTGTTTGGGTACGCGGTTTGCAATTATTTCTCTGGCCCTTAATATGGTGCTAATTCTATAAGGCTTCAGAAAACTCCGTTTGCTGTTGCAGAAAAAAAATGTTGCTGAACGTGCAAAACACAGCAGCTAAAAAATTATCTAAGTGCTGCTCCGAGGAAACCACCGAACTTGTGGTATATACAGTATTCCTTCGACCTGACGCGTTACGTTCTCGAAAAGATAGGACTGGAGCGCGCCAATCGATGATAGGAGAATCGATAAGGCCGTGGCGCCGTTACTAACAGGAACGGTTAAGCTACGATTCGAGTGTGAAATTGTCCTAATCCTAATGATGAATTACACAAAAAAGTACGGCAAATTATCAAGAAAAGGAAGCTGGGCGAAGCTTATCGGTGCAATCCAGATGAAGCAGACCAGTCCGTCCCCGTCGAGAACGTAACACGTCATGCAGCCAGAATACATTCGGCACCCTTATCGGGTACAGTAGGGTCGAAACGACATGAAGCACTTACGCAATTGCGTACGCAGCTTCTTTTGAGGTGCTTCGGTGGAACGTAGTGGCTAGGTGCGTGGTGAAACCATTGCTGGCACCACCCATCGCTGTAGTTTGCGACGGTCCCAACTTGGTTCCAACTGCTGCCTCCACGGCGCCGTTTTGAGCGCGTACGCAAATGCACCGCAACTACACTCGTGTTTCATGTCGTATTGACCCGACTATATAGCTGTGAATGTTCAATTCCTACAAATTCTACTATTTCCCACTGCTTTTTCATTATTCACTTCCTTACAGCCATCCACGCTGTGCGAAATTGAATATGGGAGGATTTTATTCCCGATAACAATCTCCAAAAATTTTCGATAGAACTCTCCCCATCCAATATTGGCTCACATTTAATTAACTCCCTACATCTCCTTTCGATAGAACTTCCATCAGATCAATTCTATACTGAGCGATCAACGTGTTCAACCTGGGAAGCGCGATGCTTCTGTCGCAACGCATACTTTGCCTTACTTAGGACGCACGCACATTCCCTCTTTCCTGGGCTCTGCTCTAATCGATTTTGCGTCGCGCTCACTCCGTTGCGCGTTTGGCGCCGGCTACAGTACACGCCTTACCGACTGCGCCACTAAAGATATTGAAACAACAGTCACTATCCTTCGTACATACACCCGTTAAAGGATAAAAGGATAAAGTTTCTGGTGTATCAATCCACTTCATACGCGCCAATAGTTCATATGTAGGTTTGACTGCAGATCGGAGGTTCATGAGCATCCGTTGGTTCATACAATGGATCGCGGAATGAAGGGATGAATGTCTTAGTTGGCTGCAGGGCGGTTTCGAAACATCGACCGTGAGGTCGCAGCCAAACCTCCTACCGGTTGTGCCAGAGTCACGCTGCTTATTTTGTGGTAAATTCTTGAATTCGTAGCTTACCCTACAGTTAAAGATTTTTAAAAATTGTTCACTATCATCTCTTACAAATTGAATATCTTGCTGTTCTAAGGGTAGCCTTCGGGAAAGTTCTCTATTTTGAGCTTCCCATAATAGTAGACAAAGTTCGGATGTATGTTGGATTTTCTCCTTAACGTAAACAACTAGGATTCAGAAAGTAGTTTGAAAATATCTTTGCTTAACGCTGACACCTCTTCCGTCTATTTAATGTGATCAGAACTGGGGCATTAGGATAATAGGTGCACTAGCAGCTCTTCATACCCGCACATGTGATTATACGAAAATGCATAAAATTAATTAATGAAATGAAATACACCTGTGGCAAATTAGTGGTAAGATTAGTCGACGAACGAACTTTCAACACCAGAGTGAGTGATGGAATTCATTCCACACATTATCATTCCATCATTCTCACGAGTGCAAAAACTAGCTTCATCGCACCTACTGACTAATCTGATCTTCGAAATCCATCTACTTCTGGGATTTTGAGTGATCGTTTTGTATTTTTCTCACGATCATTACAAACTATGTCCTATCTCCTAATGAAGCTACACCGAATCTCTCCTTGAACATGTCCCATCTATACGTGTGTAGCTAAAATGTGCTATTTTATTAATGTCATACAAAAACTTATCTCACTAAAGATGTCATCCTTCAGCCGAAAAAAAAGAAATTCTCCCTCTTCCTTGTGCGCTCAAGTGTTTATGCATACATCAGCCTTAACTGCTCGCAAACTTCACTTGTCTTTGAATTCAGTTGTACTTTTTGGGATCCATACGGGCATCGTCATCATTCGTAAACATGGTAATAATTCTTTTGTTGAATATATTGAAGTACATATCAAGGACAGCAAATTTGAATAAAATACTGCCAGAGATAGTTTTTCTACGTAGACATAAATGCCACGTGCAGCGTTGTTTATTTTTTTTCTTTTTTTTCTTTTTTTCTTCAGCGTTCGCTATAGTTAAAAGTAACATTTGAGTTTTCTATGCTGATCTCTTTCCAGCAATAGATAGTGTCCGAACGTCCTCTACAAATTCAGGAATTCAGAACCGACGGAAGAACTCCATACATAAGTTGACCCAACGAAGCTGCTCTTTACACATAGGATTGAAGAAATGAAATCTCGTTTGTATGGTATGGATAATATGCAGTATAAACATTCATTTCATCCGTGCAATAAAATCAACGTTACGCGCCTTCATTTTATCACTTTACAAGTGTAAAGAGTTGCTTTGTTGGAGAAGCAGATACCTCCGATGTTCGTCTGATTCTTCGATATGTGGGCGTTATTTCGCTTTTTCTCTATAACACTTGCAAACTATATCCTAAATCCTAGCTAGTAGTGTGAAGAACTCAACATCAAAAATTTTCCCTAACGTTTCACTCATAATGAGGGATGAGTTCAAGAGCATCCTATTCAGACAAAAATTCGCTTAAAGCTGTTTTTTATTTATAATTTTGATCGATTTTGCGACTTAAGTTGAGTAAAAACAACTATTTCTCCACGATTTGCTTTTTTCGCAAGTGAAGAATACCAATATTTTCGCTCAGCCAGCGCTTCAATAAAATTATTCGAAAAGCAGAAGAGTACTTGTTCAAAGTTGTTTTTTTCGTATTCCAGAAAATTTCAACTCACTCGGTAGTCAATTCCAACTGTGGAAATAAAGTTGTTATTCAGGAATGCACCATCTTTGTAACGTACCAATAAACAAGTTTTTCCTGTACAGCTGTCTCCCAAGAGCATTACCTGAAATTGAAATCCACTTATAAAATTTTTTTCTAATTTGAACTCATTTTCGCATCATTTTATGTAACGAACTGTTTACTGAAATACAAATATTGAAGGTATAACAAAAAATAATTCAGTAAATAAGCAATTAGACAAAAGTAGAGTCATTTTTGCCATTTTACCAGAACAAAAACTGAACGTTCACTGAAGAATGGAAGTGTCGAATAATGAACATTTTTCGGATTTTTTATTCGGTCCGTTATTCCGGAAAAATTGCTCCACATCTTACTTTAGGTCAAATACGAGAGAACAGTATATAGTTTCTTACAAGTTCATGCCCTTTTTCTTTTATAACCTTTTTTCCAGGTCTTCGAATGTGTGAATCCTTTTTTTACTACCTATTTCGCCCTTTTTCCTTCTTCGTTATATGTCTTCCAGTTTCCGTAGTTTAGAGATCTTTTTCTGGTATGAACTATTGATTACTGCGAGGAAAATTAGGAATGCATGGGAATTCATAGATAAATCGCCTGAAAATAAGGTTGCTCAAAAACGCTCGCTACTGCTCCTATCGAGCTGTGGGAGCAAAATGCTCGTTCTATGTGATTGATGAGAAACTTCACTGGAAAAACTAGTGACTTATTGGAGTTGCACTGCAATTTTCGAATATCATGTTTGGAAATTTTTGCATGTGATTTGACAAGATGTACCTGAATTTTGAGGCCTTGCTTGAAAAATAAAATTCAGCTTTTTTTTTTGGAAAACGGAAAAGAAGGAATAAGTTCAGAAGTGCGCTCATCTTCTTTCAAATCTACCTACTTTATGGGTCATAACAGAGATGCAGGAGTTGCAAATGCCTATTTACTAACATATACCTATGCTTTTTTTGCTCATAAACTTCGATAGACTTTTTTCAGAAAAAAAAATAGATAAAATTTTTGTGACCAACTAATGGGCGTTAGAATTTGCACAGGTGCTTAGAGATAAACAGTAATATAATGTGCTTCAAAATCTCTAACCCTAAATTGATGGCTTACGTGTGTGCGCAAGCATTAATTGAGAGGTGTATTTACAGAAATAAGATGTTTTCAAGGTAGTTGTCCCTCGGCGATGAATTGGTCTTGCTTGATTTTTTTTTCATTTCACGGATCATCGTGGCTTTTTTTTTTTGAAAAATACTACGATCATCTGTGTAGGTTAGAATTTATATCACGAAACGAAATCGCTATTGACTCAAAGTATTAAGCTTATGGTGAACATATGTTTATTTCTACGTTTTTTTGTATTCATTTCATTTTTTTTGTTTCTTTATTCTTTTCCCTCTTCTTTTTCACCGCTGTTGTTGTACGATTTAGCGACTAAAGCCGTTTTTCATTAAAGATTTAAGGTAACAACTGTACAATGGATAGCATTGCGAAATTTTATTCTGTTTTAAAATCCTATTGCGAAAAAAAATCTGAACAAATTTTTTCTTATTATTCCTGTCTCTAGTAGTGATAATAATACCAATAATACTAAAATTTCTATACTAACAACTTTAGTTTAATAAATTCGATAAATATAATTTTAGTTTGAGCTTGCTCTATACTAACAATTTTACCTCTATAACCAATAATTTCAAGGTGTTCTGCGAAATTAATGATTTCTGTCTGGAATTTATCCGATAGGAAATTGCTCGACCAAAATTCTTCATTTGTTGTTGCTATTTGTCACCCAGAGCTACCACATGAAAAGCAATTTTCACAGACAAAGAGCAGGAATAACAGCATGAAAGAACGAGCTTATGGGTACAAAACGATTGGCTGCATTTGCAGAGCGAAGGTGTAAGGCGAATTCAGTAGAAATATAGGCGTAAGAAGTAGTTATCATTACAAGTGCTACGAAATCCAGAAATAACTGGGTGTTGCTCAAGTAAATTTCCACAAAGAATTGCTAGTATATGAATTTATGTGAACTTTAGTTTAAGTTTTTCCTTGTTGTTCTGAAATTTATCTTCTTCTTCAAAAAAAAAACTTTTTTTTCTCGTGCTTAGTTATTAACAACGAAGAAATCTATCTATTTCAAAAGGACAAAGTTTGAATTATTAGCCAAAGCAATTTTCTAAAATCCATAAGAATTTCACAGCTAATAATTTCTTCTAATAAGAGAACATGCAACAAATCCAGAAAAAAAAAACGAAAATGACGATGTTACAGCGAAGTGCTGCTTAATCCACGTCAGGTAATTGCCCTCACATCAAAAATGGCATCATTTAGTGGTATGAGACTTCGAAATAATTTTTAATTCAGTAAGATTTGTAAAAAAAATCCTTCCTGGATAGAAAATCCAAAATCAGAAAATCCATCTTGTATTATCAGGAGATAGATGCGTGATGGCATAGTTTAACTAAATTATAGTCAATAGCAGTAATGTATTAATTGAAGAGCGAAACGCCTGAAAAGATTCTTTTGTTGACTTACTGTTTCAGATAGTAATCAATTTGTATGAGAATTCAAGACGATTTGAGCAGTTATTTTTTAAAATATTTTGTGCGAATAGTCATTCTTCTCATGTACTTGGATTTCTCCGGTTTTGTACTCGTAGGCAATCTCACTCGCACTACTAATCATGGCAATAGTCATATAAGATGTGATGGACTTACACAATCATATGAGATTGAACAAGGTGAGCTTACCACGTGCGCTCCGACAATGAACTAAATCAGATTTGTTTGTGTTTCGACCCATATTGTTCAATTTCAACTAACAACACCGTTTACAGAAACAAACTCTCAAATAGATGCCAAAAACAGCTGAGATGAGGCAAGCTAAACGTATACGTTTTGTCAATAGGTTGCAACAGCAAACCTATGGGACGTAAGTGGGACGTAAAATCTTGGCTACTTCAAAAATTAGGCTCTTCTGCTTACTTATTATAATACAAAAAAAATCTGTTCATTTCACTGCACTGCATGCAATTCATCAAGCTTATAGTGAAAAAATATCGACGAATAAAATTGACATCATCGGAAAAATATATCTCGAAGGTAAAGTTTGCAGTTCAGAAAAAGAAAAAATTTTATAAAAAAAATTAAAGATGTATAACGTAGTAGTGTTTTCCCAAAGGCTGATCCTATTTCTCATTTCTATTTCTTCTCATATTTTTCTTGCAAAAAAATTACTGATAAGGTTTCAAAAGTTTAAAATGACAAAGTTCTATGAAAACATTTCTAACAACTTTTCCGTTAAAAAACTTCTCTCAAGTTGTTTTAACAAACCAAAACGCTGAGAAGTCTCTGGAATATCAAAAGTTTGTCGTGGATATGAAGCAAGAGCTGACAGCTGTCTTCAAATCCGAAGCGTATCAAATTCAGCGGATATTGAGAGAGTGTAGCCAATTCACCAATACTTCCCACAGATTTTAGCATCTGTCCATCCTTTTTTAAAGATAAAAATGTGAAAGTTCTCAAAATGGAAAGAACGAATCCATTGATAAGTAAAGAATTCACAAGTAATCAACGACAAAGGCCTGTAATTGTAGATGGAACCGAATTACTAATTGGAACAATCCGCGATGATTAGAGGTTGCTTACTAAAATAGCCTATTTTTAAAAAATTTGAAAAATCGTGAAGTATTACAATAAAACTGTGTACGTTAGACAACTTTCGGACATTTTAGTGAGTACAATAAATGTTTCTGGAAAATTCCAAAGATATCCTCAAAGAATTAGTTATTGCTTGGTACGGAAAATAAGCAGGAAGTAGTAGAAATATTTTGGAGAAAAACGTAATTTTATAACTTCTAGTTCCGTACATACATGTACGTGCGTCACCACGTCTACTACATCTCGGAAGTAATAAACAACTAAAAGAGCCGATTAAATTTTGATGTCATAGCTAATGTGAATAGAGGAACTTACTGTGAAGGAATAGTCGACTTCTTGAAAAATAGACGATCTTTTACGCATGTTCGGCTTCATAACGAGGTACCCGATGAAGTGTTGTGGTTGGTGAAATCAAAGAAGAGTATGGGCGTTGATTGCTGAGTGATTTGCTCTGTGAAGATTTTGAGTAAACGAATTGAACAGCGAACAGAACAGAAAAATGGAGACGAAGGGTAGAAGAAAATCAAAATCTCATTTATAGCTGGAGAATGATTTGGAAGAATCCGAAATGAATGGATAGAACAAAAGAATGAAAAGCTGTGCTTGAGAACTGTTATGGAGTGTAAATAAAAAGATGAGGACGTTAACAGAGAGGATTTGGTTGTGTGCGCGACGATATTTCACTCGAAGCCCACGTACACACACATATACGCACAACAAGCACACGAGTCTGAGGATAAAACGAACTCCCGCTGAGTACGAGAGTTTAGAGCTCATTTCTAGTTGAACATGATGCTCTCATAAGCACATATGTGTGTACGATGAAAGCAGGCGACGTTGAATTATTCGTAGGAATTTTGACGTCACACCGACGCAGTGCATTCATTGCTAGGAATCCTAGGAGAGATCCAGCTATGACATAGCGTGAGAGATGAACTCAAGGTGAACTTTCAAAACTATTGCGTGACTCCGACGTATTCCGATTGAGCAGAAATTTGTTCGGTGCATCCATAAATGGACTAAATACCGCCGAGCACGCGGATATAATATATTGGTTGCGTTCTCTTCTAATACTCGAAAACCTATTGAATTGAAATGAATAGTTTCTGTGATTCGAGAAATTCGCTTAGAAATGAATGAGAGAAATTAATAATTATCAAGAAGTAAACAAATCAAGTGCAAGGGAGACTAGACGCTGAGTTTTTTTTTTCTTTGAAACACAACTCAATCGCTTTGTGGGTAGTCCTAGATGCATGTGTTGACGATTTCACCAAAATCAAGCCGAAAAAAAAGTGTAGGCGTGAATGTTTACTTATTTATGCTTATGTACAGAGACACAACATTAATACATGGATGAAAATCCGAATCTCAATCCGAATACTGAACACTATGGGTGCATGTGTAAGCGCTGTAATTAGAGTAAATTGTCTTGAGAGCAAGAAATTTGCTACGCAGCTCACGCTCACACAAACATGCACTGATTGATCATGCTTAGAATTCGCCCACAACCCGTATTTTAAAGCTCAAGTTGTTTCTAGGATAGGTAGAATTCGTAGGGATTTGTCGATTTTTTTCTTGAATTGTAGCGAAAACAAATAATGAAAAATGCGAATAGTGATTGGATGTATGTAAAATTCTATTGGCCACAATTTGACGAAGACATTCATAACTGACACTAAAATTACAGATGTGCAACGAACACTACGGATGAATAATAACATATAGCGCATACGGTAGCGTAATTGTGAGCATCGACGAAACAAACGAACGATTTCTCGGATAGCATGTGCCTTGAACAGTTAGGACCACGATATGACGTCGGTAATTCTTTTTATTTGTGATAATTCACTGGAAATGTACGTAAAAAGGGAGAAAAAACACGGCATCAACACTCATATTTCTCGTACGAGACGTTCGTATGAATTCTACACCTTAGCGCACATCACTTAGCTCAAATAACACCAACAACAACTTTGTCCAGAGACGAAAACGTAAGCGGAGAATATAATCGATGTAAGGGAAGAATTTCGGCCTGGGGAAAGGTGTACACGGAATTTCTGGACATATACCAACGATCGTCTTACGTTAGTTTTCCGCATGTAAAAGTAGTGATATTGGTGAGGTATTACGAAGATTGCATCCGTATGCACGATGCTCATCACAAATAAGGACCGCAAAGTGGATTCCCGCGTGAGTCCCGTAGTGAGCTCTTGAGGCTCTCTATTCAACGAATTTTTCGCACGGCCACAGTTCATACGGACATCTTCGATCCAGGACATGGCCATAAGTATGTGGGTATCCCTAAAGAATCGATGCATTCCAAAGTTACCTTCTCATTTGTTCGACAGTCATTTAAAGTTTTATAATCGTAATCACTTCCTCTTTAGTTTCTACATGAAATATGATCATAGGATGTGTTTCCGGATGGATATCACATTTGAGTCTGACTTGTCCCATCCAAGTAACGAAGAAGGACATAGAGAATGTGCGGAAAACTGATGCTCTTTGATCCTAGAGCTTAATGCTCGAATGAGGTGATGAATAGGCGGACTGCTGGCAATCCGCCTTGAATAGTCCCCCACTCGAAAAAAAAACCCAAACCAGGTTGCGAAGAGCAAACAGACGACATTTCAATCAGAGCCCTTGCTGACTCTCCAACTGATGAAATTGCCTTCGGGAGGACTAAATAAACATGCGACGATTTCTAGAAGAAAACTGCCTCCGCTTCTTACATCAACAATACGGCACCGATGTGCGCATATTTCTGGCATGAGAAGTTTTAAGGCTGCAAATCTCTGTATATTAATAATAGATGGTGCATAAAAAACAAGCACTCAATCGGAGGATTCCCGTCTTCTCATCCACAGAATGAAAGTGACTCAAATCCGTAAATATCTCGCACCATGTGAAATCGGTGTATAACAAGCTTGAAGCGTTTTGAATGCAACGCTAATGGCGACACACATCCTAAAGTTTTCCGCGCGATCATGGGTTCTTATAATGAGCGTAAAAGTCCGGAATACAATCGATGTGGGAGGATGAGAGAGGAAAGGAGAAGAATTGAATATAACTGCGCCTTTTGAAAGAACTTAGTGACTGAAAAAACAAACAATTCCCAATAGGGCGATGCGAAAAGTTTGAGAATACCACGAGAATGTCAATATATAGGCTATTCATACGGCATACGTCTCATTTCAATGAGATGAGGTCATCTGAAGAGAACAAAAGGACATTGAACACGCCTTCATGCCCCCCGGCATATATATTAGCAGCTCTTTTATTCAATTTTTTCTGTCTAACTGAATCTATTCAAATTTTCCTTCCTTCAAGCTTTCTCCTCCCAGCCGAACCCTTCAACCAGCTTCGCAAATCTGAAAAAAAATCGCGTGTTTTGATGATGCAACGTGCCTTATGAGGGTGAGAGAGAACAGTGCATTCAATTGTGTGGTAAACACTTTTGATAGTGTATGGTCGATTCACTGTGAATAATAGTTGACATAAAAAAATTATTTTGAAGATAGATCAGGTTTTTTTTTCCAATTACCCCCCAACGCAACTGTGGCTTATCGATCGAAAATTGTGGTTGAACGTCAGAGATATCACAGCGAACATCAACTGAAAGGTAGTACCATAGTTTAAAATTCACTGTCAAACACAGGCGACCAGGAAAATTGAATGATTTACGACGTGCGGGCAGCAAAATTTACAAAATTCATTGTCATCCATCCTGAACCTATATATATATATATATATATATATATATATATATATATATATATATATATATATATATAAACATAATATTAATGTAATAATAATAAGTAGTAGTAGTAATAAGAAAATGGCTCTAGATTCTACAAATTAGAGGTATCAGTATACAAAAACTCGCGGAAAACAGTAGACTGCTTTGGATCAGAAAATTAAGTCAGAGTACTTTTTTAAAAAATTCGAATTAAATTTGAATCTCTCTACAAATACAATTTAAATTAAAATAAAATTCCCTATCAAAGAAATCTCTTCATTAGCAATATATTCACAGAGAGATTTTCTCATTAGTTAAATTAATGATTAATTAAATTAATAAAATTTTTTTCGAACCATAAAAAGGAGAGTTGATGTTTAAAAAAAGATTATGAACCGATTTTTTTGACACCTCAAAAAAAGGGCCTTGCATGCAAAACTTTACAACTTTAATCTGGGATTTAAGTTGAGATTCTTCCAAGGATAGGAGCAGTTGGGAAACTCAGCCATTTCTTAAATTTTATTTTTTGAAATACATAAGAATGAGTGCAGCTATGGAAAATTCGGACACTTCTGACACATCGAATTAAAGAAAATCTAGTCGATGTTTCTGTTATGCAGGAAGCTGTTTGCATCAGTAAGTAGCAGCAGTAGCAAAGCATCAGGACGAAGTTTCTTTCCGAATCCAGAGGATGTCAGGTACATAAATAGTGGATTTGATACTCTTAAAAAGCGCGAAGTAATGCTCTTAACAACGTGGATAATAATATTGTGGAACGAATTACAACTTCTAAACAATAGTAAATACTCATATCGACGATATTCTACACCTAGTTGCTCCCAGTTGCATGAACGATCAATTTTTTAAAAAAATTTTCTCTTTTTTTGGAAACGAATCCTTAGCATTGAATTAAAGATCTGGAAAACTGCGCTTAAAGTTATGACACAACATCAAAATCCAACCCAGAACGTGTGCACGAATCCACAGCTTTTTTAAAGTTTAGGACCGTTTCTACAAATTTATTTATTTTCCGCTTTCTTCTTTCACAGAACTATCACTGTCACTCAACATTTTTGAAAAAGATCATTCCGCCTATGAGAGGTTTGCGAAGCGAGCTATTCCTCTTATCTATATCTCTGTAGTTAAAATTATTCATTTTATTTTAGAACAAAATTTTGCAGACTTTATTAACAAGGTATTTAGCATAAGTGTGCATTTGTAAATATAGTAGCGTTGTGTTCAACCAGGTGAACGCAACGCGTGCGCCTGGACAGTTCATACTTTCTCCTCCTCCTCTACTGATCACACACTCTCTTGTTTCTCGGGATCCGCTACAAACGAAAGTATATCCCGGTCACGCTGTCGTAGAGAGATCGGTGGTCGACAATGTGTGTTTCGTTAGAAACGTCGTCAAAGACTGTTTTCTAGGAAATCTTAGAATGCGATTATTTAGTGAATAAACCAGAACCAGAGCAGTAAAACTGTTTGTGGAACAACGTGGAAGAAACAGTGGAAACTGAGAGGATACGTGATTTTTCAGGCATATAAAATTCCTAGCGCTACCTACATAAGTTGATTTTCCGTTGAAACTTAATTTCAAGTCAGAAAGGACAATTTATTCGACTATTCCAACAAACATATAAACTATGTTCATAGATTTATAGCAATGTTTTTTTTTCAAAGATTACTATCGTAGTTCTAGGAAACGTTGATAGTTTTACGTGGTATTGATGAATTAAATTCAAAGTCATTGAACGCTCACATTATTTGCTCACTATTCAACTTTCATACGCTATTTGCACTGTCAGATGACTGTCAGATGACGAAGAACAAAGTACTGCGCTTCATTTCGGGCACTGAACCGAAATTAACCGTGTACTTGTTTCGAACGAGTAGCAGGTAGCTATATATAATCATATACAACGGGCACATACGCAGATATACATTTTTTAGGTGACGTAAAGCCTTTTTTTATTATTTACTACATGTTATATCCATTATTTTGTCCGTATTTCATATATATTTCATTCTAGATGCCATAAATATGGTCATGACTTGACAATGTTATTGTTTACTTCAAAATAAACACTTTTTAGCTGCTTTTTCACTTTTCAAATGTACTCACAATTATTTGTGGATGATAAGTTTTCCTAACTAGCTGAAAATTAGAGAAATTATTTATTTTATGTATTTATAAGATAAACGTTCCATCATTAATGCTGTTCGATGAAATTCAAAATATTATTTTCCTCATTTCAGGCTTTGATGAGACTTAGCGGAGAAAAAAAAACCCGAACTTTCGAACGAATCCACTCAGTTGGATTTGCTTGGATGGTCATTTACGTACTGATGATGTGGCAGCAATTGCAAAAAAAAAAGAAAAAGAAAAAGGAAGCTATAAAATGAGCAACGAGTGACTGAAAGCGCTCAAAGCAAACGAGCAGCCGCTGCACTTAAATCCTTTCACTTCTTCACCGACGGAATTTCTCTCAAAGTTCATTAATTTTCTTTCGAAGCGTGCTGAACCACGCAAACATCCAAATATTTTTAAGCTTTATTGATTAAATAATACCCATATATGCAGCTATTCTTCTCCAACATTCGAGCAATAACAAATGCAACAAAGGGTTGCTTAGTTGCAAGGACAAAAAAAAATATGGACAGGAAGGAGGAAAAAAGATTTAGCAAGAAAAATTACACATTCTGGCTTTGTATGAAAACCACAAATTGAGCGAGGAGACATTTAGCGAGTTTTATTTTGAAAAATACATACAAATAATATAGAAGAATGCGAAACGGATAAATACGGCGTCAGACACGAATAATGAATGAATGTTTGATTTACTATTCCGTAAATCCACACTAGAAATAAACGCAAACTGCAAATCGCGTAATTGTAGAGGATCGATAGGGGGGTCGATGTGTTTCGCCTTTTGTGTTCCCCGGGGGGACGTGCAAAGTGAAGAGACCAACCCAGATTTAGTAATTCAAACGAGTCTGACACATTCGTTCAAACGCTATCTGACGATCTCTTTCTTCCTCCATTAATCTGCGGATATTTCGGATTAATATTTGATCCAGAGATCTGAAATTATTTTCAAATCTACTCGAGTTAATCGAAAATTCCGATGAATCATATGTTTGCTATAATATTATTATTCGTGTTATTACTCGATATCAAAGTAGGGATTCTCACTAGCGTTATGTGTTTGTTAATTCAGCAGTATATGTGGTTATCCGATTAAATAGACCTACTCCGTATCAAAAAAAAAAAAATAAACGAACTCATTATCAGTCCAGGACATCTGAAAGAATTTCGTTATTGAGAAGTTTGAGCCTTGCTGTTGCTGCGACACGTCCTCAGTTATTGTTGGTTTTACCGAAGGTACGGCGTGATCACCTTCCACAGTTTGTTCAGCGCTGCTATAATACGGAGCGCTGTTGGGGATTTCGGGGGGAAAAACAGGAAAAAAAGAGGAAACTCTCACGTTTGTGTGGTCATAAATGGATTGTTGTGATTTGAAAATCTGGCAACTTGCCGAACAGCAATACGTGGAATTGTTGAAGACATCGTTGGCACGAGATAATCTGGAAGACTGTAGGAATAAGTTGTGTTAAACGTATACCTCTAAGAGACCAACGGAATGACAAACGGTAAACGATCACTGATAATAAACGCCGAACAGCTGTTTGAAAAACACAAACAAAAATATCGCAGAGCACGTGTTGGAGAGGAAAAAAAATTTTTCGTCTCGTGTTTTCATGGTAGATGCATCCTGAGACCTCTGTTCAGTCAACCTATTTATATTGTACGAGAAGACATTTGCAAGGAGGCGGTGTCCAATCGGTTGTTGAGATAGCGATACGATGCCTTGTGGGCGTTTTTGGCATGTAAATGGGACAGAATGGGACGGTACAAAGTTCTCTTCGTCATAATAATAAGAAACAACATAAGGCTGTTGGAAGAAGGTCGAGTGAAGTATGATCGACATTTTATTGTTTTGTTGACGACGATTTCATTTGACAGTAGTCAATGATAGTTTAAAAAAAAAGGTGCGCGTAACCAGGGAAATTTCAGGACAATTCTAAAGATTTTGTGAGGTACACATAAGAATACAATAACATCACTTTGTGAGATTTTTTTTCTCCGAAAGTTGTCCCGAGCAATGTATATACATATGGTAGCCTTCTTTGATTATTTTATATTTTGCTTACCTTATAGAGCAAAAAAAATGGATGCTAATTCGTTTCACGCAACAGACTCACTGTATCACAAATTTCCCAATGAGATTTAGTGAGATAAGTTGGAAAATGACTCTTGGAGGTATTCTAAGGAAAAAATGTGCATTAAAAATAATTCCGGAAAATTATAGCTTATTTGAAAGCGGATTTCGTAACCGACAAGATTTTACCCCAAAGATTTCCATGATTTCGCTGGTTTTTGTTTTTCTCGTCGTTAAAATAGAGAGTGGATAAAATTGCGCATTTCAGTCACCATGTTTTTTTTTTTTGCATCCAACTGAGACGATAAGGCCGCTGAAGGTGGGCAAGTCTGCTAGGAAGGTGCAATGCTTAAAAATAGCACTTTCTCTTTAGAATAGCACTTTCTGGTTTTTTTTTTCTGAAAGTCTCTTTTGTGTTTTTTTACAATATCCTTCAATGTTTTTTGCGTTCTTTTTTGATTTTTTTAATGCCTCATTCAATGTCCTCTTTGAAAAACGTAAACTTCATTCTATCAGCCTGAAACTCTATCTTAAAAATTTGAATAAACGAGAATTAATAAAATTAAGAAGTTAGAATAAGACAGGCTTGTAGAATGAGCCATTATCTTTCGAACACAATGTAACATTTTCGAAATGATTTTTATTTCTATGTGAATTTTTCACTTTCGATATAACGCTCGTGACTTACTCATCAGCGAAATACTACTAAACAGATGTGAGAAAGAAATCGTACAGAAAGAGAGCATGTTCGTGTCAAAACCCCATCTTAAAGGAGATGGGATCGTTACGGTAAGTTGGCAATAACATAAACTAAAATAGTGATCTAGTGCATGGAATGGTATCGTTCATCTTTGAAAGAAAAACAACCTTCCATTTGGTGCCGTAGTTGTGAAAAAAATCATAACTCTATCAAAAGTATGTGATTTTATCTAAGAGCCAGAAATATGATTCTTCTATAGTTGTTTCTGGGTAAAAGAGCATAACTACATTGAATGTATTAAAATATGTACAACGAAAGAGAAATCTTCCATCATCACTGGATGAGGGACGGTAAGTGTCCGTGGTTTAATTTTTCTTCATGGTTGTGTTGAAGTTAGTTTATAGTTTTTCTTAAATAATCTTTTTCATAATATTCCATTCGTGTTGTTGTTTATCTGTTTGATATCTCAATCTGCTAGCTTTTTTAGTGAAAAAAAAAACGATTTATCAGCCAAATTTTCGTTATTATTTTTCTTCCAAAGGTTTAGTCCTGATCGTGGAACTGAGTATTTCCAGCAAATAAACAAATAGTGCTGGTCTGTGCTTGCATTCGATATTTTTCATTTACTATTCCTCATCTCTGGCAATGTTTTGCTCATATTATTTAAGATTAGTTAAGTTTTATTGCAAAATACGAAATTTAACTAATAGATAAATTAAATGTTTATGCCTCGTCACTTGCTGCTGTATTATCTTAAAAAAAAACTATTATAGAATAGATTCCTAGTCGTACTGCTACAGAAACAAATCTAAAAACTATTAATAATATTAGTACATATGCTTGATTTGTGTAGAAAAAGAAAAAAATTTTTTTTTAACATATTTATTTAAAAACTCTCATTATAATTTATAATCGCTAGATCTACTGCTTTGATGAGAATTTTCCTGCTTTTTTAGTGTACTTTTTGTAAAGAAAATAGTTGGCTAGGCTTTTTCTCAGTTCTAAATGAACGTCCTAGCAGTAGATACTTGCATAGTAATGACGATAGTTGTCCTTGAAATGAAATGATGTTGAAAACAAGAACTCGCTCTACTTAGACAAACAGTAATGCTTTTATGATACAGTGTTTGTTTATTGTTCTACGATTCCTTCCGATAACGTATCGTTACGAATGTTTACGCGTGAATCACGTGGTGATAAAACATCATGATAATTTTGAAACTATTGGTACGTTTTCACGGTTCTAAAATCAGGAATCAAGGAAGCGCTTCAGATCCTGAGAAAACACAAAGCGCTAATATTATAACGCGCTTAACGCTAGCCTTTGAATGAATTAATAATGGGAAAATGACGGAGGAATCATCTAAATGCAAATTCAAAGATCTCAGTAGTATACGGTAAGGCGAGAATTGTGATGTTCTGAACCCGTTACTCGAATATTGTTGTATTTTCCAGCCGAAATTATTTGCGATTACAGGCAGTGAGAAAGATCTCGAAGTGAGGAAAATAAATACGACAATGTTTGACAAAGGAACAAATTTATTCCATAGAATTATGTCCAGAGACATAAACTATAGCAGTTTTAAATATGCCTTCACTTTTAGATAATTTTTTTTGATGTAATACTTCAACTTATAATTGTGAAAAAACGTGCTCTATTTTGCTGTAGTAGTTTGTTAGCAACGAAATCGTACTATTAGTCGATAGTTTTGTAAAAGCTCACCAAGCCGCATCAACGACTAATCACATAATTATTTTAGATTGATTAAAAAAACATAGAGTCAATTCCTATAATTATTTGTCTATTTCTGTCCATATATGTTTCCTGAATGGAGTGATCACAAGAACAACAGGTCAAAGTGCAACGGTTCTGGATCACGGACTTTGATCCGAGCACACGTCAACATCATCAGAGGTCATCGCAACTGCTATAATCGGCTAAGACGACACCGAATCTGCCGTTACATTACGTATGTTACCGTAGGCGGCATTTCTTTGGAAATAATTCTTCTGGACATTTATCATAGATCATCGGCAAATTATTATCGTAATGGACTTTGTACCCTGCACATTCCTGCAGGGTAATTAAGGTTTGATATTTTTATTTTTACTTAGAATACGAGTGCATCTTTGAGAATCCCAAAGCAATACTGAAAAAATTTAAAGGGTTAAACACCAGTAATTATGGTCTAATAATCTTGGCATTCTTGTGCTTCCTCTTCATGGAAACGCAGGACACGAGACTACCTGTTCCAGAAAACATTTGACGAAGAAAGGGAATCGTAAAAAATGTTGCGGGTTGGAGTTTCGAAATTTCTTTTTCTTCTCAAACTCAATAAAGTGGCTTAAAACGCCTTGAAAAAGTCTACTCCGTATCAGTCTGTAGGTGAATCTGAAACAGTGATCAATCTATAAATCATAGCACATGCCCAAAAAAGTTACACATCGTCTTAGTGATTTCCACAAGTCTGGTTAAAGGAAGCGTTCACTGGAGTTTCCGTTCTTGTGATTTCTCTAAAACAATAAGTTTATATCTAGCTCTAGTCTACTCAATG
Organism: Necator americanus; assembly: GCF_031761385.1. NCBI lineage: Eukaryota > Metazoa > Nematoda > Chromadorea > Rhabditida > Ancylostomatidae > Necator > Necator americanus. The sequence continues at coordinate 8,580,698 of NC_087376.1, forward strand.
GGGATGTAGCGGATAATCTTTTCGGATATCCAGGAAGCCATATCCAGACATTAACACCACAGTTATACCAATTCTCACGTGGGAAGTTTAATTTTTATTCGATTGCTTGAATTTAATCTGACACCTTGAAGCAATTTCATGTTTACAAATAAACGCATTCAACAACTACGGTTAGTTTGACGACTTTGTTTATGAAAAACAAAATATAAAACGATTGATTGTTTGAAAAATTAGTACCAGCATTTCAGGAATCATTTGGTATAGAGAATTAATTGTCCATTGGTTTATTGTGATGCAAAAATTTCATGTAAAAAACGATTCTAGTACGATTCGTATTGTTATTGTAGCCATGGGTGAAACCTCGTGGTCATGTTACATTGTAAATAATCCAGAGAGCACTTTGCAGAGTCAACAGGAGCGTAGCAACAGTTTTGTCACCGGACAGACTTGTGTCTCAACTCGATCAACATTTGCAAATTTTAGCTGCTGCAAGGTGGATCAGTGATCCCTATCCAAGCAGTGCCTGGGGCATTCGTCTCTTGAGTAAATAGCACTGAATATAATACGAGAAAAAAATGTTGCAGGAGATTGTCGATCAGTGTGCAGTCTAATGACTAGTGTTCGACGAACTTGAAACTGTCTAGCAAAGCACACTTCATTCCTAAAAAATAACCGCCAACACAGTGCCCGAGAGTTTATTGCCTTCTGTGCTCTACAGGGATCGGTTATGGATCGAGATCAGAGATTAAAGAAATCCGAACAAGGAAAAGGAGAATCGGTGCATGGCGTTTTACAAGCACTGGTTTCTTTGGAGCTGCGAAATTCGTATTCGTTTACGTCCCAGTAGTCCAAAAATACTTTATGAACAACCCGAAAAGTTGAGATAATGGAATTGGGGAACGACGGCAACAAAAGGTCGGAAAATCTAAAAAGCACGTTAGAGTTGTTAAAACGATCGTTAAAATAGCTGCTCATCCCATACAGAACTACCTGCGAATACAAAAATGGGATGAGTCAAAATCGCTCGAGGTATCAGTTCACCTGACGAGACAACTCCTTACACTGGGCAATAAGTGGATTAGTAATGTGACCGCTTAAGAAAGCAACTCTTCATACCGCTGCGAACTACAGAATTTCCTAGATCACGTTCAACTATAATCCAAAAGGTGCGAATTTGTAGAGGGTTTTTTGAGTTTTCAACCTTGCATCCCTGCAAACTACATCTCCAACCTTCCCCACCACTGAGGCAAAATCGAAATCGAAGATTTTTTCTAGTGCTGACCATAAGTTCAGGATCGAGGGGGTAGGAGCGATGATGTGCCGAACATTTCTTTGTTACTTTCCTTTTTTCAATAAAGAAGGATTTCAAAAAAAATTGGATTATTTTCTAGGAGAGACCTTCAAAGCGGATAATGTGAAGATTTACCCAGAAAAGCAATATATACATACTACGTTAAAAACAACTTCTTGAAAAGTCTAGATAAATCATTTAGTTGGCAATTTCCTGAAAACACAAAAGGCATTCATTGGATGTTGTCATAGGGAAAATGCGCTGAGGGTTTCAAAAAAAACTATGCGACCTCGAATTTTCGTTATTGTTATAAATAAAAAATACGCTCACAGTAACGCTGTTAGTAGACTTTTTTTCTCCGACACCAATTAAAAAAAAACACAATTACTTGTCATACCAGAGGGCTACAATCCAGATTTTTGTAGCCCTGTTGCACCGTACAACAAACAGGCTGTAAGTTCCAGTGGTTTTCTTTTGCTGTTAACTGATCTCGTGGGACGGGTGTAGTGTGGCGGTTAGAGGTTCCGGTGCCTGCACGATCGATCGTAGGCTCGAATCCGCCCTAGTGCAGACCAAGCCGTTCATCCCTCCGGGGCCGACAAAGATACCAGACTTGTCTGGAAGTACAAAAACACCGACTTGACACATCGGCTAGCCACCGCAAGTCATTGTATAGACCAGTTACACGTTCGAGAACCTCAAACGATTCTGAATTGAAGTGAACGAGGTGGCGCATCCCGAGCGGATTGATTAACGCCAGGCACTTTATACTTTATCCTTTAAAGGCATCACCCCACGAATCTGAGGTGGTACGGATTTCAAGTGGAGTATTCGTATAGTAGATAATGGAGAGGGGGGTGATTCCGGGCATTTCTTCCTAATTGCCGTAAAAAACGGCCCGGAAGATGCGGCGCGTGCACAAGGCTGGCGCACTCCAATCGAGCTCCTTGTAGAAAATAGCGCGCCGGAAAGCCCGAAGCCGTATCTTCTGGGTCGTTTTTCACGGCAATTAGGAAGAAATGGACGAGATCACCCTTCTCTCCATAATCTACTATCCTGTATACGAACACTCAACCTGAAATCTGTACCACCTCAGATTCGTGGGGTGATGCCTTTAGCTGACGTCACCTTTTTCTAGAAATCCAGCTGAAGTAACATTCGAACATAAACTGAATAAGAAAAAAAATCGATTTGTAGTTTTTGTTACTTAATGCTACTTAATTATTAGGTTGGCTACTTTTTTTTTAAAAATGCGCATACCTTTTACAATTTCGTAGCTTCTTAATCAAACATTCATTATCAACCGTCAAATAGGTGTTTCTATGACACAGTCCCATCATTCTAGAAGGGTTACAGTTCCTTGAGACCAGAAACCGGCGCTGAGACTCAAAGAACAACTCAACAGTAGATTTGAAGCCAGTGGAAGAACTAAACAGTTTTTGCTTCAGAAGATGCTTAAAAGCCGTAAACGAGTGGTAGCGCGGTGAAGAAAGAAGTGAAGAATAAGATGCATGGGAAAACCCAGAGCCTCAAGTTAGTAGCGCGCGGCCGAAGAGACCTGCGGCCGCGCACTCGTCAGAGTACCACTTGTTCCGGGCTCTGAAACATTCCCTAAAGCAAAAACTGTTCAATTCGTTCTCCAGCCTCAACCTGAAGTTGAGTTGTTCTTAGAGTTTCAGCCCTCGTTATTCTGATCATAGAGAACTATAAACCTACGGAAAAGATGGAACACTGTGAAAGACAGTCATGGTGAATTCATCATTAATCGGGGATACTGAAACAAGAAACAAACGACGCATCGTTTTTCGTGTAAAACGATGTCCGTGTTTTTGGCTGCAGTGTCGCCACAACATTGAATGGATTAGCGAAGAGGATCGAGAAAATTAAACTGTACACGGAAACCGTTGCCCTCATTCCTCATAGCCTCTTCACCAAGCGGAAGAAAAATATCGGTTTACAAAAACCTCTGGAAAACATCCGCTTATTTGCAGCTATCTTTCCTAAAAGCAGTTTTTAGGGAAATTTTTGATGTCCAATTTTTTCCATGAGTAAGTTGCGGATGGGACATTGTTCATAACTATAGCACAGAAAACAACAACAACAGTGACGGCAACAATAAGAATGCAATATCTCCTACAGATTCAAGAAAAAAAAAGAGTGATTCAGAAGATGCAGGTCTCTGCATCCGAAAGAAAGATGAAATGAGAGCTTGTAAACTGATGCAAATGTTTAGAAATGTTCACAGGAAAAGTTCTGGAATTGTGGAAAATTAACATGATTACATGTACGGAAATGATAGTAATATAACAAGTATGATAGCAATACTTGCTTAATTATTTTGATGGCCCACCTTCATGAATATGCTGACACCAACACCTTTTCCAGCCAATTCGTTCCCTCGCCACCGTCCAAGGCGCTCTCAAGTTTTGCGAAAGACGTTGAGGAGGTGATTGAGCGGAATCCAGGTGAGGCTTGGATTCGGCTTTTTTTTTGGATTCCATTCGTGCAGCGAACACATCATTCTATCTCGTTGACGTCCTCCCTCAAAGGCGTTCGGAGTTCCTTGAGATCCTCTTTCGTTCTTTTAGTCCATCTATCGCCGATTCTTCTCATAATGTGACCTGGATATCTATTATTTGTTTTCGATATGTTTTCCACTGGTTCGCGAATACTGGACATCGCCTTTATGTCGGAACTGCAAAGACCGGCTAGACATTGTATGCGCCGGTTGAACTTCAGATGACATCTTTCAAAGGTTCTGTGAGTAGTAAGCAGCTTTCTAGACGTGGCAGCGGTGTCTGTCGACGTCTCCGCTGCGTAACAAAGCGCCGAAGGAACTGCCGTGTCAACCAGATGGACATGGAAATCTTGATCAGTTAGTTGATCCGTAGCTCTCCCGAGGGGCGCAAATGCTGCCAACGCTGGTCTCATCCATCTATTCAGTTCTTTCTTCATGTCGTTTTCCACGTTCATAAAACGTCCAAGGTACACGTATTAGGTTGAGGAATAAGTTCTTGCCGTTTTAATCGATCGTTTGTTTACAGCGATTCTTTTGTCGTAAGGCCAATCGTAATATACCATTTTAAAGAGGTTTTTCTGCTCTACAAACCTGTTGTAACCATTTTTTCGATAACTAAATGTTGCCCTAATTTCAGACCTCTGAAATGGACATTCCAGGCGGTAAAAAACAACATTTTCGACACCTTCTTTACTTCGCCTTTCGCCGAGGTCAAAAAGCCACCGAAGCTGCTCGGGATATTTGCGCCGTGTATGGAGAGGATGCTATAACTGCGAGGACTGCTCGAAATTGGTTTGCCAAATTCAAAAATGGCAATTTCGACCTAGACGACTCTCTCCGCTCTGGTCGACCTTCTGACTTCGACGAGGATAGTCTCAAAGCGCTTTTGAAGGAAGACGGCCGTCGATCAAGTCGGGAATTGGCCGAGAAGATGTACTGCGACCAAAAGACAATTTTGAACCATCTTCACTCGATGGGATTTGCCGAACACCGCCCGACACCGGGCAACACGCGGCCACAAGCAACGATTTTTGTATAGAATCGTCACGGGAGATGGGAAGTGGTGTCTCTACGTCAACATGAAGCAAAGGAAGGAATGGGTGGCTCCAGGAGGCACGCCAAAACCAAGAGCGAAGCAAGTCCTTCATCCCAAGAAGACTATGATCTGCGTTTGGTGGGATTGGGAGGGTCTGGTGCATTGGGAAATGCTGGAGAAGAACAAGACGGTCGAGAAAAATCTCTATATAGCCCAGCTTCATCGAGTAAAAGAGGCTATTCAACTAAAAAGACCTCATCGACGAGGCCAAGTCATCCTGCTTCACGACAACGCACGGCCTCACACAGCAAACATCGTCAAAGCCGCCCTCCAAGAGCTCGATTGGGAAGTCCTTCAGCACCCACCGTACTCTCCGGACCTTGCGCCAACAGATTATCACCTTTTCCGCTCGCTGTCGAACCAAATGCAAGGTGTTACCTTCGACAACAACGAGGACCTCGAAAATTGGCTCAACAACTTCTTCGAGTCCAGGCCCGGCGGTTTTTGGCAAAACGGTATTAACAAGTTGGTCGAGAGGTGGGAGCAGGTCGTAAACAATGACGGAGAATACATAGTTGATTAATTGCTTGTTATAATTGTTGTAAAATATCAGGATTTTTCAATAAAGAAAAAACGGAAAGAACTTATTCCTCAACCCAATATTATGAAGTTCCATGATTTGGAAGCCTTCAAATTGCACTCATCCATCCTCGCAGGAGAAGCTCTACATAAACTGTATCTTCTTTCTGTTTATTTACTATCCCCTTTCTTGCTTCGTTTAATTCCTTGAGCATCCTTTCTTCTTCAATGAAGCTTTTCGAAAGCAGAACGATGTCGTCCGCAGAACGAAGATTTAAGAGGAATCTTCTATCAGCACATATGCCCTTTTCCTTCCCACACAGGTGATTTCATCATCTACTGTAATGTAGCCGTGAACAGCATCGGCGATATAGTATCGCCATGTCGTGCTCCGTTTCCGATGGGTATGGTGAGGCGATGGCGGATGCATTATAGTGGTGCATCATCGTAGCAAATAGCTAATGTCCTCACCTATGACGCATCCACAGGTTGTTCGACCAGCGCTGACAATATTGCATTCGTTTCTACGCTGTCGAAAGCTTCCTCATAGTCGACGAAGGTTAGGACGAGGGACAGGCGATGTTTTCGGCTAACCTCTATGACCTTCGACACGGTGTAGACGTGGTCCAGACAGCTGAACCTGTGACGGAATCCAGCTTGTTCTTCAGGTTTGGCTTCACGCAGATCTAGATATGCACATGAGGCTGATCTTCGTGATCACTTTGTATAAGACGCTTAGCAAGCAGATCGGATGGGACATTCGAAGGTCCATCAGTCACCTTTCTCATTTTAGTTGGTTAGTTAGTTAGGTATGTTCGCGAGCTCTTCCTTTGGTCTGAGATCTAAGCGGATGGTCACCACCCTAAAGAAAGTCTGCTGATATAAAATCAGGTAGGCTGGTTGTTTCAGGTTTCATGCGACTAGTTGCAACTTTATTGCTGAACGGAGAATCCGTGGTAGGACTTCACCAGTGAAGATGATGGGGCTTGACACTAATTGGCGAACGGGAAATGTTCAAGTAGAACCTCTTCGTGATGATTCGATCCTCAAGGCAAGAAGAGGTGCGAATCGCTTTTTCGATCAGCAAGGCTGCTAGCGGAACGTCATACTCGCAAGCGTCCCTGCAGCCTTTCTGTAGAGTTCTTCTTCTTTGTGCTGCTTTCAAAATTGTTTCACCCTGTATTTCGGAAGGTCCCACTCAAAGCTTTTCTGCGGCTAGTGTTTGCTACTGACTGCTTAATGTGTGATTCATTCGGATCAAGCCTCAAAGTCCTTCTTTCCAACAATTCCTTGGTAGCCTTTGAAATCCGATCCAAGTTTGTAGTGTTCGGCTTCGAGATACGTTTAGCCCTGGCTCACAGTCCTCGGAGCAGCAGGTCGTGGCTCACATTTGGGTCCTCGATGTGCCAGTTACCTTGGAGCAAGGATTACTCGTACGTAATCGTCGCATAGTTCTTCCTTCTTCCTTCGTAGCCGATAGCAGATTTTCTTTTCTTTTCCATTTTGTAGATGTCGTATTTCAGCACGAAGAAGGAAGGTTTCGGTAGTCGGAACCAATACAAAAAGCAAGTATTATCAAGACCCCAATTATGTAGATCTCACCTCCGGTGGCATGAATCATGTCACTGGGCGATTTCCACGTCCACCGACGATTATCTTTCTTTATGAAGAGGGGACCTCCTTAAAGGGGACGAGTGGCGAACAACCGCCTGGCGAGGCGACTGCAGTTTTCATTTCGGTCCCCAAGTCCAAATCTTCGATCCTGTATTCAACTTCTGTGGCTTTTCCTAGTTTTGCATTGAAGTCACTGCCAATAAATTCGCAGGAGTTCTCGTTGCGGATCACTTCATCCAGCTTCTCATAAAAACTGTCCAAATTCATCAGCAATTAATAATGGTGTGCAGCAGCTGATGATGCTTGTATATTTCTAGCCTATGTATTTCATTTTATTTTGTAGAGGGTGGAATCAAAGAGTAGCCAGGCAAGGTGACAAGATCTTGGAAGAATCGATGAGATGGACGAGAGATGTGTGCACATCAAAACCAACACCGGATACATTACGGGACGGAACCTTTTCTCTGCCAACGACGAGCGTACCGTCTTTCATCTGTCGTACTTTGCCCTTTCTGTTCTTGATCTCCTGCAGAGGAATTAGTTTGAATTGAAATTTGGAAATTGGGCACGCTTTAAAGCTCCGAGAAGGGCATGTAGGTCAGCATCTGTGGATACCGTTCCTAGTTCACAATCGAAAACGTCCTGAACAACCTGAGATTTGATCACCTCTCACCGCCCAACATACCGTCTGACGTCTTAGACGGTAAGGCCTAACGTGGAAGGTACTTCTCTTTAAACTAAAACTAAACTAAAAAACTAAAACTAAAACTAAGCAACCCTGTCATGGGGAGCTTGAATTTAACACCGCTCGTCACCCAACCTATATGGATCGAGAAGCCACCTTGCGACTGGTAGGACGGTGCTGAATCTTAGCAGTGGTTAACTCTTAGCTAGGCTTCTGATTGCGAGAAGTCGGAATGTCGTAGGTGCCTACCCACATACTTCTCAGCTTTGAAGACTTTTCAAGAGGACATACTTCCGCTTCTTATCACATTTTGACGACCATAGTCACCTCTACGCCACTCTGATGCGGTTAACCGTTGTAGAGGTGATGACAATAAGACGAAAAATATATATGGCGGTATTGCCATAATTATAGTCCTCAACGCAAGACGGATGCAGTATTCATATAGTGGATTAGGACTCTTTCGTTCACTTTTTTTTTGCCTAATTTAATTCATGGTCTCGTGCAGTGATCGAATATGGAACCACGGATACTTTGAGAAGCTTAAACAAACATCATATGCTCCATTAGGGATAGAATTTTGCGTGACAACATTTTCACCTTACGCAGTAGGGAAATGTTACCTGATCACCCACAACTACTTACCAAATATCGGTCCAATTAACCACTGTCGCAGTCAAGCAGGTTCATCTATGATTTATTTGGGAGCTCGTCCCCTACCTTTCTAGTAATATTATAACCATGTAGCTGTGTTTGAAAAAGATTTTGATGTAATTGAGAAGAGGTCGAATCAATCGAAAATGTGAATATCGAGCCAGACTATCTGTAGAAAAGGCTCTCTGAAAAAGACGAGAATGCTATCCACAGCCTTTCCATCTATTTTGCAGTTCATTCCGTTTAGAAAAAAACACTTCACGAGGATTAACAGCGCTGCAGCTACTAATACGCAATAATTCCAGAATTATAACATGAGAATGAAAAAAGGCGAAAACCGGGTGGAAATTATTGACGACGTACATCAGCAGACATTCTTTTTCTCTTTATTGATATTTCTACACAACAATCGTTCTATTAAAACGGTTATAGTCAAATTCGAAGCGAATCTATAATATTCTTAGCAAACTTCCTATTCACTGAATAATTTGCGGCTACAAATCAGTTTAAAGGATAAACTCCATTGCGTATCAATACAATTGTTATGCGCGAACGCATTTTACTGCAATTCAAAATCACTGCGATTTTTAAACGAGTATTGGACTACGCAAGAACTTGTGGCAGTATCAGACGGACTAGGCCAGTGTTTTATGTCTCCTATAGTATTACAACTTTATCCACCATACTTGGGGCCGCGTATACGAGTTTGATTGCTACCTGCACGTGGTGGTCCTGCTTCAACCAAACGCAATCAGGCATTCGAGTGTACGCATAGGGAACGTACGAGCTATATAACCCGCACTGTTATGTGGTGAGAGATTCCCATGCATTGCAAAAAGGTGTTGTCGTCCAGCACATCCCCAAAGCCCATAACTGTGTGCCTTTTGCTACACTGCAGGAAACACACATGAGAGATTGGCCCGCCATCAGCATCGAAAATTACACCATATCTGCTGCGATGATGATGAGAACAAAGTAGGTGGCTGCGCGACAGCTGTGAGGAACTATTACAAGAAACTGGTGGAGGAATTCGGCTCAATGTCGTCTAGATGCACCTTTGTACGACTGCGGGATCGCAGAGGACGTAAACTCTGGATCATAAGTGCTCACGCACCTCACCGGAAACCGCTGAGGACAACGTTTTTTTTTTTGAGTTTATGTCTAAAATATGAAGCCAGCAGGTGTCATCATCGGAATCGACGCGAATGCGAAGACGGGACTCAAACAGCAATCCGATGTGCTAGGAAAATGGTACTACTCAGCGGAGAGAACGTCGAACAACGGTGACCGTCTGGTCGACTCATGCGAACACACGGGCCTCTCATCGACGCCATCAGCTCATGTGGCAAGGGCCAACCCTTTTAACAACTGAAGAGCAGCGCAAGCGGAAGATGAGGACTCTTAAACTTCAGCTCGACTACGTTCTGGCAAGGAACATTTATCAGTCAGATACCCGAAAATCTAGAGCTGTTTGGGACGTCGCATTCGACTCCGACCACCATCCAGTTCTTCTCAGCTTCAACAAGAGAAACCGAGGAGTTCCCCTCCAACCAAAAATAGACATAGCAGGTCTGAAAGACGAAGAATGCAGAACGAAATTCCGCCAACGTGTGTCCATTCATGTTGGGGTACGGACAAGGAAGAATCTCAGCGATGCGGATTGCTTCACAAAGTGCATCCAGGACGCTGCAAGGGAAAGGCTCCCGGCTCTATTGCCGTGGAAGAAGCTTGTCTTTGCATCTGCGGAAACAAATCCTACGTACAATTCTGTATGTGTCGTGCGCAGCGCTGGTGACTTCAACCAAGAAAAGCGTCTTAGAAGGAAGCTGCGCCGTCAACTGCAACAAGACCGCGATAACGGGTGGACGTCAAGAGCGATGGAGTTTGAGAAGGCGTGGGAGGATAGGAATCCGCGGAAAGCCTATGCTCTACTAAAACAGTGTAGCGGCAAAATGAAAATATGTCCTGTAATATATCCTGTCCTCAACACTGCCAATGGAGTAGCTGTCGGTGAAGCAACCTTTCCAATTTGGAGAGAACACTTCAAGACCTTGCTGAACTGGCTAGTACCGTCAGCTCCTGAACTCGAACACGTTCATAGGCCGACATATGCGGTTAACAAGGAACCACCGACCAAGTCGGAGATTTTAGTCCGTAGTCAAAAAAATGAAGAATGGAAAATCTGGTAGAGACGACGGGATTAGTGCAGAAATGCTGAAATGTCTTCCTCCGTCTGGGATTCATGAGATGACAAAGATCATCCATTCGGTATGGATAGACGAAAGGTTACCTGATTCGTGGAGACACCTCACCGAGGCCGTCTTATCAACGAGCTCCGCGTGTAGTATCAGGAAAGTTCGTTTGCTTGCTTGATGACATGAATAAGCGAACAACTGCTGTAGTTCGAACAACATCGTTTGAGGCGGTAATTGGAGTAAGACAGGGGGCAGAGGCAGGAACCTTCCTGTTCAATTTCGCCATCGACATTATGCGTAGAACAGTCGACCAGTGTCCTGCTGACATTGTCTTAGCACTATCTGGGTGCCCCTTGACTGATCTCGAATACGCTGACGATGTTGTTATATTTGCGGAAAGCAGTACGAAACTTCAACATGTTGTCAACCTTGTATCGAAGCTGGCTGCAGCCCATGGACTACGTCTACGCCCTGATAAATGCAAGCAGATGTGGATTTCTTCGAGACCTCGAACAGGTATCAGGGTAGACGCACAACCCATAGAACTCGTCGTGAGTTCTGTTACCTGAGCTGTGCGTTGAAGAACAACAGCGGCTACGAGAGGGATGTTCACCAAAGATGCGCTAAGGCCACTTCTGCATTTAACTCCTTAACGAAATGCCTTTGGTCGAACCCCATCACCAACGAAGTCAAGCTGCTAGTCTACCTATCCGGTTCGCCCCATCATAATGTACGGATCGGAGACTTGGGCAGCACCATCAACGGTTACGTAGAGGCTTGATTGCACGGAACGAAAGCTGCTTAGGCAGCTACTTGGCTACTTTTCGCCTAGGATATGATACAATGAAGATCTTTACGCATAAAGTGATGTGATATACCGGCTGATTGCACGTGGAAAACATCAACATCTTGCACCGCCATCGAAAGTGGCTAAAGTAAATCGTCTGCGCTTCTTTGTTCATATACTAAGGAGATCGGCAGATCACCTTGTTCAACGAGTCCTTAGGAGTTTGTCGTGTTCAAGCTAGAAAGAGCGACTTGGCCGAAAACAGAATTTCTGGTTTGAGGTGGTGACAGAGGACCTGAGGACACTCGGCGTGGATAGGCAGTTCAGGCGAGACGTAATGTTTCGCAGAGTATTGAATAGCAACGAATAGATTGATTCTGTGCAAGCTCTCGCAGAAGATCGAGAAGGTTGGACAGAGCTGTGTTCAAGGAAGGCGCACCTCGGTGAAAATGTGTGTAATCGCGTCAGGCAATGACATCAACCCGCCGATTAAGTCAAGTCAAGTACGTCATGCACGATACACTAGAAGAAAAACTTTTCCCGAATTCGGATGACAGCATGGTAGCGGCGAGAGTCATTTAGGATCCCAAAACGGAAAAGACGATCTGTATTTGCAACGGTCGTACGCTTGCCTCTGCAATTGAAGATCTGATGATGCAAGTCAGGAAGGTTAAGTACGGTATCGGACTGAACAAAACGAGACGATGTTACCCTCTCAATGGCGTATATCAAAGTAAAGAAGAACTCTTCCTAGGAACATGCGACAGTAGAGGAGTTGGTGGAGTTGGCGTCCTCGTCAACAAGAGTACGGCAAATACATCGACTTTTTCGAACAGCTTATGACCCAAATCGAAGGTCTACGGATGAGAAGATGGGGATTAACGTCTTTATTTCCGTCCGTCATCAAGCTACAAAGAAAAAGTTGAATCTTTCTACACAGACCTGAAGAAGTTACAGTGTTACAGGAAAGATGACACCAAGGTTATCGTCGGCGACTTCTACGCTAGAATTGGCAACAGAAAAAAACCTTGGAAAATTCACATTTACGACCTGCAATGGAATTAGCAAGAAGAGAGAGTTTTTATCACAGGATCTATCACGAACGTGATACTACTTAATTAGCTCAATAGCTGCCTTTTTGTGTTTTATAGCAATGCTTATCTGTCGATGATTCATAATGTAATTTGAGTTAGCGCAGTCTGGCGGCCGAATTTGTAGTCCTTAGGTTCGCAGTAGCAAAAAATGATTCATTGGACAAAGATGTTTACAAGCCAACCGAGTACTTCTTTGTGTTAGCTTGTACAGGACATCATAATAGTCTACTCCGCCCTCAATGTACCATATAAATAGCCGTAGAAAGTTCATTGTGCCATTTTTCTTGCTTTTCATGTTGTTTATAATTTTGCTAGCTCTTCTTGCCTACATGTATTGCTTGCCTTTATTACTGTTAATCATTTGCTCGCTTTGCTTGCCTTAGTTACCGTTAATGTTATGGTTTAATTACCCAAGTTTGAGGTGGTGCTGAATAAAGTTGCTAAGTAATATCCCGCGTGGCACATAATACGAGACCGTCAACAACCGAAACCCAATACAAGTCCTCCAACAATACAGGATCTACGACCTGCAATGGAATTAGCAAGAGGAGAGACTTTCCGAGTTTATCACGGCGACTAAGGCCACCCACAGGAGTTTGCATAATCTCCTTCTTCGCTAGACGTGGGAGTCGCCAGATAGAACGTATCGTAACGAAATTGACCACACCATCAAAGGTTTTGTAAAAGGTTTTGCCTGACAGATATCGCTGTTGTTCCGAGTTCTGCGGGATCGGTCCATTGCCTCCTTCGAGAAAGATATTGCTTCACACTAAAAAGAGAGAAACCGCCAAGTTCACAAAGGGAAGTCCCAAAACCACCATTGTAGAGACCTCTTTGTTTTGCTATTCGGCTTTTGGGAAGATTCCGCAATGGACAACATCGACGACGGATATAATCGGCTTATAGGATACATTCACGGCAGTATGAGCAAAGCGAAGTGTTTAAAAACCAACAGAGGACGCCTATCTCATAAAATTGTAGACCTAATACGTCAGCATGAAGGTGCGCGAGTAACCGCGAATTCACGCCCGAGCTCGCTAGGTGTTGCAGAGAAGCGATAAAGGAAGATCTCAAAGAGAGAAGAGCAGCAGTATTGGCTGCAGCAGTCAGAGGCAAAGAAGAGAATAACCTAATCCGTCGGCACGTCGTAAATTGTAATGTAAAAATGATAGCTTTTTGGAACGACCATAGGGAAAAAAGCAGCATTGAGGAAGAGGATGGAGAACATCACTCACGACTTCTTCTCAGATCTCTTCGACGGCCTCTTCCACTTGCCTGCTCACCATCTGGTGGAGGATGGATATGTCATCCCAGAGATCTCTCATTCCATGATGACGTTAAAGAATCATGCTTCACTCGATCCCGACAAATCAGGTCTGAACATTTGAAGGATCTCCCGCCAGTCGTTATCAACACTAGCGATGCTCTTCAATCTCCGAATGCAGGGTTTTCGAGCAATGAAAGCCGGGACAGACCGTGTCGTTGTAAAAGAAAAGAGTTTTTCATGATATCGGCAAATAACAGTCTCCTCACTGTCTGTCATCTACAAACTCTTCACAAGAGTGATCTTGAAAATTTTCATAAGAACATTAGATGAACGACGGCAGTGCGAGCAAGCACGGTTTTGAAAAGACTTCAATTTTCCATTGACTTAAAGAGAGCCCTCGATTCAGTTGAGACGGAAGAGATCATAAAAGTCTTAGACAACCAAAGCCTTCCTACTCTACAACATAATGATACTTCGTGGCTTCTATGGCGACTTCACGAAACTTACAAAAACCAACATTCTCCCATTGTACAATAATATTACAGACCACGTAAAGAGAGGGACATTCTACAATAACGTCACAATCGATGTAAAGAGAGGGATTGGACAGGGTGACACAATCTCACCCAAAACACTCAGGCCCACTCTTGAGACCGTGAACGTAAAGCGAGGACTAGAACGGTATAACGTCGGGTGAAAGTTGTGGCCATTACGCTGTCTTCGTTTCGCTGATGACATAGTACACCATAAATCAGGCCGAACGAATTCTTGTCGAGTTTGATGAAAAGGGATCGGTCTCCAGCTGATTCTGGACAAGATGATGCTCACGAGGAAAGGATGGCAATGAGGAATGCCCCAGTTATGCATATTCAGATCCAAAAATTAGTATCCTTAATAACCTCACCTCCGAGCTGGCATGGAAGAGTTCGAGTGGTGTGGATATAAGATCATCAGGGATATAGTGAAGATGGCCAAAAGCATTTAGCTCCGTGCTCAAATATTCAAGACTACCTTTCTTCATGCTTTACCTTATACTTCTGAATCTTGAGCGTCTCGTGAGGAGGAGAAAAAAGCAATTAGCGTTATACAAGACTCAATTAAAAGGATGATGTTAGAAGTACTCTGCTCTGCGCAAGCAAAAGGGGGATTTGAAGTACAGTCTTACGCCAGCTATCGAAGATCGAAGAAGAATATCAAACGGATTGCAGGAAGATCGCGGTCTTGATGGCCAAGGATCTGATATTCTTCGCATCCTTCGTGAGAAGAGAAGCCACAGGGCTACCCTGGTGCGCGATCGGGGCAAATGGAAGTATTAATCGTGCCCTGTCGAACAAGAGCACAGATGACGAAGGTGATACGGTTTTTAAAGAATGTGCATTCGTACCATCAAGCGTGCACCATTTGAAAAATTCAACTATTCAACTGGTTATTATCATTTACTACATTATAATTTTGCAGCATCCAATTGAATGGACATGAATGACACAGTCATATATTTTCTTCACTGCGTGATAAGGCGCGCCGCTTCCTCAAACAACACGTCATAAGTCCTTCATATTAGCTCAAAAAGAGCTACTTACTCACCCTCTCACAATTATTGCCGGCTACATTACATGAAGAGCTGACTACTATTTGAGCAATTATGCTATTTCTAAAAGCAATACACCTAAACCACCTGCTACGAAAGTTGCAGTAGTGTCCGGGAAGTGGGACTGTAAAGAAACAAAGTCAAAGAGGTCTCCTTGTCGAAATTATAGACTGGGAAATCGATTTATAGTAGAATGCTATCAACGGTTCATTCATATTCTTACGAACTTATTTTTTAACAGCTGCTTACTAACACATGCAGAGGAGTACGATATATCAAAAAATTTATCAGGATCCCGAGAATTAAAGAAAAGCACAAGCAAAATGGAAAGAGGTGTTAAGTTCTTTTAAGCTGCATCCATATATTCCAAAGCATTTGGTCTGCAAATAGTTCGTACTTCATCCTGTTGACTTAATTCATATATCACCTCACCTTGTTAAATTCTTTCATCCACTCCTTAATACCTTCGCTGAAGATCTTATGCTTTCTCCCATTCCCTGTTTTATTCCTGAAAATTAGTCCAACAATTTTTTGGCACTTTTCTGTGTGCGGAGCGTCGGTCTCTTACAAGGCATTCTTTGAAGTTGAGGGAAAACAAATTTGCGAGTCACTTATTTAGAGATCAGGTAAATTGGCACGGCACTACACACCTTTCATATTCCCTTATTAGAGGTGACTGGCCATCACAGCCCACTCTGTCATCCTTGAGTTTAAAATTGTTGTTTAGGATTACCTCAGCTTGTTTTTCGAGAAGGCAATCGTATTTCTGAATTCATTAATAAACAAACTCTATTACACTACTTAGAGAAAGGAGAAGAAATTTCTTTTAAAAATATGCTAATAAGTCTTCCGAGCAAATATCGATATAGCTGTAAGGATGACTGAAATAGTAGAGAAGACTGAGGAATAAAACCGTACGCGAAAAAATTTGCTCTTCTTTTTCATGATTATATGAAGAGCTCCACGAAGTGTTGGTTTGATATGGTTTTTCCCAGCAACACGGGTACAACTGGTAGGGATCTCTTCCACTTGTTTATTTGTGAGCGTTGTTATGAAGAGGAGAGAGAGACCCTAAAAATCGTTCTCTCGTCAGCAGAAATATCTTATCCTACAATATGCATGAGTCGTTAGGTTACCACGCGGCTCACATTGCATCCGTACTTACCGCAAGGATGGTGATGGTAGAAGCATTCATTTGCTGTGTATGAACGTATTTCCGTTGATCGCCTTATATTCGGCACAACCTGCACGTCTGTGAGTGCACTCGGTCGGTTCGGCCGGTTGTCAGTCTTTCATCAATGTGTACTTTCATAATGTTCAGTGCATTATTTAGATATCTCAATATAACTAAAATGAACTGCCTAATCAAATGCGAGAAAAATCGATATTTTGCAATTTAAAAGTGATTAACTTGGAAAATGAAGGATAAAGGATAAAGTGTCTGGCCAAATTCAATCCGCTTGTGATGCGCCCACGCGCTCACTTCAGGATTATTTGAGATTTACGAACGTGTGTCTAATCTACACAATGTCCTGCAGGGGTCGGCCGATGTATTAAGTGTTTCTATCCTCCCAGACAAGTCTGCTATCAATTTATCAACCTCAGATGGATGAAAGGTTTGGTTCCCGCTAGAGAAGTTTCGAACCATTGATCGATCGCGTTTGCAGCGGAACCTCTTTCTGATTGCGCTACACCGCCCGTTTGGGAAATAACAAGTGTCCAAAGAAGAGGCGATGATCAACGAAATATAACGAATGAATAAGAAGGTTTCAGTTCTGTTTACTAACAAAATGGGTACTGATCCATCCGTTTTCAGAGGATTTTATTTTTTAAAGGAAATAAACACGAAGTCCTGTGGTAAGCTTAAAATTGAAGCCCGATGTTGCAGGGATCCACAACATGTAGGCCTGTTAGACAACGTACACAACCGAGTCGGATGCTTACAACACCTTGGCCGTAAGCATAAGAGTGACCCGATGATTTCTTTTGCATAAGAAATCATCGGGTCCAAGAATTCGTTGTCACTAATGCCGTGAATTACCGTATTAACGGTGATGATGCTGCGAAGCTGCGGATTTAGGTTCGCTCAGTCGTAACACATGGAATAATTTCTGTTGTTGATTCGTCGTCCCAAAGGCAGCGAGGATGTTGGGATTTCTTTACGAATATTCCAAGTAGGTCTTTCAAAAAATCTCGGAGTGACGATGATTCAGTATTTGTCTTCTTGCGCTGAGCTGAGCACGATGTTCTCTTTTGTTATATAATCTATTTTGTTATATAATATAATATTATATAGTCTTTTGTTCTTGGCGAACGTTCCTCCGAGTTAGCTTCCTTTAGAGGCTGAAAGGTAGGAATCCAACGTTGTTTGTCCGATCAAATGCCTTATCCGTCCAACAAAGAGAATCCCAAGTCTACTGTTTACTGAATCTCCACAAATAACTAGGATTAATGATATTGTGCACGAATATGCAGTAGAGCAATCACGTTTAATTTCACAGGGTACCCAGAAAAAAATATAAATTTTACAGAGGCCACCTGAATACTTGTTCTCGCAAACGTGGCACGTTGTTAGGTGCCTAGCAGAGTGTTCGATGCGACAACGCCGTTTTTCTGGATAACTAGTAGGGATTGATCGTGATGCCAAACATTTCCAAGTTCGTGGTACGGTGCCCTTTAAAGGCAGGACACCACAAACCTCATGTAGGTAGCTAGAAATTGGGTTGTAGACTACTGATCCGGAGTGGCTCCGCTCATCTCTTCCTATTCCCCGCAAAAATCGCCGTCAAATTTGTGGTATCTTGGTACCTTCAACTGATGCTAAACCTCTAGAGGATCACCTATAACCCATAAGACAAGAAAGCTCACATTCAAGCAAAGTTGATGGGTTTGGATACAAGATTATTCACTGCTATTTGAATAAAATAGAATGATTTAAGAGAAGTTTTAAGTTTGTGCACAGTTTTGATTCTATTTACCTTTACTTTTACCTTCATAATCAATTAAAGTTATAGAATAAGAAGAATAGTCAAAAAACGTTGAAATCCAAGTAACTTGTCCTTCAAAGATTCGTCCATTCTCTTCCATCTTGTTCGTTGCCAATCAACTGTGCCCCGATCTCTCCTTTTCTGGCGCGGAGCAGAGACTACTTGTAAACTGCGAACAATGGATTATTGGAGTCGAAATGGTCCAATCTTTTACTTTCTTATCTCCTATACAAAAGAGAGTAATGCTTTTGTTTTGATTCACTATTCAACATATCGTAGTAGCATTCGTTAGTTTTTTTTTTTTGCGGAGATCACTCCTCTGAAGCCACTGGACATGGTAATTATATCAACTATTAAGTTGAGGAATAAATCATTGACAATTTTTTTTCGGAAAGAAAAATGAAAAATGAAAAAAAGAAGCTTCAAAGTTGTATATTTCGCTCGAAAGACAATTCTTCATTCTACAAAATAGTCTTGCACTAACTTGTTGATTTTACTGGTTCCTGTTTTTCATTGAAGTGAAGTGTTTTTCGATATACGGTTTTTTTTTTGCGAGGTGGTAAGGCTGGTGAAGTTGCTTTTGAGAGAGTTGCTGAGATTTATGTTATGCTAGGAAAAATCGAATAAGGGATGAGAAATTTCAAAGAAGAACAAACAAGACTTGTAAAACATGAAAAAGCACCGGCAACAAATCTAGTAAGATCTAAAGGAAAAACTTAGAAAATCTGCTAAGCGATAAGAGAAAGTTGTTGGAAGCAATGAGAAGAACAGCAATGGAGAATACGATGTTGGTGATGTGCAATGTTTTTTTTTTTGTTTTCGAGGTCGAGATTCCTAATTTCGGAGCGCAAGGACAAACGTTGAGCGCAGCTTGCGCAGTTTTCAAGCGTTCCTTCCTCTCAAGCACAACAGCAATCTCAGCTTCAGCGGTCTTCTCGTCTGGATTAAATGCAAGAACAGAGAAAAAAAAACAAAAAAAAGCAAAAAGTGTCTAAAATACTCCATTGTACACCTGTGATTCCAATTGAGATGGTTGAAAAATTAGGAGTCAGTTAAATTAGATTGTTGAAGTAGTAACAACCTCGGGGAGTAAAAAGTTGTTTTTCGGGCAAAATATAACATTTTGGAAATACCTTTTATTTTTGTTTACATTCCTCATTTTGATAAGAAAGGAAGCCCACGCGATTTATTCCTCAACTTATTATCTCCTGTTTCAAATGGTAATTCCTTTTTTGACAGTATTTTAGTGGCATCAGTTTTGGGCAGTTTTTTATTTGAAGATTCTGAAAATGGTGTGAACAGTGTTAAGACATTGCGAAAAAAAAGAAGAACTCAGTGTGAAACACAAGAGTGGCATCAATTATCCACTGATATTCCGAGACCCAAATGGCCACTGATCTCCTCTTTAATAATCAAATCTAGGACTCAATCATGTTGATTTTATTTGTTTTTCAACAACTTTTTGTTGATGGAAAGAAATGAAAACGTTTCAAGCTGCTATACTAACTGATCGATAGTTACGTATGAGGCAACCGCTTCTCTTCAGACGTCAATTTTAGTGATTTCTTTATTTTATTGATTATCATCAACTTCTGAACTATTTGTGGTGGGCCCTGTTTTTGTAGGAGACAATAACGTCTTCATCAGATCAAAAGTCACAAGGATAAAGTCGCTGGCGCAGCAATCCAATTAGGATACGCCAACGCGTTTTTATTGAAAATCATAGTCCTTGAAGATCCTGGAACGCGTGTTCGCCTATACAATGACTTGCGGGGGCCACCCAACGATCAAGTAAGTGTTTTTATCCTCCCAGATAGGTGTGGTACCAATTTATCGACCTTGGAGGGATCAAAGACTTAGGTGGCACTAATGCGATTTCGAACCATCGACCATGCTGCCCTTACTGACTGCCCCACACCCGCCCTTTCCATCAAATTAAGAGGATTTAAAATGTATTTCAGCGAGATTGGATTTTATTAGGGTCAACATACATACTAACAGGTTTCGCGATTCAAATACAAACATTTATTCTGTTCCAGAAGTGCGAAAGTTCGATTTTCCTTGAATCTTGGCATATAGATTGTTCTGTTCATTTCAGGTTAACTTCCATCCAATGCGAAAACAGTTGTTTCTGGTGCCCTCAACAAATATATGGACAAACTAAAATAATTGCGAGGAAAAATCTTTTCTCCACGAAATTCCGTGGGTTTGGAGTCTTTGGATTATAAGAATTTATCTAACTTCAAGAACGTAAAAGTGGGTTGTTTCCCATTATGATTCACGTAGAAGAATATCAAAAATACATATATCATTGTCATTTGGCATATCTTTGCCATCACACTCGATCTGCTTCTTTTTCCCCATCAGGAAAAAACCACCGTACCCTATTCCCGCTCACATTGCGCGCACATATGTACTTGTAATCACGCTTTGCAGAAAATCTGCTCCGGAGCTGTTGCTCTGCCGTTCTCGTTCTCTCAGTGGGTATGTGTGTCACTCTGTTCTCCAACATTTCCACTATTGGAACTGGAGGGGGGTGGGGTTAAGGAAAAATGCACCATTGGGTAGTATGCATTAATGGTGTTCTCCGGAAGGAAGTTTACCTCATGAGTCTCGCTAGAGTTCCTTTCAGCATACGGAAAGCTACCTGGTAGCTAGACTTCTTTTCCGAAAAATAGAATTACTTACACGCTATTGCCAACCGAGTAGCAAATTCTTGTTTGATTCCAAAGAATCCTTCACGTACATCTCGGATTCCTCGGGAAGTGGTGCGTGCGATGTTCCTACCACTCATGCATGGTTGGACATTTCTTTCAGTGGAGGACCATCAAAAGTATTATATGAAAGATGGGCTATATGAAATTGGCATTGCAGTGGCATGATTTATAAGTACTAAGAAAAAGACTTATTTTCTACATTAACTATTTTCCATTCCCTCCCAACAAAGAAGTTTTAGAAGATTAGCAATAAACTTGGCGAGAGAGATTTCCTTTGAAGGCAACGTATCACAAGTTCGACAATGGGAGAATCTCCCCAGGAAAGTCACGGTTAGAGGTACAGATCCCGAATATGAATGCGATCATTCTTAGTTCTCTCTAAACATTCATGAAGAGCGTTTCTAACAATTTCGAGCCGTCTCGTCTCCGCGACATTGCGATTTTTTATGGGATTGATCGCGAACAACTCCGTTGTCGTTCAACATTGTCAATCCAACTAATACGACTCAAATATGCAACTAGCAGAATCTGCATCATTTTTGAATCATTTTCTTAGGCTTAGGCTTGAGGTTAAGCTTAGGCTTAGGTTTGGGCTTAGGCTTAGTTCTGATTGGATTCCGTCCTCACCTCTTTAACACCACCGTATTTCCCTCTTCGACCTTTGCTTCAGCAAATTGGGGACTTTGTAGGAAAGAGGAAGATGCAATCAGCGTCATTGAACGCTCGATCGAAAAAGTGATTTTAGGGGGTACCATTTCATAAGATTGGAACAGGAGTATCCAAGTACAACTCTGAGACATCTATCGAAATTGGAGATGGCGCCTGATTTGTCAATAAAAAGAGGAATGACGTGGATCGGCCACGTATTGCTTTTCAACGACAATCCTTGGGGGAGCACAGTAAGTAAGTTCCGCGCTGCTTTAAATGCACTACAGGATGACTACCGTCCTGCTGGTAAGCTCTGTTTACAAAATTTCTCAAAGAAAGATTTAATCCTCTTAGTGCTTCTCGCAAAAGCAGAAGTGATTGGACAACTTCTGGAAGCGATTGGGGCAAGTTGCTGGCGTTTGTTCGAGCATCAAGGATGGTGAGATGAGGAGATGATCAAGGTGGTGCAGCAGAGGCTGGGCCTTCCGCGCAATCGTCGACGCATTGCAGATTTTCCAACAACCGAAATAAGTTGCATCGTTAGGAAGACGAGATCACGCAAAGCTACTTCGCACGCTTTTTTCTGATTAACTAAAAGGAACTGAGAGTGATCACACTCATACTACATTTCTAACCATACCTATCCATGGAGAGATTCCAACATTGACAAATTTCTGATACTTTGCCTTCAAAGGAAAACTCCCTCGATAAATCTAACCCTCATCTCCCAAAACTTGTTTGTAAGGAGGAAATAGAAAGTTACTAATGAAGAAAATACGTCTCTCACGTAGTACTTATTAGTCTTCCTATTTCAATAAGAATTTTAGCTAGGCGATCTTTCATGTAAACGCAATATTTGTGATGATTCCCGCTGAAATATTAAGTTGAGTCATAAATAGATTCCGAATAGGTACATGGCACCGATTATTATTATTTACGCATGCAATTGACTACGCAAACAAGTGAGTTTTCTTGTCGCTACGGAGTCAGAATTTAGGTAAGTCTTAAGATAGTAGTTTAGTGTTGTGTACGTTACGTTCAATTTCTTCTTCACCATAAAAATAGAGAATCAAAAAAACCATATGTGATGCTTCGGAATTTAAACAATTTGCTGGAGCCAGCCAGCCTAAAAAATATGCGATGTGTATGGTGGGGGATTGACACCCGACCTGGCGGTTACAAATTGATTTGTAAAATTCCGTCTTGGAAATGTGACCTTGAAAGACGAACCATGGTGGTGTCGCCCTTCAGACTTCGATTACGATATTTTGAGGTCAATATTGGAACTTAATGGGGCTGGTGTGACGCTGTCTGTTAGAGGTCCGCTGCAGCCACACGCTCGACGGTTCTAAACTGTCTTAGCGCCAACCAAGCCTTTCATCCTTCCGGGTTCGGTAAATTGGTACCAGACTTTTCTGGGAGGATAAAAACACTCATTTTATTATCGGCTGGCCTCCGCAAGTCATCGTATAGGATAACGTCAGTTCCAAACACTTCAACGATTATGAATTGCAGTGAAACGAGTTGGCCCACCCCAAGTGGATGGATACACCATTGACTTTATACCTTATCCT
Organism: Necator americanus; assembly: GCF_031761385.1. Lineage (NCBI taxonomy): Eukaryota > Metazoa > Nematoda > Chromadorea > Rhabditida > Ancylostomatidae > Necator > Necator americanus. The sequence goes on from NC_087376.1 coordinate 8,603,932, forward strand.
TTTTGTTTTGCACAGTTCTCACCATTAACTGCTCTATGTGTAGTTCTATAGTCTACATTGAAATAATTCAACTGTATGGATGCGACAAGTCTGCCGCGGCGTAAATCCTTTCTGTGCTGGACACACAGTCACTCTCCATCTGTATTTTTTCAATCGAAGGTACATAATTACAAGATTACATACATACAAAATTGCATGATTAGATAATTACAATTAATTCATCCGGTTGGACACACTAAACAGATCAGGTGCCAACTACACATACATCTGAATTAAACTGAACGGAAGCATTCTGGAACTGGGCAAGCGTTTGCGTTCGAGATGGGACCCTCGCTAGCTCCAATCGAACTTCGGGGATGAGTAAAGGCCCCGTCACGCCAGTTCGACCTCACACCATTGCAATAAGCTTCAGGTCGTTCTGGCACTACTGTACATTGGATATTCACATTGTTTTCGAAGAAATATATAATGTTATGCATGAATGTTGAAAAACTGACGGTGTGGCACTGACGTCCATGGTCGCCCGCTCAGTACTGCCCTAAAAATGAGGAGTTCTATAAAAGCTCTACACAGATGTATTCTTCTAACTGAGACCTATTTAAAAGCATCTCTCCACGAATCTGGAGTGGTACGGATTTCCGGTGGAGTATTCGTATACGGGGTCGTAGATTATGGGGAGGACGGTGATTCCGTTCATTTCCTCCTAATTACCGTAGAAAATGGCCTGGAAGATACGGCTTCGAGCGATCCGGCGCGCTATTTTCTACAAGGCGTTTGGTTGGAGCGCGCCAGCCCTGTGCTGCGCCGCATCTTCCGGGCCGTTTTTTAAGGCAATTAGGAAGAAATGGACGGATTCACACCCCTCTCCATAATCGACTATCCCGTGTGCGAAAACTCCACCTGAAATCCGTACCACCTCAGATTCGTGGGGTGCCTTTAAGTATGTATAGTGGATAAAGCAGAGCTAGGATGCGTTCAAAATAATGTAAATCACACTCACTTATACCATTATACTATTAATTGCAACAGTTTTTGAAAAGGAAGTTTATTTTGAGCTACTACGCAATATCAGTGCTAAAAACATGGGGAAGAGTTTTTCTTTTTTTACTTTTTCACTGTCTTTCAGTCAGTTTCAGTAGCAACATCGTCAAGGTTAGAAGACACTGGAAATCTCGGATCGACCAATGATGTAGGGTAATAAAATGTTCTGAATGACTTCCGATTGCGCACAAAAGAAGTCTCTGGTGTTAATCAGTCCGTTTGGGATGCGTTTGCTTAAAATTCAGAATCCTTTGATGTTCAGGAACGTGTAATTGGCCTATAGAATGACTTGCGGTGGCTAGCCGCTGTGTCAAGTCAGTGTTTTGTCCACCCAGACATATCTGGTATCAATTCGCCTACCGCAGAATGACGAACATGAATATTTTGTCCACTTTTGAGAAACAAGTGCGAATCCTATGAATACTTGTTCCTTCCGCGGAGATGTAACCGCGGGATATGCCAATGCCAGGATTGCAAGGGTGTGCAGGTAATTAACGAAGGCAGCGAAACATCGCCTGCTACCAATTAACATATTTGCCAAGACTGCATTCTGGAAGTATATTTGAAATCAGCGGCTTATTTCTCTGCTTCTCATAGGTGTTTTCAAAATTTAATTTCTTCCCGTAAGCAACGATACCGTCGATTTGCAACGGAGGAATCCGTCGGGAACGGAATTTGGGACACAAGTTAATAAGGTTGTACTCCTCAACTAAAAACTTTCCGCAAATACATACATACACCAACACTGTCGTAACTGTGCCCTCACGATGACGTCATCAAATAGTTATACAACTTCATATTGCTGTAAATCGAACTATCACATATATTCTCTCTCGGACCGATTGATTACCTACACTCAAAAAAAAACACTTGTTCAAGATTTTCAAGTATGTTACAAGTGGCCAAGGAAACAAATCTTGAGTGATTTCAAGATCGTAGGAGTAGGTTACAAAAAAATTAGATACGAACACATTTAAATCCTACTTTGTCAAAATCTGATCTCAATATGAGTGTTTCCTTTGATCCAGAAGGAACAATTTTTATTCTACGTTTGATAGCCATAACGATATTACACTGACAATAACAAAACAAAATCTAAAGAGGTCCAGCTACTTCTGTTTCTCCTTTGTATTAGTGCAGAAAGTGATGGGAGATGACTTTAGTAGCAGTAAAGGTAATATATTTTCTCTGTGCTCAACTAAAACCGTTCCTTTTTTTTGATGTTCTTGGCATTTGGAACAAGTTTTCTCGTTTCTCTGCAATGAACGGTCTATTCCTATTAGCTGTCTCCATTCCTATTTAAGCGAAATTCCTGTCACAAATGTACAGAATTTCTACAATAGCCTTTGTGGTTCTTCTCTGTTGTTAAAACATGACAGAATTTGAGCCGCCATTTCTATTGTATGAGGCTATAAATCAGCAATTTTAGAATTTACAAGAATTCCTTACTGCCATGCGCATTCTATGATTCGAGTTTGCCCACAGCTTTTCACATCAAGTTTGGAAAGTCAGGAATTGAAGACTTTTTATAGACGTATCATGTTTGACTCAGTTCAGGATTTTAGAAAACTCGGAAGAGTTTAAACACTCTCATCCTTGATGCCTATTTTTGAACAGTCGTGCTTTTTATTTGAGATACAGAGGTGTAAGCACAATACTATGCACGAACGCTGAAAAACCGACGGTTAGTACCGGCGCCACAACATCGGCCACCGTCATTCGCTTTTGACTGTTTATAAAATGGGAATTTCAGGACTACTTACATAGCCCTGGATACTTATCCAAAAACCTTATATCGATGGAAAATGAGCAAAATGCTGCCGAAGATCCACCAAAAAGCACTAACTGGAACTCAACACAGCCTGAGGTTAAAGTGAAAAACTAGATCAGCTTAGAATAACTCTTTCTTTTTAAGGATGCTAATTCGATTGGTGAACATCCTCAGAAAATTTATAACTCCAAAAATAATTTCTGCTTTGAGAATACTCTATCTAGGATGAATTTCCCTCATATTCTCGACATGTCAGATTTTGCTTAAGGCATTTTTCTTCGTTGTGTTTCTTCCTTCCTTCTTCCTTCGGCTCTCTGAACTTGCAATTGTGTTTGTTTCTGCTTCATTGTTGTTCATTTTCCTCTTCATCTGGTTCTTTGAATAATTCTGTTTCAGTTACATACTTTTATTTCTTTGGATTTTATCTGCGCTTGCGCTAAAATTCTTATTTTCGTTCTTTTCAGCGTGTTATTTCTTAGCCTAAGATTTTTTTTTGATTTGGAGGGGATTTAATTGGGCAGCGATTTGTAAACATCTGGAACATGATTTCCATGTGTTAGTGTGTGCCACTTGCTGCAAGTAACGGGGCTGGCGAGCATCTACTTAAAGGCATCATCCCACGAATCTGAGGTGGTGCAGATTTCAGGTGGAGTATTCGTATGCAGGATGGGAGACTACGGAGAGGGGGGTGATTCCGTCCATTTCTTCCTAATTGCCGTAAAAAACGGCTCGGAAGATACGGCTTCATTCGTTTTGGCGCACCATTTTGTACAAGAGGTTCGATTGGAGCGCGCCAGTCTTGTGCGGCGCCGCATCTTCCGGGCCGTTTTTACGGCAATTAGCAAGAAATGGACGGAATCACCTCCCTCTCCGTAGTCTCCCATCCCGTATACGAATACTCCACCTGAAATCTGCACCACCTCAGATTCGTGGGGTGATGCCTTTAAATAAACGCCTGAGGCTCTTCTCAGGCTACGTATCAGTTGTGGAGCCACAGTTAAAATCAACGCTAGAAAAGAACGAATTGGCTTTAAAGGACTGTTTCCTTCAGTTTCTTTCATGAAGTGGTTGTTTTCCACGTTCAAATTCGTTAATTTCGTCCTTGAGCTCTGTTAGTCGTTCATAGAATTAATAACTTCTGGCTTTCTTGTTTTCTTGTCATCATTTTATTTTTTATCTTGTGTCTGACTATTTTTATTTCTTAGTTTTTGACTGTTTTCCAGAAGAAAAAAATGCATAACGGTGCTGAGGCAAATCTTAATCATATCCAGACTACTATTTTGTAACAAATTTGAGTTGTTCCAAAGTTGATTTCTCATCTATTTTCCATTAGAGTGGTTTTTTTCTTTCTTTTTAATTTTTCTTACTTTTGGTTGCCGAGATTCAGCTAATCTTTTTTTTTCTCTTCAAAGGAATTGCGCAGCCGCTCACCTCCACTGCGGTGCATTACGTACATAAATAAATGAATATGTGAATATAAGGATAAAAGAATAAAGTGTCTCGCATTAATCAATTCGCTTGGGATGCGCCCCCACGCTCACTTCAATTCAGAATCGCTTGAGGTTTACGAACGTGTAACTGGCCAATGCAATAACTTGCGGGGGCCAGCCGATGTGTCCAGTCAGTGTTTTTATCCTCCCAGACAAGTCTGGTACCAATTTATCGATCCCGAAGAGATCAAAGGCTTGGTAAGCACTAGGGCGGACTCGAACCTCCGATCGATCGTGCAGGCAGCGGAACCTCTAACCGCTACACTATGTATACCAGCCCGTATGTCAATATATTAGGATAAAGTGCCACACGAATGTGAATATAACAGTTTCTTCGTTGTAAAAATGTCGCATCTGTTACAACTCTTCTCTTGAAACGCAGTTATGCAATGACGCTATCTGGTATAAGATATACGATTTTCGAACCGGTTGCTGGTATTCTAATAGCAGTCTGAACCAGCTTTCCTCTGAACCTCTCTTGCCTCTGCTACTGTCATTCAACCGTAAAACTCATCAAGAAACGTTACAGAAGCAGAATCTCAAGATTCTTGTGAATCCCATAGACTTGAATGGGACTCATATAACATGCTCCTAATTTCTCTTCCTTAATCTAGGATCGTGAAAATAACCGGACGGCTCCTGATTATCAACAAATCAGCTGAGAATTTGATTAAACAAGTTGTTTTCTGGAAAATATACAGCTGAAGTACTATGAAAGGTTAGAGGAGAGGTGCAAAAGTAGGTACAAAATTAATTAAAAATTAATTGCTACAAAATTAATTTGTAGTATTGACTAGTCTTTATGGAATAAATTCCCTGGATGAATGAGCTGCAATAGGAAGGATGAGTGCAAAGAAATAAAAATTACAAAATACTGGTAGAGACCTGTAATATGGTAATACATGTAATATGGAAAATAGTAATGTCACTGTCCAACTCCCACTACATTACAATTATTAAACTGTAAACTATTGTGACCTACTGATTACGGACTGGAGTTTATAAAGTCTAGGAGACGCCTTTTTTTAAAAATTATTTCTAAAAGATGTGTTGCAATTTTGTAAAGAATGTAAGAAGACATTTTTCCGGAATAACATGAACTAGCAAGTTTACAGGTGTTTGGAAATTACTCCAATGTCCTTTGATTCAATATTTCATTCAAAAGAATTACTAGTCAAGAATCAATAGAATCGAAAAACCACTGAATTTATTGTTAACACGGCACTTGGATCAACAATCTAAAACGGTTAAGGACGATATAATTATCCTGAGAAGCTATAAATTTGCTCATTTTTGCACCGAATGTTTTCTTTTTAACATCAGTGCTTCGTTTGTAATAGAATGTGACATTTCAAAGACCCTACGAGGCGATAAATCTTTCTGTTGATGACCATTTTTTGTTCGTAGTAGTATATTTTTCACCGATTTTAAAACGGTACTAAAACCAAAAATCTTGCATATTTTTTCTCGTAAACTAATAAAAAATTTAGAAAAAAAATAACTGGTTTTAATTAGAAATGTTTTTTTTCAACAGTTTGCTTACGAAGACTCTTTTCATAAATTAAAAATTTCATAATCATAGTATAATTTATAATCGTTATAAAACTATTTATAACCGTAACATGCACATATTCCGATATACACACAGTTTAATACATTTAATATTAATAATTTAGTAACATTTAATATTTATTATAAGTTTAATAAGTAAATAAGTTAAAAGTTTACAGTTTAATATTCTCCAAGTTCTCCTATCGTTTATTTATCTTTTTTTTTGGAAATACATTCAGTTAATTATTTAATTTATATAATTTCATCATTTTTCAATTTTTTACTACCATAGTTGTAGTTGTCAGTTCCATCACCCATCAGGAAGAATAATTATATCTTGTACAATATCGTTCTGCCTCGTTTCATTTATTGGAAGTTAAATTTTTTTCCACCGGGAAAATTCCTGTACATACAATAGACGTAAGAGAATCGGCTAGCAAACAAGGTAGCTGATTCAACAAAACTCTCTAAAACGATTACTTTTGCCTATAGACGCCCACATATATTGGTCAGACGTGATGAGAATCTCCCTCTTATTATTATCAGATTACAATCGATGCTGTATTTTGCTTTACTGCAGTGAATTTATTCGCTCACCAGTTATTTTTTTTGTTTCATAAGTAACAATTACCGTTTGCATATTATTATGACATGCAGTCGACGTTGTGCCGCTCTTCGTCTGCGCATACTGTCGTTGAATGTTCTATTTCTTGAAGATTCCGCTCACGTAACTGGTTCCTCCGTCGACCCACGTCAATCCGTCCACAGGAGACCCAGAGAGAGGCGATCTCCGCACAATGAGATCGTCTCTCTCTGGGTCTCCTTAGCATCCATAATCTCTTCCAAACATATGGTCAACACTCGTTCTTGCTGAACTACTACAACATCTCAGCTAATTTGTTTTCAACTTATGCTGACAATGATCATAATTTGATGTGTCCGGCCGTGAATCGTGGTGGTTGAGAATCGTATTCTTCTTGTTCTAGCTGATTCGTAACACTCACACTTACTACATTCTCGTTCCAGATACGTCCACATATTCGGAATGTGCCGCATCCGTCAATCGTCGCACGTGCGGACAAGTCACACTTTCCTTTCATACATGAACGTGTGTTGAACGTGTGTGGAACATTTGTGCCGACGTTTTTTCCGTGTTCCTAGCAATTCGGTCAACTGTCACGACAGTTGCGCTTACAACAACCAACGTTTTTTTTTTGCCGCTGATGACTCGCCACTTCAGTCATCTTCTGACTCAACTATTCTTTTGAGTAGAAATGAAACGATAATCATCGTACACAAACCTGAAACATATTCATTTCAGCGGATGTGAGCGAACAAATTGGTTTATTTTGGTGAAAAAAGCTTTTGTCACAGCGGTTGTTGCAGATACATCAATTACTGCAAAAGAGCTGCTAAAGTTGTCCTTTTCAACTCGTATCGGAGAATTTTTGGAAAAATTCCCGTCTATTGTGACTGCTTTTTTGAAGAAAACGCTCGGTTCCACGTTAACGAATCCATCTGTTCTCGTTTGCGCTTTATTCTTATGCGAATTCCTTAAGAAAACGATTCCTAAGCAATTTCTGCAAATTTCTTCGGAAACTCCTTCCGAAATATAGAAATTTGCCCATACTTTGTCACGAAAATGAAATCCACCCAACATTGTTCATCTATCACCTGATCCCGAGTATTCCGTAGTATCATCTGGCTGTTATCAACCGATTCATGAAGGTTCATATTGTTTGTGACACTGGCGCCAAATGTCATATAAACAATGTGCGAACATTTAGCGACGGGTGATAGAACGGATCCAGAAATGCTTCAATGGGATAATCATTGAGGACATGACTTAATGACTCCTCCTCTTCCTTCCACGTCAGTCAAGTATTCTCTATTACGGACAATTGCTCACATTATTTTGCATCCAGAACGCTACGCGTCACGCATCTGGTTCCACACTGCAACGATTCGGCTACGTACGTTCGGCCTTCGTCGTTGAATTGAACTGAGAGTGAATCGGTTCGGAACTGAATGTGAAACGCAAGTGAGTCGATGTGCTGATGGGGGCAACCTTGGGCGATGGCGGTGTTCGCGTCGGGGGCCGCCGAGGATGTGAGGTGCCGGCCGCGTCGCGCTCAACTCGCGACGCGCGCGACACCCTAAGATATTTCCCATAGAGCTTCGTGCGTGTGTGTGGGCGGTGGATGAGGTGTGTGCATAATTAGTATGCGTATTTTACTATGCATCTTTGTTATGTTGATACGCATGCGTGAACTTCTTCGATGTTAACGTTGTCGTATTTGTGTTCTCGTCTTCGTTCATCCGTAAATGAATCCGTCAGCCGTTTCTGGACGGGGGAATTTGAGAGTGTTGTTTTCTATACAGCATAAGTATGCTTGCACATTACACTGCTAAAATGCTGGCGCTTTGCATTGGAGACAGCTATTACACGTTTGGCGCGTCTTACAAACTAGTTTGCTTTGTCATTCACCGTCCATACATTCTACACCTACAAGTATTCGGATTCGAATTAGGTTACTGTACTGTATTTTCTGCTCCTCATTTGCTATTGTATATACATATATATGTGTTCAGCTGTGCTTCACTGCTCCCACATCATCACCGTCATACAATATTTCAGAATGGATAATAAAATTACATCTATCATCAAGCTCACTTTTTCCTTTTCCTCTATTCATCCGTTACAAAACATTGATTGCCTGCCCTCTATGATCTCTGGTTTTTGTCAATTCTCATTTCACAATCGTCTCCGGTTCGTACACTTCCTACACTTCTCGGCTATTCCATCACACAATACCCCTACACAAATTTGTTAACTTCATTTTACAGGGACGCATCATGCGCTGGATAATACTTCCAGCAATTATTCCATTAGTGATATGTCAGGATATCGCACATATAGGCAAGTTTTAAATTTCATCCGTATCACCAATTCGCTTTTTTCCCACGGTTGCCGTAGTTCTAAAATCAATTCGGAGTCCCGAAACGAAAGTCGTGATCTCGATGATCGTATCGCTTCTGCAAGTTCGCCAATAGCAAGACTGTAATTTCAGTAAATTTCCTATTTCTATGATGAGTACATATATATACATAGAGATAAATTGAAAAAAACAAACATATATATATATATATATATATATATATATATATCCTAGCTGTCATCCTTACTCGAACTGCTCTGAATGTTTCACAAAATACTGAAGCTTGCCACCTTCAATTTTTGGAAAATTCTTATAGTTCCTTCCTTCCTCGTTACGTTTCTCGGATTTCGAGTGCAGCAACAATATTTGTTCAAAAATAAGACTTGTAGGGCATTTTAAATCCTGAGAAACGCTACGCTGAGAAATCCTACATACTTCTTCTATACCCATCGCCCCTCAATTTGCAGTTTTTCGCAACATTTTGAACATGGTAATTACGGGCGCAAATATAAATACGTGGGGTTCGAGGAGCCGGACAAATTTATATTTTCGAACCTGAACAATTAAAATCCCAGCGGACTCAGAAGATTCATGCAATTCGTGACACCACAAACTTATCATCTTCGCTACCGTAATCGTTTAAGACTGTATTTAAACCGCGAAAAATTAGAAATTGGAACAAACACGATAAGATCTTGGGTTTATCCTGTGTCTGATATTTCCCTCTATATCATTGCTATCGTTATTTTTTCAACTTATATTTTCTCATTCTGGTCCATTGGCGATAAATTTCAATGAAGTGTTTGCATTTGTATGAAAAAGTAGCTGTTTAAAAGCCGTATTTTCCTCGAGAAAGTTCACGAGACGTTCCTGAACTAAAGCAGTACAGAGAAACATATTGGTCATAAAGTCTCCTGCACGGTTCGCGCCCAACTTTAGGAATAAATGTGCAACGGGACGTGTAACGTGCCGTATCGTACACATTTTAGTGCAACATACGAACGTGCATATCGACACTTTTGTATCGACGAACAACAATCTGTTTATTCATTTTCTCTTTTCACTACTTTTCAATAAAAATTCTTTTGAAACCGTTTTGCACTGCTCAAAAGCTTATTGTAGCGGTATTTTCTCGCCTACGCATATAGATGTGTGCGTCGTCGCCTCTAAGTTTGTTCAGCCGAGCAACGCGACGCGTCCGCCGCAATGTGGTCCCCTCATATTTATGGCACATCTTTCCATTTTGCTCCGTTCTGCCCTTGTCGAAGTAGAACACGTTTGATTCCGACTGTATGTATATAATGGATAATTAGCAGAGGAGCAGGATTTAAGGATGGCCACTGATGAAGAAAATTAGGGCACTTGGCGGATGTTCTTTTCATAATAAAAAAAAGAGTTGCATGTTAGATCATTTGTTTATCTTTAACGACGACGCAATAGGCACTATATACGCAATTGTATAGTGGTCACTAAGAGGGTTTTAGTGGATCATGACTGGAACAGGCCGGAGTAAAGAGGGTGTGTGTATGTAAAGCAGAGCGGTGCGCATTGCGTCTGCGCCACGCGTTCACGCGCGTTCATGTGGCTGAACGTATTAGGTACTGGCTATACTTGCATTTTTAAGTGCATTGTCACTAAAGTTAGGAGTAAAGGCTTCAAGAGAACGGGTTATGTGGACAATGTCCGTTTCCTCTTCGTAGCTTTCGGTCGGGATTGTTCTGTCTCAGCTAGTTTTCCAAAGTATTGTGTCGTCAGTCACAAGTAGAATGGACTGGTTTCTTAGTTCTTAATACGCTTGAGAAGTTTCGTATGCAATTACTTCTGACATATTTTCATCGATACAGTATACAGTTTCGGTCTTCATCGGTACAGTATACAGTTTCCAGGTCGGAACAAGTAGTCTGGAGTAGTTTAACTACGATACTGTGATTTCTTGCCGCCGATAGGTGCAGCGAGAATGAGAAAATAATTGAGGTTGTATGGCAGTATCCAAAAAAAAAATTTGAAATGTTAGTAGTATAGTTATAGTTAATATATACAGAGCGAGAAGTCAAGAGGTAATAAATCCGAAAGAATTATATGAGCTACAGCATCGCTAGTTCTACAAAATTGTCCTTGTTCTTGTCACTTCAGCTACAGATATTCCAGTTATCTAAAAAAAAACCGTAGATTCCATGTATCCGGGATTCATAATGTATTAACTGCTATACTTCTTGACGACTTTGAAGATTTCGCCCATAAAACGTCGATCGTTATCGATGGACCTTATTTAAAGAAGTTTTAATGATTGACACTCCTAAAAAATTATCCGGGTAGTGGGTACCTCAGACACTAAGGATCGGCGGGATAGTAGAATATAATGGGATGATTGAATTAAATCAAAGATCAATACCAAGCTGGTCGGTACATAAAAGAATTCTATTTTTTCGAAAGTTGCTAATTTGGCAGCCACTGGTGTCTGCACCATTGCTAATGCGAATTAATTTTTTCCAAGAAAACTTGAGCGAGGAAGAAAATTATGACTGAGAAAACAAAACAAGGGTCATTTGTGTCGTTTTTTCGACCCCTCACGCCATTATTGAGTGATTAATTAATTCACCAAATGCTTCAGGAGTAACACTGAGTCACAATGATTGAAGAGTGTTGAAGATGTCAACTATGACGTTATATTTTAAAATAACTGCAAACGCAGTCACATATTCCGTTGCTTTAATTCCATTCCTTTCTTTTCTGCAATTTTTTTCTCATTCTTGTCCGAGTGTACCCCTTTAGACTTTCGAGTACTGGCGGGAATTTAAAAAAGTCTCGATTTAAGGCGTATACTCTTATTTCCAACGTTCGAAAGTTTCGAAACGAATGACCTTCATTTTGTTATATTTGTTCCCAGTACAAACTTTTGACTTTAACTACTAACTTTTGTACTTTTTTAAGTCGCTAATTGTCCAGCATCCTCAAAGCACATCCTTAGAAGGTTTTGCTCAGGATTTCCTTTCTTTTCTCCTCATGTCATGTCCTTCAATTTCTCGGAATCTTCACAACGTTTTTGTTGCTCAGGTGTCTAGCACAACTTTTAAATGCCATCAACTGTAACATTATGAGCGCTGTGGAAGTGTTCTGGAACCGTACATTCAAAAGGCCATGGATGATGAGCTGGAACTAATGAGGTTGATCCAGTTTGCATCAGTTCCACAGGAACGTTACAAAAAGGTTGATACTTTAGGACTATGCTATTGGTAATGTAAATTGGCGTAAACTAAAGTAAAATGTGTGTAGTGTGATCTTCAAAGATCACTACCATGTGGATGCTACCGACTGTTGAAAACCTCCTAAGTCCTACTATGCTTTTCATCACCCAAAAGTCGAAAACTTTGTACCAAGGTTGTCTGGATGGATGAGGACACTTACTTGATCCATTGTTTGACACCCAGGAATTGTTGTATGGGTTCTTTCATGAACCTCCTCGATTCTGAATTGAAGTTGATTGCTTTGGCGCATCCGAAAGAAGATAATCAACGCCGACACTTTGTTCCTATGAAACAGTCATATTCGTGTTTGATTGGATGTTTCCATGAAAATTTCCCTCTCTACAAATTCATGACGAATCTGGTTCGTCGTGTAATGGGAAGTTTCAGTTATTTGCATGGAATTAATCACAATACGTATTTCCAGTCTAAGTTCACTTTTAGCTTTCTCAATTATAGATGCAAATAAGTAATGATAACTTTTTGGTTTTGATAAGCTAATAATGGTTCTATGAAGTGTAATAGAGTAATAAAATAATAGTAATGAGAGTAATAGTTCCAGAAAGTCCTTTTAAGTTTCGTTTAATCTTTTTTCTAGGACCTGAAAGTGCTCGAACAATTTCCTTTTTAGGTCATAATCATCCTGCCGCTGGCCCTGATCTATCCGGAGATTTGGCAAGAAATTTGGATAGCAGAGATCCTTTGCTCAACAAGCAGGACTCATATCATGAGAGTGGCCTCGTTGATCCCGAAGGTCGACGTTTTATCGCCCCGCTGAAGCAGAAGACAGTGGTGTAAGTCAGCATTTTTTCTCACACTTTTCACATACAATAAACCCAATGCTACAACTCTCTTGGTTTTATTGCTGTTGTTTACTGTTTTAGTCCAATACTGTTGATCCATTTCTTGGTCCAAGATATCTGGCATCAATCATAAGTTCTTGAATATAATGTGGAGGTAGAACTTAAAGAAAAGGGGACGAATAATTTCAGAGATCGAATGAAAGAGGTACAGCTAGGAAGTATGGATCGAGTAGTTGTTACATTTTCGAACAATTTAACATTTACTGCATATTTGAGAAGGATTTGGTAGAGTTTAGAACTAGATACAGATTTATTTGAAATGCTCAACGTTCGAATCCAAACAATGTGTTCGAGTTAAGAACATTTCAAGTTAATCCACACACCTCTCCTTTGTTATACGAATTCGATAAAATTAGAAAAACGTACTCACAAAATCACGTACTAGAAAATAGCTATAGCTTCTGAAGCCTAATTGTTACCTCATAGAATTGTGCTATGTTTAATTGAATGGGTTCGGAAGGGGAATAGTTCCTTCACTTCGTTCCTGCCTTCTTTTTTCTCTTCTTCTTATACTCCTCCGTTTTTGCTGCGCTCTTAATTATTCAGCATTTATCAGGCCACGGTCAGCTATCGGAAAACTCTCACAGTTCCTAATATTTGGAACGTTCAGAAATTTCACCTATTTTTAGTTTGAAAAAAAAAATGGATTGCTCACGCTGTTTCTTTAATAGCGAATATGATAGTTGACGGCAAAAGGATTCTACTTTTTCACAAATGATCAAATATCCTGGTTTTATCTTCTCGTTTACTTTAATCATGAGCCACCAACCGCTATGAAAGAGAAGTCAGATCATGAAAAGGTGCTGCTTTAAGGAAAAACTTTCAACAGGAAGATTTAGAGTTAAAGTCAGTTCCAATCCAGAGCTCTAGAAGCAAGGTTTCTCCAAGATTACAGAAAGCTAGTGAAATTCTCATTGTGATTCTATTTTTCTCGGAGCATATCTGACACGGAAATCATATGCTCTCTCCAGCTGACCAGCTGTTATCAGCTTTTGTTTTCAAATTGTTTTCTCTTGTGTTATTTCTTATTTTTAGTGCAGAAGAAGAGTTGCGACGTGAAGCTGCTGAGATCTCTCGACTGCTTAGCCCTCACAAAATAGCAGTCCCTTATTCTGCATGGTTGTGGTCATTTTTCGGATGCTCATTAGTGGTGCTTAGTGGAATTCTACCGGCTTTAATTCTACCGGCTAACAGTAGCGAATATCTACAAACGCAAGGTTGGTCATGTAGCGAACGATTTCTCGAATTCTTTTGGATTCCTTTATTCACAATCATTTCAGAAGGAAAGAACAATTTGAATCTGTTGCTTTCATTTGCTGTTGGTTCACTCCTTGGAGACGTATTTTTACATCTTCTTCCGGAAACATGGAACAATTTGGATGGTATAATGTTTTCCTCTTTTCACTTCCATGTATGCACACCTTTACTGACGTGTCACTGTTTCGTTTTAGTTGATGTTGATCAAATTGGATTTTGTACCTTGGGTGGTCTGCTAATATGTTTTTTCATCGAAAAACTTTGCAGTACAACGGAAGAAAGCCAACATAAAGTTAGTGTATCACAAAGAAATTAACTACTTAAGAAATTGTAAAATACTCTTTGTTATAATTCGAATTTTAAGATTTGTGCGATCATGAACCTTTGCGCTAACTTGGTGGATAATTTCACGCATGGTTTGGCGGTTGGAGCTAGCTTCTTAGTTTCACCTAAGGTGAGGTTTCGATGCTCTCATATACTTTTATTTCTAAACTGCTTTTATACTGATCAGAAAGAAATTGAAAAGAGAAGAGAGAGAGAAGAGAATAGGAATAGATACAAAACTAAAATTTTGATTTTTTGCATCCTCGTTTCCTCCTATCGTTTCCATCAACATCGCATAGGCGATTAATTGCGGCGCGATTTCCAAGTTCACGCACGTGACTGCGATCGTATCTTTTGCAGCACAGCTAGTAGTCCCCTGAAAGAGAAACCAAGCGAATGTCCCGCCACGATGACGCCCACTAGTAGTCTCATCGAAAGAACAGTGACGCCAAGTGCAGTGATCGCAAATTTTTGGTCGTGACTGTAGCACGTGACTACTCTACTGGCCGAAATCGTCGAGTATGTATATAATAGAAAAGCCGTCACGTGTTTTCGGACAGTTATTTCACAACGAACCTCATAATCCTTCCTATTTGAATTGTATGGTAATTAAACCGATGAGCGCCGCACGTACTGTAATAGGTTCAAAACGATATGAAGAACGGTGCCGTTGCGTAAGCGGCTGCGCTGAAAGCGGCTCGGAAGAGCGTAACGGTTAGGATCGAAGGAGGACCCTTGCTTGCACCTCTCACCGTTCCAGTTGAATGGCAATGGATCCACCTCGATTCCAACTGTTTTCTCCACATTTTACTATACTCTCGACTATCTATGTCTCTTATTTTCTCTGGAACAATTTTTTCTCTCCTTTTCTCTCTCGAATTTATGAACGTGGACACTAACTTGGTAAACTTTTATTCTAGTGAAAAAAATTCCTCGTTGAAGTGTTCATCTTCATTCTCTTGGGATGTTGGATTCCATTTTGTGTTGAATTTTGTAAGTGAACTAGTTTCTATGTTGAACTTAACTAACAGTGGTTCCACCAATGTGAATTTTTGTGAACTTTCTGCTTTGTGCGGCTATGGAAGGAGCAAAAATGGTTTTAAAATATCAATTTGTGATGTAGTAAGTCATAGAATTGTCTATAGTTCGGGATGATGACCACATTCGCAATCCTGGTTCACGAAATTCCCCATGAAGTCAGTGATTTTGCAATTCTTCTTCGTGCAGACTTCAAGAAAGTGGACGCAGTAAAAGCTCAGGTGTGGTTATTCATATGGGATGTGTTTTTTTTTTCTAAAACATTTTAACCAATATACAATCGAACTCAACGGTTGTTATTTCAGTTGGTTACCGCTTCTGGAGGAGTACTTGGCGCTTGTGTTGCTCTTCATCTACGTACCGATGATGTGCAATCACCCGATTGGATTCTACCATTCACCGCAGGAGGATTTATAAATATAGCACTCGCACAGATTTTACCTGAACTTAGTAGAGAAACGGACCGAAAGTAAGTTTCGTAATGAAAAATGACCATTATTGCTTGAAACTATTGAATCGTAAGGGAAAAATGTTGATTTTTCAGACAAAACATCAGGCAACTGCTTATGATTCTGCTTGGCGTTGGTGTTATGGTTGCCGTTAGCCATTTTCATATGGTTTAACCGAAAAGAAAAACCTTGTACCTTCACTAAACTTGCCCTCTTCTCCATTGTTCACAAAATGATCACTGCCTTGCTGATTCCGAGTCGAGCGCCTTACTCTTGCCTTCGTTTTTACATGTCACTAATAACATGCGTCACTATGGGTGAATGGGTGTAGATATCAATTTCTTATCTCCATGATTTTTTCCCTTAGTTTTTTTTTGTATTGGAATTGTAAATACGTATATTCGTACATACGTCATTTCAAAACTGAACCGGTATCTCACAGCTTACAATGTAGTAATAAATGTAATTTAGAAGCAAGCAACTTCAATAACGTTATCCCTGAAGAAATTTTGATTTCGTGATGTAAAACTCCTGCATAATAAGATATTTATTAGGTTGAGTTACAAATAACTTGTGCTGTTTTTTTTTCGGACATTCATATTTCAACAATATACAAAACAATGTAGAAGAATAGATTGTGACATACTGAATTCCTGCTAATTCTATCGTTATTTGATGTAGTTTTAGTTGCAATAAAAGGACAAAGCCACTGGCGTATCAATCCACTTGGGATGCGCCCAACGCGTTTTACTGCAATTCATAATCGTTTAAGTTTTTGGAACTGGTGTTGGACTCTACGATGACTTGCGGACTGATAATAAAGTCATTGCTTTATCCTCCCAGACAGGTCTGCTACCAATGTAGCGACCCCGGAGCGACGAAGGGTTTGGTGTACTCTAGGGCGATTTCGAACTATTGACTGTGTGGCTACAACGGACCTCTAACAGGCAGCGTCACCGCGGCCCGAAACAAAACGATGCCCTTTGATTTTATTCTTCTTCCAGGTTTGATCAGTCTGTAAGTGTCTCCTATATGGGAAAAATGGAGAATTACAAGAAAATTTGGTTGTTTTTTAATCGAAAAACAAATTTTATGCATTGAACTGTTTGAAGTTTTTCTGCAAATATCTATTGTAAGTGCTAATGCTGGATATGCTGGATATGATGGAGTAGCAAAAAGACTAAGTGCTATTAATGTTAAGAAATTCGCTTTTTCTGAGAAAACAATGACACAACACTTAAGTGATTTATCGGTTGTCATTTGATTTTAAACATATTTGAATTTTTTACTGCTGTTACTTATTTCCGGGTTTTTTTAATGTCAAACTACAAATTCTGTCTTAAAGTACGAATTTCCTTTATTTGACCTACAGTCGACGTGGAAATTCCCCAGTCATGTCACTTCCTGCGTACACTCACCGCGTGCTGCTGCTTATCCAGTTCTCTGTATTCTAACTTCTTTTTTCCCTTTTCTTTGGTTTTCATAAATTTTATATTTTATCATTTCACTTATATTTTTCATCCTATTCTTGGTTCTGCTGATTCGTTTTCCTTTTCCACGCCAATTCCTTCCGTTCACGTCTCGAACTCGGTTTTTCGCGTTTCTCTGTTGCAAATCGTCGGTATTGATTATCGATAACATGCCAAGATCTACTCAGTGCACTCTCCGTAATTCTTCCCGCAAAACGAAAGAACCTATCAGCACATCTCAAACCGTTTCTCAATCCAAAAATGATGAGGTTGACATCGAATCGCTTTCTTGTGCCGGAATCATCAACGAAATTTTGGAAAGAAACACAGATCCTGTCACTGAGACGATTTAGTTTTGGGTTTTCGGATCCTACGAATGGAAGTTAAGCTAAAGGCAAGGAAGTATTGGATTTTCGGACCAACAAGCGGGAGAACAGGAAGCTTCAATTTGCACTACTCTAAACTCAGACGAAAACTCATCTCAACTATGTTTAACTCCTTTTTCTGCAGAGTTGCGCGTTGGATTAATCTACTTCCGGCCGAAATTATGTCTAGTTCAAACTCGAAGATATTCAAAAGTAGGCTATCCAAATTAAATGTCCTACCTATTCTAGGTATGAGGGAGACCTAAAATCTCATTGTTTCAGAGACGTGGAGCAAGTTCCTCCTCAAACAAGCGACCACAATAAGCATTGGATATCACTGATATCTGTTTTCAGTTCACAGTTTTGGTTCCTCTTTTCCTGTTGTTCACTATGACACTAGCTAGCTGGAATTCTGCCTTGACATGCTCCTTTTCAATTCGTCCCCGCAGTTGGCCCTTATTCTCTCCTGGTGGTGGAAAGCCGTTCAGGAATAGCAAAGTTGGTGAGCCCTTGCGCTTGAGGTCCCCCCACCCGTTCGCCCAGGGTCCCTGACGGATTCCTCCTTTCGAGGTTAAGTTGGTCACCCAAACCCTGGTATCCGTTTATCTACCGTAACATTCTGGGTCCGGGAAAAGGATCTCGCGTGAGGATTTCTCACCCTTTGTAGCAGGAGAATGACCTGCCAACCCACCACTCCTCATGCTTTAAAGGGGCAGCTTTGTTGTGTAAAATTCAGGCGAAATTCAAGTGAACTCTGTTCCAACTTGTTCTTTTTTCTGTTTTATGGCACACCTGCAGGTGTTTCAATAAATAAATAAATATATAAATCCCGTACGGGACATCTTCGGAAAGATTTCTTTTGAAGCGTGACGTTGTTGCTAGAATTTCTGTATTACAATGCGCTGACGTCGAGGTTATAACGAACACAATTTATCAATGTTTATTGTGTGAAGAGCGGCATAAATTGCACAAAAATTTGATATAAAACAATCGATGTCAGTATGTAACTAGCAGAAAAAATAAAATTGGAAAGGGAGTACTCAACTGAACCGGTATCATGAATTGCTGCAAAATGAACAGACTTATGCTGAAAATAAGGCAAAATAGGTTGCGGATAGGAGAGAGCAAGCTTCAAGTAATGAATTCATAGTCAGAAGTCGTCAGACACTTTGAACAAAAATTCTTGAGAAAACTCAATAAACCACCTTTCAGAAGGTGTTCTCCAGTCGATTTTTAGTCAAATTCTTCAAAAAAGCAGGAATATGCCGCCTTCGAACAACGAAAAAAGTGTGAACTCGTTCAAATAATCGCTGTCAATGTTAACACGGATCAATAAAATGTGACATGAAATACATGAGGTCACATCAATTCTAATGCTATCACAATTCTTTTCTTTCAGAAGAAGTAGAAGTTTTTTTCTTTAAGCACTCTTTGTCGAAGCATTTCGTTGTTCTGAGTAGTCACCGCATTGCACTTCTGAAAAAAAAAACACTAGAAATCTGCTAATTTAATAAATTGCCACTTATTTTTGTAATAGTAGTCCTCAAAAGAGTAACTAGGAAATTTTTCTCAATGAAAAACATTTATCTATATATCATTTGAGTTATTCTGTTGAACTAAAATCTCTAATGTATGAATAGCCAAGATCGGGTGTAGTGTAGCGGTTAGAGGTTCTGCTTCCTGCACGATCGATCGGAAGTTCGAATCCGCCCTAGCGCTCACCAAGCCTTTCATCCCTTAGGGTCGAGAAATCGCTTCCAGACTTGTCTGGGAGGATAAAAACACTGACTTGTCACATCGGCTGGCCCCCGCAAGTCATTGTATTGGCCAGTTACACGTTCGTAAACTTCAAGCGATTCTGGATTGAAGTGAACGTGGAGACGCATCCCAAGCGGATTGATTAACGCTAGACATTTTATCCACTTTTATGCTTTATCGT
The DNA here is from genome assembly GCF_031761385.1 of Necator americanus. Lineage (NCBI taxonomy): Eukaryota > Metazoa > Nematoda > Chromadorea > Rhabditida > Ancylostomatidae > Necator > Necator americanus. Next base: position 8,623,670 of record NC_087376.1, read on the forward strand.
TTATGGAAGCAATGCGCGGAGGTTCTGAACTTTTCCTATCGAACGTGAGGAAACGAGTACAGTTTTGAAGTCACGATTCATTTGCTCTCTTAGTTCTTTTAATATGTGATCTTTCGATTTTTGAACTTGATTTTTCCGACCTGATATTTTTTTTATAAAGAACGACCAATCACTCTTCATTAAACTTAACTGTTCGTTTAGAAAATGAAACATTATTTAGGCTAAAAGCACAATCCTTAAAATATGGATGCGATTTTCGAGTTACTCTTTCGATACTGAGCCTTACTCCATAAGTTATTTTAATGTTTTTAATCCTTTTGCACTTACATTCATCACAGCTAATGTGGGAAAATATGTTTGTTTTTATCTAATCGATATGATATGATATTCACTTCCACAGAATGGGAATGAAAACAAAGAATCAATAAGATAAATGTGATTGCAAAGGAATAAGAATAGCCCTACAAAATAACATGTGATTTTTGACATTGCTATCAAAAAAAAAAGAGAAATATAGGTATTATTCACATTTCACTGCAATGTTAAACGTATCAACCTATATAGCGTGTCTTTTTTCGAGGATTAAAATTAATTGATTAGAATGTCATCAACCACCGAAAAACTTCCTCTTTGTTTTCGAAGGAAAACAAAGAGCACCATAAAACGTGATGATGTACGTTTCAAACGCACAAAAACGTACGTTCAAAGAGAAAAAAGAAGAAAATGACCAAGGGGAATCTCAAATTTCGCAGTTCGATCTTTTTTTAACCGTGAACGGGAAACAAAACCAAAAATTATGAACAGTAGTGAATTGAAAAGTGCTTTCAGCTGATCAGTCTCATTCTATTAGCCATTTATTTCACTCAACAAGAAGATACCACGAACCTTTCAATGATTTTCTCTTCATATTCCACTCAGCTCCCTCACTATCGGGTGAAATATCCTCACTGCTATTCGAAAGCCATTTTCCTGATGAATCAACGGAGTTGTAGGGGCAGATCTGAAGTGTAGAAGAATTTCGATCCGATATTTTCACTGGAACATGCAATCCTAATGCTTTTATTAATGATGCTCGTTAGATGCGGGTTCCATGTTGAATGTTAGAAAACTTGACTTGTGTGTGGAACGTAAGGACATAAAACGAACGGGATAAGGTGGAAAAAAAAGGGAACAACATGTGCATTTATAATAGGTACTTAGTAATAACTTCAAAGTGCTTAGGGATATGTTTTTAATGGAAAAAATATTGAACCCACAGTGTAATATAAAGTCGCATCGAAGATCTGTGAAAGATATTTTGAAGTTTATTCGTCTGAAAATTACGTATGACATAGAAATTCTGTACCTTATGATGTGCCGTGCTAATCTCCAGAGGAGCAATCGGTGAAACCATCCTGATTTTTGAAGCGCACTGCAATCAATAAAGAATAAAACGAATGCGCAGAATCATATTCATACTTTGACAGTAAACAAGAAAAGTATACAAGATAGAATAAATGTATCGGAAATAGAAAATAGCAAATATATTTTAAAAAATTAAAAAGTAAGTTAATATATATATATATATATATATATATATATATATATATATGAACTGTCCAGAGAAAACTGTAGGTGCCATTAGAAGACTCTTAGTATGCCCCTTTAACAGAATGAGCTCAGATGAGATCGATTTTGTTGTTTTTTTTTCGTAAAAAATCCAAGCTAGAAAAACTGGATAGAAATGGATTCTATTCCTTATTTCAAATGCCCGATTAGTACATAAAAGCTCAAGAAAATTCAGGAATTCGCACTGCATGTTGTTATTTCTACCATTTTTGAAGACCTTCGCTTTTTGCTTTGTTTTCTTTTGTCTTAATTCTTACTGTATTTTGACAGTTTCAACATCTATATCTAATTTCGTCGTGTTATATTCTCGCTTTTATCATCTTATATACGTAAATTAATATGTCTAAATTAGTAAAAAAAATAATTAAAATATGAAATTACCTTAATTATGTAAGCAATACTTTCTGCTAATCTTCCAGTTTCACGATCAACCGATTTGATATAATTGATCAAACCATCTTCAATCAATTCCATATCATCCTGTTCGGAAAGTTTATGGACAAGATCGGCGAATGATTTTTGCTGAACGTAATATGCGATGTTGTAAAGATGCAAATAAAAATAACAAAAAGTTTTTTACCTCAATGAGTTTACGCTTTAATGCTTCAATAATTTCAGTTTGTGTTTGGAATTGACGTTCAAGATGAGCATTATATTCTTTTAGCTAAAACAATATGTGAAAATATTAAATGCTATTTGTTTCCTGGAAAATTTTGTCACAGTCTTCAAGCTATTTGTTTATTCCAGGCTTAATATTATTTATCACTACTCCACCTGAATTAAGTCATGTTGAAGGCTCTCCGTGAATGTTGTGTCTTCTCCTTTCTTTGCTGATTCCAGCACAAGCTTAAAAAACAAGGATAATTTTTAATGAATATGAGGAAGACAATAGAAATATCAAATAATTAATAAAATTGCTAATAATTGTCCTAAGCATATGTATCTTTTCACACATGCCTAAATATAAAAAATTCTCGGATTCGAAAGAAAAGTCAAATGCGTTAAAAAGTCAAGGGGCAGAGGTCACCGATAACTTTCAACCTGAACTTTCTGTGCTAATAAGAAGGGTTCATAATCCAGGATGTAGTTTTTAAGGATAACTGGAAAGACGCCAGACACTTATACAAACTAAAGGATGGGAATTTATAACGAAGCAGCTCTTCTTACATTTAATTCGGTTCTGCTTTTAAGAAGGAGAAAGAGTTGATGACCAACCTCGTATTCATGGATCTTCTCCAGGGCAATATTGAGCCTGTATCGAATATCTTCATACCTGCGCTCTAACTCCGTTCTGAAAGAAGGTGCGGTCAATGAGTATGAAAAATAGTGAGCAAGTTCGGAAATGGATCTTTGCAGGAACCGATCGTTCAGTCAGCGTCAAATGTGTCCATTCGATAGATCGATATATCGAAAAGATGGGGCTAGAAGTATAAATCACGAATATCAACGCGATCACGCTCAATTTCCCTAAAAGTCCCGAAAATGGCATAGGAAACTGCCTTGGCGATCGAATTCTCTTACGAGGCGCCTAGCAACGTGTCAAATCTATCAGTGAGTTGACAATGAATAGACCGCCTTCGCCTTCCGCTCGCTGGCAAGTGCGGTACGCACACTTGTTCCCTTAGATGTCAAACGTTACTTGGTGTCTTGTAGGAAAATTCGATCGTCAAAACCGTTCCCCATGCCATTTTTCGCGACACTTAGGGTAAAATAGACATGATCGCGCTCATGATGATCGCGATCTGAGTACTCAATCCTATCTTTTTGTGGAGAGATCTTTGTGGTATGCTGTCTTTAACGGAAACGAAGGCGAATGGCGCACATTTGAGTGAAAACGTTCAGTGCCAGCAAATGTGCTGCTAATCCTAAAAGTATGCTCACCTTATGGATGGTCTTTGTTCCTCTTTGAATTTCTCGTATTCTGAAGATAATTGCGTGTACTTCTCGTTAAGCTGAAAATAATATTTTTAAAAATAAAATCAGGACAGAATTTTTTTGAAAAATACTCGCAGGCGTTATCTCATTTAAAAATTGCTTAATACTATATTGTGTAGTTTAAATCACAAACTTTAAGGAAAATCGCTACACGTTCTTTCTGTCAGAACATTAAAATCCGTAAAAATTAACAGTAGAGAACAGGAAATCGGTGGAATTATCAGGGAGATTCCATTAAATCCTACAGCTCTTACAGTACTTGAGATCTACATGGTTACTTACGTTTTCCTCTTCTTTAGACTAACGTTCAGTAATAAAAGACGACTAAAGTTCTATTTTCCGGTCTAACCTCATCCTTTTCCAATTTCAACTGTTGCAAAGCAGTTTGACTGGTTTCGTATAATTCTTTGGTTTTCTTCAGCTCCTCTTCAGTATGTCTTGATAAGTCCTTTTCTGCATGATGGGTTTCCATCAAACGTTGTAGATGTCTTAAAATTTTCCATTGTAAAAATACAAATTACTATAATTATTCGAATAAACCTACTCGTTCAACCCTTCCGCAAGTTTCCTTTCTCGTTCGAGTTCACCTTCTTTTGTTTGAAGTTGACACTTCACCTTCGTGAGTTCTTTTGAGGTCGTTCGCATTTCTTCTGTGAGCTAAAACCGAATTTCATACACAGACTACATGAAAAAAAAATAGAAGATCACTATTCATGCGCACAATGGGCGGAAATGATAACTATCGACTCGAATTGAATCGATTTCGAATGGTCGTGATGTTCAGTGTGTCATATACATATTTGTTTATTGGCTGCAAGCAAACATTTCTATGACTTTTGTGAGCTTGATAAATCCTGTGTAACTCTTCTAAACGTCCTAGAAATCCTAAGATATTTGTTTCAGTGAACACTAATAACTGATAAATATGTAAGTACTCAAATAAATAACCATCAATGATCAACAAATAAGCAATCAATAACATAATAAATAAGAACGAAAAATATTAGAAATTCCTAGGAATTCCTCAGTGTTCTTCACTGTTTGGAAAATGATAGTAAACATAAGCATATAACTAATTCGAAGGTATACCGCTGTAACACCAAATTTTGTAGGTGGAGGCTGATGTTGTAACTTCGTATATGGATAAATTTCCAAACATAATTATTTTAATAGAGTGAAGTTTTAATCTGCGGAGTTATTTGAGACTGGAAAGCTGAATAAATCATCTGTGTTTTAAATCAAACTCACATCTTCTTTAATTGCATCTATTTCGGTGAGTTTCTTCCTTAATTCCTCAACCTCTATTTGTAGCTCTTTCTTACGCTTCTGTTTTGAGTAGGATACTTCAATTTGAGTCTGAAAAAATTTAATACGGTAATAAGCTTCAAATATATTCAATCGGGTGATCACACTGCACTTTCAACTGAGAAAGAGAAAGGGAAAACGGAGTAAAGCAAAGAAATAGTTTGCGTTACGGCGCGTTGCGTTGCGTTCACCCGGTTGAACACATTTGGCACCGAGTCTAGTTCCTCATTTATTACCATTTATTTATTCTATTAGTAAATAACTTCTCTATGAATATGTAATGAGGAGAAATGTTACCTGAAGTTCTTTCAATCTCGCCTCAAACTGTTCGGTTTTCTCTTTGTGTGCAAGATTGCTTGATGCAAGTTGCTGGAAATTTTTCATAAGCTTGGAGAGAAAAACTAGGAAAAACGTTAAAGCCCCTCACATCTTCCAAATTCTCAATATAATCCTCTGCACGGCCAACAACTTCACATTGTGCCAATTTTAAATTGAGTGCATCACGTAGATCACCCATGCTTTTCTTGAGGCTCATTACTTCTGTCGGTGACTAAAAAAGGCGAACTCCTTATAAATGCGAAGGCACGAAAGATATCCCGTGCGGTTCACGTACCAACGCTCTTTTATCATGCATATACAAAGAGCTGCTTTCTCCGAAATGATCCGTTTCAAGGCATTTATCAAATCGTTCCGGGGCCGACTCTTCAGTTCCGGAACATTTATCGAGTCGTTCAGGTGGCGTCGGCTGAATATGTTAGATTCGATCATGTAAAAAGCAACCTGTTGTACATACGTCTCCATAAGATACTAAGATACGATAGTATAGTTTTTCCGGATAAGTGATCCAGTACAAATATCATCGTTTTCCATTTGAATCTCTTCTTGCGTAAATAACAGTTAACGGTTGAGTGAGCGAGCGGATTGCGAAGAAGGTCTCGCCAATCCTACTACTACGTATAACACATTCTCTGGATCGTTCCATGAAGAAAAACTGTTACCAGGTAGATAGCCTACTACTGTACAATCCTTTGTCTTATTTCTGTCCCAAATAATCGAAGGAATGAACATATCAGGGTCACTACAGAAAAAAAAAACTTCACAACGCAGTAACCTATTTTGTATGCGGGTGTTCTTTTAAGATATGACCTCACTAGTGGGAATCGCGAAGAACGTTCTATCATCGTTAATAAACTGAAAAGAACTGGATTCTCATAAAGTGTATGTTTCGAGAAAAAAGATGCGAAAAATGTAGAATAAAGATGACTGAAGAAACTAAGATTGTTTTGTGCATATAAAGAGGTCAGAAGAAAAGCACAGCTGATTATTCAATGCTCAACTTAATTTGCCCTTTTACTTCCTTTTCTTTTCTTTTAGCTTTGTTTCTTTTTCACTTTTTCTCTTTCTGACTCAGTTTTTTTCTGGAGTATGTGAGCAATTTAATTTATTGTTAGATACTCTAATTTATTTTTACTTGCAAACTATTTACTGAATAAAAAATAGAACTGTAGCGAAGAACGCTTTGATTTCAGCATTGGTTTGTAACCGAGGCAGTTCTTCATCAAAGAACGAAAAAAAGACACAGATCCTTAGTTTTTTCAGGCGTATTAGAAAAAGGAGTGAATTGTTTTATATATGTCGTTAAGAAGAGGAAGTAAGTACTTACAAGACATTTGCTGTTTTCCTCGTTCTCAAGAACCTGGAATTCGAGTAAATCATGAGCTTCGCGAGAGGCGCAAAGCTCTCTATCCATCTCTTCGATTTGCTGTTCCAGTTGACGTATACGCTCAGCCTGTGATGATACGACATTTTTCAGCTGTCCCATTTGTGAAATCTGAAAAATCCGAAGGTTCAGAGTTAATCATAGAAGTGTTGCCATAAATTCCTTTACTACTGTTCTAGATGTTATATTGCACATGAAAATGTTGTTTGAAAAACAAAGGTTGGTTTGTAGCGCCATAGTTAGCACTGAATATGTTGACGCAGGTGGACGCAACGCGTCTGCCGCTACGCACCCACTTCGTTTGACGCGCCCTCTTGTCTAACACTTCCTTGATCAAAGCAGCCGGCTCCGTAGATCTTGTACGGTCGTAACTATTTTTCTCAGCATAAATTTTATTTTCAAAAACTAATTTCTGCTAGGAAAAACATTTAGGTAGTAAATCCAATGTCCTGTATCTCAGTAAGTTTGGAGAGTTTTGAACTTTTCGAGATATGTAAAATCTCAGCTGTAACGTTTTCACTACCTTTTTTGGCAAAAGTAAGTCAATATCAGTAATATCGACGATTGGGGCATTGTCCACGGCGTATCGATATCAGTAATTAAATGTCCCCAGGCAGTAGTTGAACGCATCTTAAAATCCAGGTCTTATAGGTTTGCAGCGAAAACGCAGAAAAATATACTAGAATCCATCGTTGCTTGAGGCAATGTGTATGGGGTACACATACCGGGTGAATACCGTCATCGGTTACCTCCAGAGACCATGTTCTATGTTCTTAGTAAAACGTTCCTGAACATTTTGTTCCTTAACCTCGTTGCTCACCTCACTAGGGTGGGTGTAGTGTAGCGGTTATATGTTCCGCTTCCTTGCACCATCGATCGGAAGTTCGAATCCGCCCTAGTGCTAACCAAGCCTTTCATACCTCCGGCGTCGATAAACTGGTACCAGACTTGTCTGGGAGGATGAAGACCCTGACTGAACACATCTTCTAGCCCCGCAAGTCATTGTGTAGGCCAGTTACACGTTCGTAAACCTCAAACGATTCCGAATTGAAGTGAATGCGGAGGCGCATACCAAGCGGATTGATCAGCGCCAGAAACTTTATCCTTTCACACTTTAACCTTTTTCAAAAGCTTTTTTTTTGCTGAATTCATTGAGCAAAAACAACATTCTCAACATTCCAAGCATCCAACGGATCAATTCAGGTACCCGGTGTCACGCTATGTCCTATCTCTGGATGTTCCCAGAAGTTCGCTTCGGACAAGCGAACGATTTTGGGATTTGTATCATATTGTTTCAATTTTGCAGTTCGCAGAATATCACTATTTTACTGTAATTTTTACTATTATATTATTTATATTCCTATTATACTATCATATTATTTATTTTACTACTTTTGTCCCTTAAAACATCCCATCCCTAATGCAATTCTGCTTTTTTTTTTTGGGCTACACCGTCTATGTTGCATCAGATGGTAATATGGAGAAGAGGACAATGTTAATAATAATTAACTTATGATCTGTAAACTTTCACGAACCATTTCTTCGTTGTTATTAATTAAAATTTGTTGTTGAGCAATTGTGGTGTGTGCACAAGTGAGCTGATCCCGTAGTAGACTCTCCTCCAAACCGCCTGGATTGAGTTTGAGGGCCTTAAACATTTGTTGAATCGTGGATATTTTGTCATAATAAAGAATCTCTTTGAAGATGTTTCTTAGAAGAAACCTGAAGTGCTTTTTGAAGTTCCGCGTTTTCACGATAAAGTGCTTGATAGTTAATTTCGATGTCCGTGTTAAATGTCTGCAAGGAAAAAAAAATCGAATGATGTTTTGAGGCCGGGAAAAAAGCCAAGCCCTGGATAAGTCCAATGTAAAAAATATATCTACGTTTCTAGTTAGAAGATTTTAGTAAATTAGTTCAATTCCAAGCTTATAATAAAACTATAAAATTGGAAAATTTCGGCTACCATGTAGTCTAATTTCCTTAGAAGAGGAACAGTATCTCATTCTTCGAGATGATACTCTGAAGAGAGCGAGAAACACGAGAGACGGATTAATCCCGTGTTGCCATCAAGGTTAAACGATGTGGAACAAATATTCAATTGACCTATTTGAAAATCTGCTGTTCATTCAAGCATAAGCTAACAAATCGAACGAAATAAAATGGTTTTTTTTTCGTGGGCAAAAAAAGTATAGCGGTTAGCTGTGCGCGCTAATCACAATGTCATGACCTCGACCATAACTTATTTCTGTAAGATTTTCAAGACCGTAAAGGATTATTTGATCACAGAAACTTCTAGAAGAAGTCATTTTAGCAAGACAAAGTAGAGTCGAGTGAATTAGTAGAACTAGATAATTGTGCTACATAAAACTTTCAGAAAAAACTGCAATAGAGCCACGATCCCATTTCTGGAAACGAAATGTAACAATAATGAATTAGCCAGTTTTAATGTGAATGATGGATAATGTTGGTTGAATCTGAGCTGCGTCAGTTTCGAGAGGACATAGCAAATAAGATGATATTATTTTCTAGGATAGAATAATTGGGATTCAATTTCAAAATTTCTAAATTTCTAAAAAAAAAATCCATGCAATATTTCAAGTAAATGAGTTCGATCGTGTACCGCAGTTGAAAAACCTGTGAAATGTGTAAGATAGCAGTCCGAGGAGATCGGCCAAAGTTGGCTCTCTCATGGTGTTAATGCCTATCAAGGTCACCTTCACATAAAGGAGGCGTACGCGATCAATCTAACATCTAGCGGAGAGAGTGCGAATTGTCATTTTGAGGATCATGGACGAGTAAATGATTCGGAGAAGCTCACGATTCACCTCAAAATCCTCAGCAATTGTGTCGAGACTTATGGAGCTCTCTGCGGAACAATCGCTGCCGACAGTGCTAAATCAACATGACCTGATTACATGAATAGTTCAGCTGATGTTTCAGCTGTAGTAACTCCAGGATTTATAACACATTAATTTACTACGAGTAGAGGAGATCTAATCAAATTTTACTAAACATCCGGAAAACAAGAATTCCTATAAAAAAGTAACTAAAAGAAAGAAAGAATGTCTGGAAATCATTATATTCTTCACGAACCTCTGACGATCATCCTCAGTGTCTCCTTTTTTTATACATCTACGAAGTCGTTTAAATTTTTGCACGAGCAATTCATAACGACGATCCTTCTCCTTAAGCATATATCATCCATAAACGCTCGTTCATTCATCTGTATCTAACTTTTACAGGCTTTTTTCGGAAAACTTTCAAAAGCTATTTTATACGTGAAGGACATCCAAAGAACGAAAAGTTCTGCTATATACAAGTCTACAAAGATCGCGGATACTCTGACCATGTACGAAACGAGGAAAAAAAACCAACCAGTCCTGAACTTCTCAATGCCGTTATACATTTTGAGTATTCAAGAACTTGTGCACGATATCGTTCAAGTTCTTCAAGTTTTTCTGGATACGCCCTTTTTTCTTTCAGTTGAGTATGTTCCTTTACTAAACGCTCATGTGCATCTTTCTGAAATTGGGGAAAATTGTTTATAAAATATTAATGCTTTACTTATACAAATAGATCTATCCTTACCAAAGTGAGGAAATCATCCTGGCTATGGCACAATTTTTGTTCTAATTTTTTCACTTCCTGTTGTAAAACTTTATTTCGATCATTAATTTTGCGATTCTGCTCGATAAGTGGCCGTTGCGTTTTTTCCAACTCGACAATTTTCTTGTTCTGAATGTAATTTATTCTGAATGTAATTTATTCTGAATGAGCTACTATTTAAGGATCTGAACGCTGAATTGACCAGAGAGTTAGTGATTAGTTTAGCTAAATAATAGTTATGAACGGTAGGCAAGGTTAACAAATGGTCGTTTTTAAACTGACAAGTTCAGCTCTAATCTGATGCATATCCGAGTTAAGAGTTTCCGAGTCGGCAAGTCTTGTTTCGATCTCCTCCAGCCTTAGCAACCATCGCATTCGCTCCCTGTCGTGATCCTCTTTACTCATCTGTAAGAAGGATATATTGGAGGAGGCACGCCGCATCTGCAATAAAAGAAACTATAATCATTTTCATTTCAAACATTCAAAGAAGAGGAGCCAAAAACGAACAGAGGACTTTTTTGAATTGGCTTCTTACAACGTTACTAAGGAAAGAAAAATTTAAAAAAAAACCTAGATTTAAACAATAAAACTTTTTGGACGATGACTAAAGCATCGAAATCGATCTTTCTAAGAAAATTTCTTTAAAAAAATTGGAATGTAAAGTGAACCGATCCGCCTAAACATGTCGAATCATCGTACGTCCACGAAACACCCTATGAAGAAGACCAGAATGAGATTCTTCGAGCCACACCTCCTCGGCTACGGGCTCGTTTACCCGCTGGACCTGTATCCATGATAATAATGAGGATGAAACGTGTTCTTACATTGCAAAGCTTTGACTTTGATGGCAATTGGATTTCATCCGGATAATGTGCGTACATAACATTCATTTATGGAATTTCTAAGGATTTCACGTTCAATTAAATAAGGGCCGTAACATAGTTGCTTGTAAAGTGCATCTTAATACACGTTTTAAAGGCATCACCCCACGAATCTGAGGTGGTGCAGATTTGAGGTGGAGTATTCGTATGCGGCACCGCACAAGGCTGGCGCGCTCCAGTCGAACTCCCTGTAGAAAAAACTGCGACAAAACGCCTGAAGCTGTATCTTCCGGGCCGTTTTTTACGGCAATTAGGAAGAAAGGGACGGACTCACTCTCCTCTCCATAATCTACTATCCCGTATACGAATGCTCCACCTGAAATCTGCACCACCTCAGATTCGTGGGGTGATGCCTTTAACGACAGATTCATCGATGACTAATAACCACTAACTTACTTGACTTAGGTAAGTAGTAACCAGTAGTAAGAAGTAAAGTAAGGTGATTATCACAGAAATTTCCTCGAAAAATTTAAACTGAACAACTTCCTTGAATTTAATAGTTAACATTTTAGTTAGCAGTTAGATTAATAGTAAATAGTTTCTAATACTTCCATGATATTCCACTATAATTAATTAATTAAATTTTAAAGTGTTAAAATCTTAAAGTCACTTCACTACTGAAAAACGGGGCAAAGAGTTGGAACACCATACAATTTGTTTATTTTTTAGTTTATTCCTTTAAACACATGAGTCTATCCATTTATTTAATGTTTATCAAATAAACAAATAAATTCATGTGTTTAAATGTGTTTATATTAATTTAATACTTTGATAGTATGCCACAAAAATGAAAATACTAAGGTACAGAAATTAAAAAGTTTACGAAATTATTTACATCGCTGACTGACAATAAATAGTAAGATTACGGTGGAATTTGTACAATTAAAAATTTCATTTAGTTTCTTTGTTCTTGAACTAAACATGGTGATAATAGGTATAAATATAAAAATGATGAAGAAAATTTTTAACAGTGCAAGTAGAATTAAAAGACATGGGTATGTTTTGTCTCAAATAAATATCTTTAAAAAAATAGATTGTAGATGGAAAAAGCAAAACGTCGCCTAAATTTCCTTAGAAGTTGCACCATTTAACTTTGATTAAAGGTAATTTAGAGGGATAAATTTTCTGAACATTATTAACGAGAATCAATCCTTCTTGAATAATGAGAAAGTTTTACATTTATATTCTGTTCAATAGTTTTATATTGTCCAGATATAGAGAGACAAATTTTTACCCTAGAAAAAAATATTTCAACTGTGAGAGCCTAGACTAAGAAAACTAATAAGATATTATTAGTAAAAGCTTAAAATTTTCCCTTTCCGATTTTCTCTTATAACTCTAACATATAAATTTTTTTAAACTAAAATTCTAAATTTCTGAGCTTTCTAGAAAGTTCTCTTTTAAAATTCAAGCATTATCGACAGCTTTAAAGACAGAAAATTCCAAAGTTCGAAAATCTATTTTTTTTAATCTCCATGAATCTTGTATAAATTTTGGAGCGCATACAATTTTCTTCACTGTTTTTGGTCATATCGACAATCATAGTTATTTTTTTTACTACTGCGCACTTTCTCTTATAATTCCACATTATTCCGTATGACATTGAAAACGTAGATTCTTATCAATAGACTGCATTCGGTAATTAACCTAAAATCTACAGTTTATTGTCGATTCGTTAATTATATCACAACAATCAAATCCCATGGGAAAAAAACTGTCAAGTAACGAGAAGAAACTCGTATATCGCTCCAATTCTGAGCGACCTTGGAAGCTGACAGTGAAGCAAACTGGTTGGCTTAAGTCTTTCCTCAAATCTCCAACAGCAGAGAAAAATTTAGGAGGAATGAGGCTAAAATAGAAAGTTTGCAGTGATAGAAGAACTTTAGATCGTCTCGGATTCATTGTTTTTTACTTAGGTTCTTCACGACGTTTTCTTTCTCAAAACTATATATTTTACATGAGTTTATATGATAAATTGCTAATCAAAGTGTTTAGAAAAAAATATATACTGTAAATGTACACAGGAAGATACAAGAGGCTGATTGAAATGTATACTATACACTACGTCTTGGGTAGTTGATGGTGGTTGAAGAGGGATAGGAGATGCGCGAAATCCCCTGCTGAGAGCAGGTTTAAAAATGTGACCTATTTTGCAACAAATAACGATTTACGTAGCAAATTATAGCACTATGCTCGGATAATGTACAAGCAAACCCATCTCTCTTCCATCATCTTTGGTTATTTATGTATTTATTTAATTATTTATTCGCTTCCTTGTCCCTTGAAGTCAAATATGTCAATACATTGTGACTGAAAAAACGGAAATCTAGACATCAATATTCTGGATATCCAAAAAAAAAAACACGAATAAAGTAGATTATATGAATCGAACTGGATAAGTCGAATTAAAATAAAATAGAATAAAATAGAACAAGAAGCTTCAAGGTGTTCCTCAAATTTCAAATTTCAAAGTTTCAAATTAAAACAGAACACTGAAAAAAGTTACGTCAAGTGCGTATCTTCAATTCATTTTTATTGTAATATATAATAACTAACTGTAGTCCTCTCTCCGAAAGCTTTTGGTGACTGAACAACTCGGCTCGTAGTTGCACTTCTTGACAAAGTGGCGAAATGTGGAACAACGGTGGGGCTGGAACATAACATGAATTATAAATTAATTGATCAATTAAATAATTGTAATTGTTGGTGTATGATGTATGATCGGAATCAGGAAATTCACAGAAATAGGAAAGTGATCATTGGATAATTTCACATTAAGAGAATATGATCTTTGCGAAAACATTTCTGGACATTTCTGGAAAATTATGTGAAGTAGTGTTGTACAAAACAATTTTTTCGACTAAAAACAAACATTTCTGTGAATGCTTTGAATACTTTTTAAACTTATCTTAAAACTTAGAAAGCCCGGAAAAATCATTTTTCACTAGAAAGCAAGTTTTTCGCTTTCTTCAAACATCCGAAGAATCAGACTTATTTTTAAAAAAGACAAAACAATTGTTTTAAAACACTTTAGATTTTTTTTTTCAAAAAATGACTGTCGATTAAAAAAACAACAGTGGAATAGATTTTAAGCCGGCGTATCAGAAGAAAGTGAATTCCGTTACGAGGATAAAATCTTCCGGTATTCAAAGGAAAACTATTAACTAGGGATTTAGCACATCACAAACTCATTTTACGGTTTGTTCTTCAGTTCCGACTCAATGCATTGACCAGGTGTTCATCTCATCGAAGTTTGTTGAGTTTTTTTCCCTTTCGTGAAAGAGTTACAGGAACAATCGCCATTAAAATAAAGTGAAGCAAGCTGAGAATTTATCTATTTTCTCAAATTTGTCATTTTTAACGATAAAAATGGAAAATTATAATGATGGTTCATTATCTAGTAGATAATATCACGTTTTCGAAGAAATATGTCCCATATCAATGTTTTCTTCAGAAGGGCGGGTGTAGCGCAGTCGGTTAGAGGTTCCGCTGTGGCTACAATCGTTCGAATCTACCCTAGTGCAATGCAACCTTTACATCCCTTAGGGTTCATAAATCGCTTCCAGACTTGTATGGGAAGATAAGAAAACACTGGCTAGACTCATTGCCACCGCAAAGTCATTGTATAGGCCATTTACACGTTCGTAAAACTCAAACGATTCTGGATTGAAGTGAACGTGGAGACGCATCCTAAACGGATTGATTAACACCAGACACTTTATCCACTTTTAACTATGTACAACTATCACGAAATCTGTCAAATTTTACTGTCAATCACTACGGAAATGCAGACCTAACTGCACAAGCTGCAACAGGAAACAGACCCCTACATATAAATAAATCCAGCCTTTAAGAAACACCCAACTTTTACCTCTTTTCTATTAAGCACATTCAAATTTAATTTTGAAAAAAGCTGTGAAAGTTATGGTTTCGGCCGCACTATCGGCCCCGAATGTGTTCAACCGGGAGAGTGCGACGCGTTCGCCGCAACGCATCCCCTTTCTCTTCTTCACACGTAGTCGCTCTTTTCTCTCTCCTCTCCTCGAGCCAAAAACTCGCGCAATCATCAGCTTAAATATATTTGCAGCCGACCACATTTCGAAATTTAAAAATATTATATAATAATATATTTTTTCTATAAGTTAATGTGCATTCATTTGGCCATAAAGCTACAAGCAATTCGTAGATAATATTCCTTAATCCAGCGAGTCCTCCTATATTTCCAGCTCTATTCTATTAAAGCAGAAAATTCCGCTTTATATGCAAGTAGTCCTATAAGAAAGCTCGAAATACTGCTTGAAGTTGAATTTCGATTTGTATAGTTCTAAATAGCAGCCATAAATGTACCATGGAGAAATGGGACTTGTTTGGTCATTTAATTAAAGGCGACAACGTGAAGCATTCCAACGATGCATCGTATGCATTCGTTACAACTACCTCCGCTTCGTACCTTGCAGGCTTTTCCATGCTGCCTGCGCTATCCTCTGTTATAGCGTTAAGAAAAAAAAGCCGTGCAGCGTTCTCCTATTTTATTTTCAAAAAGAGAAAATAAGAAATATTAAAGTAATAGAGTATTCTGTTGTAATTATCCCAGTTATCAATTAAAGAATCAAAAATTTTCACGAAAACAATGTTCCAAGTCGATTTTTAAGCATGTACATACATTATTTTCATCGTAAGACAAAATATATTCAGAATAGGAACCAAAATATGTATTAAAGATTATGAGTACACTGAGTACAGTACACTTCACAACGAACTATGTACTGTTCAGACACCTACGAACAATGGTTACTTCCTCAGTTAACATTTGTACAAACATCTATTCCTGAAAAGGCCTAAATTCTGTTTTAAAAAAAAACTTTTCTTCTGGGAATTTGGTATTTCCGAGATAGCTACCGCTGTTAATGACCGTAATATTTTCTAAGATCAATTAAAGGATAAAGATGATAAAAGGCACGGCGTTGATTATTGTTTTTCGGATGTGTCTGCGCTTCAACATCAATTCAGAATCGTTCTCAGTTTATGAGCGATGCGTGCTCAGCCTTCAGAATGATTTGTGGGCTTCAGTCAGGCCAGTCCGTTTGCCTTATTAAAGGCATCACCCCACGAATCTGAGGTGGTGCAGATTTCAAATTAGAGTATTCTTATAAGGGATAGTAGATTATGGAGAGGGGTGATTCCGTCCATTTCTTCCTAATTGCCGTAAAAAACGACCCGGAAGATGCGGTGCGTGCACAAGGATGGCGCGCTCCAATCGAACTCCTTGTAGAAAATAGTGCGCCAGAACGCCCGAAGCCATACCTTCCGGACCTTTTTTTACGGCAATTAGGAAGAAATGGACGGAGTCACACCCCTCTCCATAATCTACTACACCGTATACGAATACTCCACCTGAAATCCGTACCACTTCAGATCCGTGGAGTGATGCTTTTAAGCCAGTCTGGTACCAATTTATTAACCCCGGATGGATGAAAAGCTTGGTGAGCACTAGGGGGAAATCGAACCATTGAGCGTGCGGTCACAGCCAATCCTCCTACCGGCTGCGCTAAATCCGCTAAGATCAGTTGATAAACTGATTTCATGTTACCAAAAGTACTAAAGGACAACTTTAGTATGCAGTTTGTTTGCATCCACCGAGATGTTTCGAAAGAACGGATGGTACTGCAATCTGATTCAAGTCTACGATAGAAATTGCTCCACAAAAAAATAGATAAGATATACATACCTATAAGCATACTGTATGATTACACGGAACTGAGAGTTCT
The DNA here is from genome assembly GCF_031761385.1 of Necator americanus. Lineage (NCBI taxonomy): Eukaryota > Metazoa > Nematoda > Chromadorea > Rhabditida > Ancylostomatidae > Necator > Necator americanus. The sequence goes on from NC_087376.1 coordinate 8,640,493, forward strand.
GTAGTAATCCGTACTGTACAGGAACACCTACAAGACACCTCCTGACGAAGAGTAGGGGAGGGCTGTAACCACTTGCAAAATCTCAGGCAAAAAGTTAGCAGAACAGAAAAAGAAGCAATAAAATATCAAATTAAACAATATTTGACATCAGAGTTTGAATGTTCGACTAGAAAAGATTCCCGAATGTTCTGGACTACGATAAAGAACACAAACAATCAATAACAGAGCAATAGCATCGCTATATGTTAGAGGTGATTTTTCATTTTAAACAATGTTATCCGGAGAGTTAAATATTACAAGTGACTGATCGTTTCATGTTGCTCAATGGTCATCCGCAGTCATTTTAGTAGAAAAGGTGGATAATAAGTTTGTATCTCCTTTAGTTTCAGTATTTTTAGAATGAACTATTAATGACATTTTTAGTAAGTAGTGAATTAAATTCAATTTTTGACCTGAACAAAGAAATAAATCACAATTCACAGCCAGTTTGAGGCCTATGCGGACGAAAGTCATCTCGTCGAAAAAACCGGGTAGTAATAAAGTATGCTAACTAGAAACGGAAAAAGCAGTAGATAAAGGTTTCCTGAAAATTTGAGTGTCCATAATGTGTAAATTATAATAATTAATCATGTAACATTATGTAAAATTAAAATTGTGCGCACAGTAGTGTTTGAGTTTTAGCGTTTATCCATAATATATGGTGAGGGCAGTTGGGAAGTAAATTACCAAAAACTGCTGAATAACAACTCGCGATGGCCTAAACGTTTTAGAGGAGCACAGAGGAGAGATTAAAGTAAAAATCGTAGAAAATCAAATGGAATTAATAACTTTAAAACGCTGACTACACTTATTTGCTATGGAACTTCTTACACTTCCGAGAAGTGGGCTGCAGCTGAATTCCAGACGTTCACAACTTTTAAGGTTTGAAATGTGAGATAACAACATAAGGGAGAATTCCGGAAGATTAGCGTGAGTACATTTTTAAAGTGTTTTCCGGAACACAAGAAATTAGTTCTTTCAAAGAAACGAAAGAAAGAAAAAGCGAAAATCGCCTATGTGAAAAATTACTAACAGCTGTCATTATGCTCTTTTGTGTACTAAAAGATATTTCTGGTGTAAATATTCCCCTGTAAGAATAGAGATGACGCCAGCTAAAAAAAAATCTAATTTTTTTCTGGCAGATCCCCTTCATCATAGAAAATGATCCCAAGGTAAGCTGATAAAACTCGGAATAATTTTCATGATATAGCTGGTTTTAAATTTAAAAAAAAAACAACAGATCAAGATTTCTGTAAGAAAAGATGTTTAATTTTTGTGATGCTTTTTTTTGTTGTGAGTTTTTTTTTGCTGCTCCGTATAGCTTCTTCGGTTATGCTTAGTGGTTTTGTTTGTTTTTCTCTCTATTTGACAACATTACAGCGACGATGTGGTAAAAAAAATAAATAAATAAACATACGTTACTGTCATTGTTCCACGTATTTCCACACAAGAAAACGTCCTTTTAAATCATTAGAGGTTATTACAAGCATTAGCAACAAACCGATTTAAGCCGTCGAGTACCATTCTTAAAGCGCTGAGATGAGTGCGAGCTTTAAAAAAAGAGAAGCCGCCAAAGGTCTTTTTTTTGTTTTTTTTCCTTGCCTCGTGGCTTTCTTAAAATAGGAGGAGACGGCCTTCCAAAAAACTTCAAGATATACGAAATAAGAATAAGAGAAAAGAGTAGCGCAGTAAATTTTGATTTTTCTTGAGAAAAAATGGGAATTGCTGGGATCGATGTAATCTGCTACGAATGTGTTTAACCGGATGAATGTGATACATCTTTGATCGTGGCAGAGCAGAGAGACGAGAGAGTCTTTGTCACAGAAAGACAGTGTGTGCGTTAAGTTAGACGCGTTGCATTCAGCCGGTTGAATGTATTGGGCGGTGACCATGGACCACATGTTTGAGGCAGCACAAAACTAAAAATCTCCTACCATATCCGTTCAAAACTGCAAGAAACGAACAGTTACCTACATTTTCGAGGATTAGGTCACGTAAGAGTAAATGTAAGTAAAAATGTTAAAAATATGACACAGTTTTGTTCGCAATGTTGCAGCTCAACCTGTCAAAATAACTTTATAAAAAGAGGTTGAACTTTATAAATAATTTCGAAGAAAAAATGTTTCTTTTCCAGCAATTTATTTAAGGTTTTATCAAGTTCGAAATAGACAGGAATATATGAGGACCGCAATTTAAAATAATGAACATAGATACATATCTGCCACTTTTATCTCAGCGCTCATGAGAACATTAACAGCTGCCACATTACAATAATGACCGTAGCTGTTTAAAATTTTCTGAAAATTTGAAATGAGGTCTTAGTTTGAGGATCTTTTCTTGATCTATCCACGTTATTTCCATTCCAGACGTCGCTCATTAACACTTTAGAACAAACGATCTGCACGACCTGATTTTTTCGTCAAGAATCATCTTATTTCCATCTAATAAACCAACGCTCCAACGTGGAAGGAAATTTTGATCAGGTAGTATTACGGTATTGATAAAGGCGACACCGCCAGGTAGCTTTAAAGATCAGATTTGATTGCAAAATTGTGAAAATAGCTTTATCTTCCAAAGTATGAAAAAGGAAAAAAATTAAAAGAAAAATACAAAAATAAATGTAGAAAAATGAGATTTCATACAAATAAAGCGTTTCTTTCTATAATTGTTGCAGTACGGCAAGTGGAAACGAGAACTTACAATATCTAGTATTTTTTGCAGTGAAGAGATATAAAAACAAGAGATCTAGAAGTGATTAGGAAGGAATTTCCAAAGTGCTAAAATTGCTTTTGCATGGGTTCCTTCTGCAGTAAATTGAACTGAAAAATCCCTCTTGCATCATGTACTGTACACTGAGATGTCGAAATGAGCACTTATAGTCGTCGCTGAATTGTTTCAGCCGGATGGGACCACGACGCAGCCGCCACGCATCGCGTTTTCACAGCGTAACACACATTCATTTTTGTCCCGTCCCAGCCGCAAAAATGTCGAAGTGGTTTCCCAGAATGACGTTAGAAGAAGATTCGAAAAGCGAAGGTTATGGTGTCCTCATGGATTTTCTATAGATTTTTATTCTCGAAATAAAGTCTATTCCTAATATCCTAACTCTAGCTATATTTGTGAACTGGAGTAATGAGGAGTAACGAGAATCGCGGCAGACCAATGAATTGTTTATGAGTGGTGGCTAGGGCGAGTAACTCTTGTAGTAACTGAAATCTAATATGACCACAAACGATGCAAGGCTGCTTGCGACCAGTCGAACCGGTCGTTAACTTACAACGTTGTCCGAATCTTTTGAAAAATTTCTCGGAATTTTCATTGATTTGGCTGAATTCTACCCAAAAGGATAAAATGATTAAACAATTATTAATAAATTATATGGTTAAGCAACTGAATTAATGATTAACTGAATGTAATAGCTAGCCTGAATAGAATCAAAATTGAGACCGAATGAAAACTGCAAAACATCAGATGGTTTTACAGAAAAAAAAACCTTAAGAAAAATCTAGAATCAGGACACGTATTTTTTGGAGTAGCAATACAGGAAATCAGAGATAAAATGAATAAATGGAACAGAGTATTCCTAGTTTATTTTTGCATATGCTGGATAAATTATCCATTTTGATGGTATGTATTTAGAAAAGAAAAGGAAATCCTGAACAACTTAGCGAATTTTCGAAAATGTACGTTGAACACGTTGTCTCAACGCAGCTACTTTACCTTCGGCTGTTACGCAGAATTTCTTTTTCTTAGGGAGTACTATTTACATTTACGTACACCATTAGGAGGCCATCAGGTGAAGGTCAGAAACTATGGTTTCGAAGTTCTAGAATGCAAAAAGAAGGATATCAGGCCAGGGATATTTAGAAACAGAAACTGCAGAGATGTTGACGCGAAATCCTTATGGAACTCATTAGATTACGTGGAAATGCCTCGAAGACAGAAAATTCTAAATCGACAATTTACAGGATTTTTATAATGAGAATTTACAGGATTGTTTTTCAAAATTTTCAAATGTTCCGGAAGTTGATAATTGTTTTTCGTAACAATGTATGGCGTTGACTTCATAAAAGGATACTGTAGTGGTTTCAATTTGTTGAAAATCTTCGATTAGGTGAAAACTACACCAATAATTTCCTGGAGAACTTTAAAAGTGGGAAATTTACTTGAAATTGTGTTAGAGGTGCCTTTGAATAGCAGAATCGAAACAACAGGCCACTTTTTACAGATCTCTCAAGCCAGCCAGATAACCCAACAAGTGGTGACTATATAACTCGGATTTTGAGCCTTTCAGGAATACTTTTTAAATGAATGAACCTAGAACTCAAAATGAATCATGGAAACAGAGACTTGTAGCACCGTATCACTGCACAAATTCAAAACGGAGAATAAAGTAAGCAACTCTCAAATCTGAAATGAAAGCAGCACGGAAAGATCACCGCCTATTCGTAGTGTTACGATAGAGGAGCATGGAAAGATAAAAGTGGGAGTAGAAGCCGAATGCCGTAGCGCAAACCCCGTTTACACTTAAGAACCGCCAACTGAAACGCGTTGATTGACGCTAATCCAGAGAAAAACGACGAAAATTGAGTGAAGCGTGTCGTTCTACAACTGTTTAGCCTTAAAGAAGGCGTTTACAAGTGGCTCCCTCAGGAAATGAGTAGAAGAAGAACATAAATTAACCCATTTGTGTCTGGCGCATGAGACAAGCACGTTTTAGACAGTTTCAAGCAAACAGCTGTAACATTGATAAATTCCTGGAAGTCAAGCAGGAAGAAAAACCATGGGCAAAAGTATATCGAAGTTTCAAAACATGGGAGCTTTTGAACGAAAGTCAACTAGTAAACTATACTTCTATAATTATAAAATAGCTATCGAGAGGTAATTACACTGAGAAATCAAAACAAAAAAATCGATTTGCTGGTGTAGAGTATAAAAAACACTTAGAAGCTTTCGTATTGGTAATAAATTGTTCGAAAAATTTCCTAACCCACTGACGACAGCGCGTTTATTTCTTGCGTTTGCGCGTGGGAGAAACGCGTTGAAGGCAGATTCAAGCGAAGAAAGGTAAAGGTGCCTGAAAGTTAAACAGTGAAGTAGTAGAAACTCAATGACTTAAAAATGAGTCCTATCACTTCTGGAAAATGGTGAAGTCTACATATCAACAACAAAGCATGGTTGGAGGAAGTGGCTGCTGGAAAGCAGCAGCTCGAGAAAGATGTATAGTAGGGTCAAAACGAGATGAAGCACGTACGCAATTGCGGACGCAGCTTCTCTCGAGGCGCTCCAGTGGAGCGTAGTGGCTAGGAACGTGATGAAGTCCTTGCTGGCATCACTCATCGCTGTAGTTTGCGACGGTCCCAATTTGGTTCCAAATGCTGCCCCCACCGCACCATTTCGAGTGCGGACGCAAATGCACCGCAACAACACTTGTGTTTCATGTCGTATTGACCCGACTATATTGGCTGTTATCCACGACCATCCCAAGACCACGGAAATGCGTATGCTTCCAGCAACAAAAGGCGCAGCTAACGTAAAAACCATTTTTTCTATTGAATGTCCAAAAAAAAATCGCAAAAAAGTGCGGTTTGCTTAAATTTGCTAGTTTCCTGAAAGTAAAGTGTTTCTCCTGGACTTTGTTGTGTATTGTATTGGTTGAAGATAGTAAACTTATGAGGTGCAGATAAACTTTCCAAAAAATTGGGAAATCATGAAAAATAACTGTTGGAAAATGTGTGACTCACGGTTGAGCCGCGCCTTTGTCAAAGGTTTAAAGGCATCACTCCACGAATCTGAGGTGTTACGGATTTCAGGTGGACTATTCGTATACGGGATCGTAGATTAAGGAGAGAATGGTGGTTACGTCCATTTCTTCCTAATTGCCGTAAAAAACGGCCCGGAGGATACATATTCGAGCGTTCCGGCGCGCTACTTTCTACAACGAGTTCGATTGGAGCGCGCCAGCCTTGTGCACATCACATTTTCCGGGGGTTTTTACGCAGTTAGGAAGAAATGGACGGAATGACCCTTCTTCCCTAATCTACGACCCCGTATAGGAATACTCCACCTGAAATCCGTACCACCTCAGTTCTGTGTGGTGATGCCTTGAAAGAATTGCTTTAGTTGATCGCAAAAAAAGCAAAAATTCGCTTTTCGATCTTGCGTTAAAGCTGTTGTTGAGGAAAATACGACCTCACGCGACCATCACAATGTTTTCAACTTCGGCGAATACGAAGAAGAAGTACTTCCCATTGAAATAACGCAGTGATTTTTCTGCAGCTGTTGCCGTCACCAGCTGTAACTTGCTTGGACCTCTTGAAACAAAGCATCAGAGCAGAAAAGTGCAGTCATAAAGCGTCTGGAGGAAATCTCTTAGAATGTCTCTATTGAGGTCTATTTGTAAAAAGACTTCCACCCTACATCTTACATTGTTCATCCCTACTTTCAGTGATGCTCCTGAAAGCGAACTATGAGGGGCATACTATTGTTTATTTATTTGTTTGGTTACTCTGTATCGTTGCAAACAATGAAATATATGCATAAATTGAAATATTATGTTAATCAAGCCATTAATTCTGTTTCGAATAACATTTACAGCGTTGTCCCAGCAAAAATACTGTAATATCGCTCACTTAGTGAACGGACGGTCATAAAGCAGCACTGGAGCTTCATTCCAGGAGTTCACAAATCATTTAATACAAAAGCAGGACACTCATGCACATCCTACAAGAATTCTGAATGTGCAATCCTTGCAGTGCAAGAACGAGAGTAAGTTGAGTCAGCTGAATATGTGCTTTCTTTCATTTGTCTGAAATTTTTTTCAAATTACAGCTCACAGAGAAATCTTGAAACATATGGAAGGATTTGCTATCAAATTGCATTTTTAGAGTAAGATACGACTTATAAGTCTTGCGTGAAGCAGGCCGTTTTATGTAAAGGAAAAGGGAATTGATCTACAATCAATAGAGAGTAAATTTTTGATTATAATCTGTAGGGCGGGTTTAGTGTAGCTGTTAGAGGTTCTGCTTCCTGCACGATCGATCGGAAGTTCGAATCCGCCCTAGTGCTCACCAAGCCTTTCATCCCTTAGGGTCGAGAAATCGCTTCCAGACTTGTCTGGGAAGACAAAAAAGGACTGACTTGACTCTTCGCCACCGAGAGTCATTGTATAGGCCATTTACACGTTCGTAAAGCTCAAACGATTCTGGATTGAAGTGAACGTGGTGGCGCATCCCAAACGGATTGATTAACGCCAGAAACTTCATCCTTTACAAAACTAACTTTAACCTTTATCTTTAACAGTGTGTAAGACAAAACAAATCAATAACATAACTATGCGAAATTCCACCTCAACTTATTTTGATTGAACACAGGAGATAAGACAGTATGTGCTCCTACTTAATTGTTTAAAACACGAGTCACTGCCGAATCTGTTTAGCACTCTGATCGCAATCCACTATTGATTGGGGCTGAAGAGACAGAGGAGAGAGTCTGTGCAGTGCAGAGCGGAAAATGTGCGCTGTAGCAGCGGCGTCGCATTCATTTGGCTGAACACGTCGCCAACAAGACCTTCCATCTTCAAAGCAGATCCAGAAAGAGGTATTCAAAAACACGTTTGAAAAAACGTTTTGCTTAGATTTCGAAGAGAAATAGTTCCGGAACACTGTACGGATCTCAAGATGTATCGAAACCAAAAGATTTGCAAGTTAACGTTCAAGAAAATGAGTTGAGGTGGAATGTTCTTAGATATTCTCTTACACTGAAGATCAATGTGGCACTTTTTAGAAGCATCAAGGAGGAATTGTGTTCGACGAAGCGGCGGAGGAACATGACTAACTGTCCGTTACTGCACTTTATCATAAATATTTATGAGTTTTGAGTTGAGTGTTTACGAAATGGATATTTCGAAGGACAGACATTATTTTCCGTCTTTCAGAATATCCATTTCGTATGCCGAACAGATATAAGATTCACGACTTTCTAAATTTGCACTCAGTAGATTTTTCCTTAATATCCATAAGAATACTAGTATTATGTTGGAACCAAAGGTTGTCATCCACTGAGAAATCCACGATGAAATAAAAGTAAGCGACATGGTATTCTAACATTTTGAAGACGTTGACAAAATTACCAGCAACTTGTTATCACCGTTATAATTAATTAATTTAATTACATAAACGCTTCTTATAAGATTATTATAAACCAGAAGTTCGAGACAATGTTTTTTAAGCCTTCGTTATGTCATATAAAGCATTTGTAGTTCATTTCATATGAATTTGATGCCTATCTATTGAAATTAATATCCCGAAAGTAGTACAGAGGTTCTGAGAAGAAATCGTATGATTTGTGAACCTTTAAACTGTGTTGTAATTTTTGTCTTCCGACAACCAACCGTTCACCTCATGAAACGGAAAAAGAAAATGAAAAATAAGCGTGTGAAAGTGTCAAACCAACCTGTATACACCAAGTCGAATGTCGTTCGAAGACATTTTGATCTACGTCAGATTTGATGACCTAGAAAAGCAATAATTTTATGCATAACACCGTATGAATTTTAAGATAGTTGTTTTGGAAGATTTAATTAAATAGTTTGTAAAGAAGAACAAAAGGTGCGTCGACATTTATGTTGACCAGGAAAGCAAGTACATGATGACAGATAATATAGAATATAGAAAATTGCAACATAGAATTCGGGCCCAAACAATCACTGCTCTACTCAATTCGCTGTGATTTTTCGAAATGCGAAGTAGTAAACTATAAATATTACAGAAAAGACGACATCTATAGACATGAAGAAAGCGCCGCAGTTTTCCCGCTGGGTGTCAGCACTGCGCCGTCGATTGGAGCAGAGCAGAGGGAAGGGATTGCTGGTGTCAGGGAAAGAGGCAGAGCGAGCCGAAGACTCGTTGCGCTCGTCACGTGGGGAATATTTCGCGACCTACTATAAACGAAATGGAATGATATTAGTTCCAAAATTCAAATGATTTAACAAAATATAAAAATATAAAACCGAAGGATTTGTTTGACTTCCCAAATGTCTAATTCCTGTGAAGAACAAAAGTAGGAAATATTCTTTGTAGAATTCCTTATCCACAGAATTCGGGATTTTTTGATAGGCCAGGAACTGGGTATCCATGACAGAGTTGGAAAAATGATGAAGTGAAAAGTTGGGCATCATAATAGTCGTTCTTGTGAATAGTCCGTTCGGATTTGAAAAGAACATTTGAAAATAAATAGCAAATAAATGGCAAAAATAGCAACAAAAAAAAAAGAAAATGAAAGAAATTGTGAGCGTCTTTAAAAGGCTAGATTCATTTTTAGTTCAATAGAGTCATCCATTATTTTAGAAAAGTTCAGCGATTTTTCCACCGATTATTAAAGACATTGTTTCAGGGTCATTATCACAATACCCAACGTTGATAACCTTCGCCTTTGATTGAAATGATTCATGCAAAAAAAAAAAAGAAGAGAAAGTCGCGAAAACAAGTTTCAGAAATAACACTCACACCAATCAATAATTTCCGTTTCTTTTATAACCTTTTTTAACTTGATTTCTTCAGTGCAAATTTTCTTTTATGCTATGCATTTTACACTTCTATTTCGATATAACAACGCTACAAATTTAATTTTCACTCTCGAGCAAAGATTTGTGTTTTTTTTTGGTTTTTTTCATTGCAGTTGTTGTTTCTTGAAAGAAAAAATATCCCAATAAACAAGAAAACAATGATATTGTTGGTGTTTCATTTGCTTATTTCCGATATAACTAGAACATTTCAATTTGAAAAAAAAAATCAAGCATCTCTTATTTTTGTTGATGGAACTTTCGCATCTCTTAATGAATTACATGTCTCAGACGGAAAAAAAACGCTAGAAAAGCTCAGAATAGCTCTTTGAAAATAAAATAGTTCAGTATACTGCGAAATTTTTTCTCGAAGTTTTTACAAAGTATTTGGTAGGTGGATTTCGCGATATATGCATGTAGTTCGCAAGTAAGCATGAGTAAACACCATCATACCGTTGCTGAGGTCTGAGGACAGCAAGAAGCTCCAGATTATCCGACGAAGCGACTCTTCACACTCGCAATTGCGAGTAAACGAAGCACGTGAAATGATGAAGTCAACAGGAAACGTCCGTCTGATTCCACCGCTACCCCACTCTAAGCGTGTAAAAGGTGTTACATTACTATTAGAGCTCTCAATGCTCTTCAGATAAGGAAAAGTACTCAGCATCAAAAAAATCCCGGCGAATGTGCCAATTAACCAATTTTTCAATTTCAATTAATTAATTAAAATTAATTAAATTGATGATTTATTCACGGAACCAAAACACTTTACTCTGCGTTTCGCCCCGGAATTTTGTCATCCAACAAATCCTGGAGGTTACATTTAGAATTTGTTTATTGGACCTTGAGGTCATGCTTGAAGGTAATTAACCTATTTGGTATGTCAAAAATATCGCGTAAAAAATGAATAAGCATACGATGAAAAAAATTTTGCTCTCGCTCACCGGTGAATTACGGATCTCACGCAACCTGCTTCACAGCCGGATAACGTGGTTTTGAATGTGTCAGAAAAACACACATATTTGTGTTTTTGAAAGATGGAAAGTTATGTAATATTTTATTATATCCTAATATTAACATTTTATGTTAAGGACAAGAAAATAGAAAGGAAATGAAGGAGCACTCTGTAATTATAATATTCTATTTTCTATGGAAAATAAGGTATAAATTTTTTTTTGTGTCCAGGTGACCAACGTTTAAATTGCTTGGACAACTGATTTATAAGATGTTATTTTTCCTCATAGGAAAAATGTTTCTCCTTGTGATTTCGTTGTTTACAGCTCATGTTTTGTAATTGATTCCTTTAAAATTAATATTAAAATTTTTGTAATTGATTGTGATGATGTTTAGTTTAAGATGCACCACTTGCTCACATTTATATCGAACTTGTTGTTCGGAAACAAATGACACGGACTCCCGATAAATGAATGAATGGGCACAGAGGAAGTTCTCTGCAAAGTGTAAAAAAGCAGAAATACACAAAAAAATGTGTGCTGCTACGAAAAAAGGAATTGTTGACTTGAATCTTGTGGTCGTTTGATAAAAAGGACAACTAAATACTAAGAAGAAGTGACGTATTTAGGGCCGAATAGATTTTTGAAAGCTAAAAAGTTTTTATTCTTGTAGGCGTTTATAAGATCACAAGACAATTTTCTTTTTGAAGGATCAGCACGATTCCGCTACATTTTAACGGCTGCTCAATTTCTACCTATTTCCAATCGGTTCACTTTCTCGAACTGCTTAAACCGCTCTTTAAGAAGCTGACGGTGCATTATATACTACTGCTGGCAGGGAAAAGATTTACCGTAATCATCCTGAGACTCCGTTGAGAAACACAGTGTTCATGGTGGATTTCAAGCACCAGAACTGCAAGCACTTTTCCGAAAAAGTGGAATCATTCTTAGATTAGCAAGTGACTGCATCACAACACGAAGACTACGGTAAGATTATGAAGTCGAAAAGCTGTGGATACAGCACTTTATGAGTTTATGTTTCAGTTTCTTTTACTTGTATTATCAATTTGCATTTGTTTTTAAAGAACTGCGATTCTAATTTTGAGGAATGTGGATTTATCTGATTTCACGAACTTCACCAATGTCTGAGAAATCGAACAGAAACGAATCTGTGAGCGCAACAAAAAAAGTGTATATGCAGCATCCAACGATTGTTTTGTTTTTGGTCTTTGCCAAAACATCGCATTTATCAACGCATTCTTGTTGGTGTGGATGGAATCAGCTGATAGCCGTCCTCAGGATGCATACGATTTGATTGCAAGTGGTCAAAGAGAGGCTTATCCACAATGGATTTGAAAAAAAGATTCTCTTGAAAATTCTTTGAATGATCAATCTAGCAAAAGTCAGAAAAAAAGTATACTATAATCTTTATATTAGTTATACACTATTATTATTGCTCATTATTCCTGCTATTATTGTGATATTATTATTATTACATATATATTAAATTTTAGTTCGCAATATTGTTTCATGATTTGAAAGAAAAAGAGGTCGAAAATACTGTTATACTCTTTGAAAAATTATGTAATTTAGTAACTAAATAGGTGTCAATGGATGATTAATAAATCCTAGCACTAAAATTATCTGAGATTTGTCCAAAATAGATTGGTTAACAAAAACGGATTCATGGTGATCAAAATCTCTTGATTTCTTTAAATCATACCAATTAAAAAAAATCGAATTAAAATAGGATCCATGAACTAGAAAAAGGTTCATTTGATCTAAGCGCTATGATGCACAGCGATGGTTGAGTGGTGGGCGTTAGCAAAACAACTGGCAGGACGGGGCCCATACTCCATTTGACACATGCTGCTCGTCGGAAACCCACGTTGAATTTAAAACGTCCTATTTGATAGGAGCGAGTCATAAATTTTTATATATAACTAAATTTTTTTTCCAGAATTTCCAGATGATAATTTTTGAAATTCAGCTCATCTAAGCAGAAAACGAATATAATTCTTAGAATAAATATTACATAGACCTAGGAGAAATTGATCTGTGCCGATCAAAGGAAAGGGAATATCTGAAGGTGTTACCAGCACTTATTCTAATAGATATTCTTACCTAAGAAAAATGAGTTCGTTAGACGTGGCGGAACGCTGACACGAGACCGATTGCGCCCACTATAGTGCTACGAAAATCGCCAGCTGCGAGTTACACATGATGAATGAAGCTCATGAGCAACATCCGCTTTATAGAACGCCGAAATCTGTCGTCATTACACACGAAAAACTTCAGAACATGCTCTAAGGGATATATCTATATGAACGAGCTGATAACGTTTGAAATTATAAGCTACGTAAGCAACACGGACATTATTTTATTTGGTTTTTTGGATTTCTTTTAAGAATCTATCCATGATTAATAGAGGTGAACGGTAATCTATTAATAATGACTTATGGCGTTCCTAACACTCTCTAAGCTATAAAATTTTACCGGATGCAATTCTTTACATCCAGACACTATCCAGACACCAGTACTTAAGGATACTGCGCAGTGTGTAGATCTCATTTGCCTTGGGTGACAACTTGGGTCTGTAAGAACGCGGTGGTTCGCCGGCCCCGCTAGTCAGTGAGACTGGTCAGTTTGTTTTCTTTCTGGTGTTCTTGCGTAGTGTGCTTGGAATGATACTGAGGATTGGGGAGGAGAGAGATGTTTAATTGGATATCCATGAGGTCGAAAATCTCGAACCACTTTCAGGCCTTTGATAAAGACGCGGTTGTCGAAACGTCAGATCAACAATTAAATTTCACCAAAACGTCGTTGGCATAACAAGAGAACATAAATCCAGCTTAAAATGTCGAGTTTCCAAGGAGAGAAAAATTGGAGATTGTTGGATTAACACTGCTGCTGGATTACTCACAATCCATTTAAGCCCTTAACTTTTGCTCATAAACCTTTTGAACTTTACAATTTTAGTCTCAAACATTGTGTCTGGGTTAGTTGTACGAATATGAAATTGTAATGTGATATTTCAAGAAATTATAGCAGTAAAGCAGTAGTAAGTGAAGCTGTAGCGTTACCATGTACAGTTATACATATTTACGTGACCTTAACACTTACTGGAGCTGGCGCCATATCAGGACCTTTGCGGGTTTTGACCTACGGGGTCAGAGGCGGTGGCATCGTTACTAGTTAATACTAGCCGCGCAACTCTAGCAACTGGTGGTCCGCTAACATCACGATTTCGTGGCTATCAAGGTGAGCGCTGGTCTGTTTTTCCGACGTTGCCTTTGAATAATCTGTTTGCTAAATCATATCTTTTCGGATGACGTGGCGTCTGAGAGAGATTACACGTGTCTTTGATTTTTCCAGGCTCTGAAGAAGGCGACGACGCCGAAACGTTATCAAGAATAAAGATAAATAACAATCTTGGTTCTGCTTAAAAAGTAGTAAACAATCGAACTTAATTAACACTTACTGTTAAACTACTCCTGGGGACTAAGTAAAAAAGAAAGCATGCAATTTAACGAACAACAGTATCCCATGGAAGGCTATCGAAAGAATCTGTGAAGACAATCCGTTATGTACTCGGACGCTTCTTGAATACCGTATAAAAAAACCCCGGCTTTGATAAAAATGGTATTCAGTCTCGACAAAGAGGCAACTTTGCGGCTGATTTTCTGGATGCCGAAAGAGATCGTGGTTAAGATTGGTTACTTCTCCTTTATCAAAAGTGGAACCTTCGTGGTTACCGCTTGTGAAAAGGAGTGATGAAAAAACTACTTAGAGGTTGAATGCGTAAGATTTGGAAAAAGAGCGTGGTCCTTCGGAAACCACTACTGCCCATTATTTCTCACTTGTGTTTGCTTGCCGAACTCATTCAAGGTGACCAGAACATAAAAGAGTTGAAAGAAAAGCATATCATCCACAAAGACATGAATGAAGGGCGAAGAAAGCAAAAGTGCAAAAGCGAGGTTTAAAATATAGAAGGATTTGGATGAGCTCGGGTATTTCATGCGGAGCAATTTCTCTGGATCACGACAAGCGTTTTGATGAAGTTAAAACTATTTTCCTCCTGAACTTAAAGACTCGCCTCTTAACTTAAACTACTTAAACTTAAAGACTTGAAGACTTTCCTCTTAACTTAAAGGCATATTCGAAAATTTTCAACTTGTCAATATATACATCTCTTCGGGTGCTAAGCAGACAGATATTATCAAACAGATTCTTCAGGATGAACAGAAATCGGACGATGATTACATCAGTAGTACAAAAAACACGAATTCATTTAATCCGAGGAATAACTTCGCAACATATAGAAGAGGTTTTCGAAGGAATCGTCACAAAAATGTATAGAATTCTTTTTTTTAGAAAGTATCTTTCTAATTGGAAACTCGAGATTAATTCCTGATAAGCGTATTCTATCTTATTCAAGGCTTCTCCTGTTCGCAAGTATGTTTACAAGCAGTTATCGAAGTTTTTGGAGCAGTTCTCTTATGTTTAATGATTTTAGGTTCTATTCCTTTGACAGTTTATACCACTTCGGATAAAATTATACTATGTTCAGTGTATTTAGGCCGAGAATGCATATAATAAGTGTAATAAGTGGGAAAAATTAACCTCAGTGAAGTTCAGCACAATTAAGAAAACCGAAAAACATGTAGAAGAAAAGTGAGTGAGACCGGGAAAAAGATAAGCAACTTTCCATTTAAACAAGACCTATTCATTCCCGAATGAAATGGAAGGTATTTATTTTCACTGAACAAAAATGTTGCGGAATTTTCCAGCGAAAAAAAAAATTTCGTGCTGACCGTTCGCATAGACCTATTGGTGAGAGTACAAGTATTGAGATTAAGAGTTAATGCTCTAACTTTCAAATGTGAGCCTCACGAAGTAAACCTTGATATCTTGCGAAAGATGAGGATGGCATTTGTAGTTTCTGGATTGGACTGAAATCTGATCCTACCGATGTTAGATCGCTATCGGATCAACATTACAAAGATTTGTGAACTGTGAAGATTGTCTTTGCCCTAACTTCTTACTAGAAAAAATTTAGAGCAAAAAGTCAGCTTTTGTGACGGATTTCTGAAATAAAAATTCATCTAACCACCTAAAATTCACTTCAAAAAAAAGAAGTAAGAAGAGTTATTTATGCAACTTTATTAAGGTTTTGTTCACAAATAATCCCAGGGAAGAAATCCTTTTGAAAATTCGCAAGATTTTGCTTGAATGTTGTCTAAACCGAATGAGAATGACGCGACTTCGATTAGAGCAGGACAGAGAGGAGAGGGAGTGTGCACCAAGCAAAGAAGTGTGCGTTACGGCAGGCGCATCGCTCCTAGGCAGCTGAACACGTTTAATCCTGACTATATATTAAGATGGATTCCACAGTAAGCTCGAATTCATTAAATCGACATATATTATACTATATAAATATATGTGTTGGGTTTTTGCATATCTTTTTCCTACTTCTGGAAGAAATTTAGATACTGCTTATTTTGTTAGTACAAATCAAGGATCAACAGTGGCATTACTATCATTGTTAGCAACATGTAGCCGCTTAATGGGCAAAGTCTCATCGTCCTTCCTCTAGGAGGAGAAAGTCTGGAACGACGTCAAGTCGTTGAGAAAGGTTCTGTGGCCATCGAGGTCTTTGAAAGGTTTTGTGCAGGTGCTGCTTCAGGACTCGGAACAGGAGGCAGTGGATGGGGCAAGATCCCGGCCACAAGAAGGGTAGTGGACAGTCGTCAAGCCCACGTCTTCCAGAAATTGCTGCGACACCATTGCCATTTGAGGTTTTGCGTCGTCATGCGGCGCTACTTCGAGGCGTTTGAGCGTTTTTCGCGCATTGCATCGGTCAGTTTCTGGAATTCCTTTATGAAGAGATTGGTGTTGATTGTCTGGTTGCCTTCAGCAGCTCCCAGACTCCTAGAACGGAACACCTTGCGAATCTCAGAGCACAGAATATCAAGTGTGGGCAAAAAGACATGCAAAGACCCAGTATTCGATGGTTGTGCAGGAAAAATAAATGTCCACTTTTTCTTAGAACTGAAATTTGTTTCTGAGACTTCACGATACACTAAGTGAACATCCGTAACGGTCTCAGTTGACTAAAAGGAAACTTTTTTCCTGGGAATTTATTTGCAACGAAACAGGAAAATCGAATGTGTGAAGATACAACGGTCATTAGTTACAGAAAAAGATTGAAAAAGCGATGTTTGCGGCGAAAATTCACTAATTGGAATAAGAATAGGCGACCCTATTAAATAAACTATCACTAAATCCTGTAAGCTCAAGAACTTATTCATAATAGAACTTCAAAACACGTTTCGATCAGATACTTCGGGGAAATTCACAAGAGTTGCTTTAAGGATATCATCCTCTAAATTATACGAGGTAAGAATGACCAGCACTTAAGGATTACCTGTAGTTAGTTACAAGTGTTACTTGTTATTTGCGTATTTTAGTTCGCTGTTCATTCATTAGTCTTTTATATTTTTCTCATCAAAAAGTTGTTTTGGCAACTTTGTTAGGTTGAAAGATGATGCTAGCACGAGATATGTAGAGGAAGGCCTTCCAGTATAATAGCTGTTTTCTAGGATACATGTACTTTTTCTTATCTCGCAAATATAAATTTGATTAACGAGGATGTGGCTTACTAGAGGACTAAGCATAAATGAATTAGACTAAATTCAGTACAATTTCGTTGTGATGACCACATAGCGAATCACGGATTAGACGAACTTTCTACAGTAGAAACGTTCTGGAAGTTCACATTGGTCTACAGAGTAAGCGATGAGTATTTTATGCCACTTTTACCAAGAATAAAAGGCCGCCATTCAGTACCTACCAGGAATGTGGACGAAAAAAGTCACAAATAACATATAAGAAACACAAAAGCGAAAATTAAGTACGCACGTTTATAGTCAGCGCCGAAATTGTTCAACCCGATTAGTACGACGCAACTGCGGTTACCAACACACTTATTCTGCTTAACGCTGAAAATACTCCTTATTCCCTTTGTAGTGATAACGACCCTTAGGCTTAGACTACATATAGGAAGCTCATTAGATTAAAAAATTTAAGATTTAAAAAAACCAAGAAAGTCTAAAGTGATTGTTGCTAGAAACAAAAAAGGCACAGAGTTAAATTACAAAACAAAGTATCGGGTAATTACTGACATCTAGAAAATTTCTCAAATGTTCAGAATTACTGCATAAAGAGACGACGAATTCGTATTTTTCATTTCCTTGGCAGAAATTTGTGGAGTTTTAATGAAATTATTTGTGAATTAGATGTGGTTTTTTTTGTTTTTTTTTTTTTGTTTTCGACAGAAACAATAATGTGTTGATTAAAAAGAGGAAACTTTTGCAGCTAATCAAAATTAAATATCAGCTAAATATGTGAAATGCTTCCAGATGAGGAATCACGTATGTGGTATGAATTTCAAGCAGTTAACATTAGAAAAGTAAACTTTTACGGATATATCAAAGAAATGAATACTTGCAGTGATACTGAAATATTTCGAAGGACATTAGAAGAACGATCTAGTGAGCGATAATGAAGAATGACTCAGCCATCCAGATAGATGAGGAAAGATCGCAAGGAAAATCTCCAGGTCGAGGATTTCTCTTAGTACTATCAGAGAGTTGAGCTTGGATTCTTGTTATTCCAGAAAGTAGGAGTATTTGTCAAGAATAATATTCCAGGATATAGAGAAAAACATGGTTTTCTGGTCACTACTTCGACTATGATTGTTTCCTGTTTTGGTTCTTAGTCTAATATTATATGTAGTATATTCAAACGATAAAAAAAACGTTTTAGAAGGTGAAGGAAATGAAAAAAGTTGAGGAAAGAAGTTAGGAAAAAAAAGTTAGAAAAAAACTTAGAAGTTGTAAAACAACGAGATCGCGGTAATGAGGTCAGAGCAGAAATGTCCCTTACACTTTAAATGCATAGAATAAAATGTAGGAGAGACAATAATAGCGTAACATTCATGGATTAGGATTCCTTCAAAAACGCCTAAAATCAATAAGAATATTTACGAAAAGAGTTAATGATTGAGAAAAAAAACCCTTGATAAAGTTTCACGGAATCGTTTCAATACGCAGGGAAAATGTGACCAAATTAAGGATTAGAATTCAAGCTGACGTCAAAAAATCACCAAATCGATTAAAATATCGATCGATGTGAGTGAAGAAGACGTCGTTTCGGTTAATTCGATGTTTGGTCGATACGTCTGCACTGTGGAAACCTGCGACGCTCGTTAGAAATGCACAAGGCCACCTTTTTTTTTCCTTAGCCGTCTTGTTTCGCAGTAAATAATGTAATCGACTCAATTTTTGTGACCATATTTTGTCTCTGTATAAAATAATCATGTAAATAATGTTGTTTTTGATGACGAAAATTATATATCGGAGAAAAGACATAGAGAAAAGCTAACCTAGTTTTTTTTTTGGTGAAATTGTAATAAGACCTCTAACAAACAAACAACAGAAAAGAAAAAAACCAATAAACACATGTTTTTATAAAATCGCATTCTTATCCACTAATGTAATTTTAATCAGTAGTTATTCTTCAAGAGCTGATAAACATGTTTTCCTATCTTGCTCTGTAAAATGAATATGTTTTTTCTAACTAAACTAATTTTTTAATTTTTTCTGGTTTTTTCTTAAATTTCTGAACCTGATATGTGTAGAAACAATATTGCTTTCTCGTAGTCGTAATTTAAAGGCGTTATTTAAGCACGACAAAATTATCGCTACTTTTAGAGGTTTGAGAATAGCACTTAGGAAAAATAGTATTTCCAAGGATACAGCTTCATTGAATAATAGAGTGAAAGAATCCGAAGATGTGCGATAATTAAGGATAAAAATTAAGGACTGATTTCAAGAGAAAGGTGGACGAAAAAACCAGAAAGAACGAAAAAAGAAAGAAAAAAGAATAAGGTGAATTAAGATTTAAAAAATGAGAATCATGTCAGGACCAAATCAACATTCCACATTATTTTCGTTTCCGTTTTCGGCCACGAATAAAGTTGAAGACGAAACGTTTCCGGTCACTGTTCGTCTACTTCTTTACCTGTTTCTTTGCATCAAAAAATTACAATCACTAAAATTACAATCACAGATCATTTCAATGAAACTATACACGCGGAAATCTTCCACCACAAATTGGGCAGGTCTATCCGCTAGGTCCCACAGGGAATAGAAAGCTGAGAAGTCCAGTTCTTCATACGAGGCGAATAAAATCTATCACTAATTTTTTTTTCAGATTTTAATCGCACACATTGCTCCATACAGAGCTATGCACGTGTGAGGTTTTCTTGAACTTTACTGTCTTTATGAAAAATTCATGAAGTTATTTGCGCTCAACATTCATTTCCGTTTGAGAATGGTTATTGAAAGAAAAAAAAAAGATGGAGGTGCCACTAAAATCCTACTAAAAATTGTTCTTTCTCGAAACGTGGATCATACTCGCTTGGTTTACGTTCTCTTTTTTTCTCCTAAAATAGTTGCCTTATTTCCCACGTAGAAAATAGGGGGAAAAAACGTAGTGTTTTCAAAAAAGATTTGCTTGAAGTGTAGCCAAGATCATTTATTTTTCTTTACTAACAGCTAACGTTTCGCACTATAGCTTTCGCTAGACCGCGGAAATATCAGAGCCATCAGTGACTCCTCCTCTCAAGAGCCTCATCACTCTACCGAAACAATAAAAGAGATGGCCAAACTCGAACAACGGCTAGCGCTTACCTCATTTCCTAAATTCAATTGTTAATAAATTGAGTATTTAACAGGCTAATATTCAGATACAATTAAACGGGAGTACATGGATAAAATGATTCTTCCTAGTGAGACCAAATGGATCAAAAGGATAAGAACACTGGAAGAAATTTCGAAAAATGAAAGAAATCACTGTATTGGTCGTTGAAATCATACATGATAACTTGATTACACGACAAACGGGTTTCAAACTAATGTTGATCCTTTTACTGATTTAGGTGACCTGAATTTTCCTTTAAGAAGTTTGGATAACTCGAATTCTCCTAAGATAGTAGAGAAATCGCGATTTCTACTGATTTTCGTCTTGGATAAATCTTGAATCTTATGTAGGAACTTGTATTTCAATATGTTTTCTTCACTTTCTTCATGTGTCACTTCATTTAAAAATATCTTTTGTTAACGACATATAATTACATAATTAAAGATAGTGCAGAATAATCTTTAGAATTATTCTGCACTTTCTCCAATTATGCAATTATACGAAGAACATAAGAAATTAACAGCGATATCTTGGTGGAGCAATATAGCAACAAATTAAAAGAAAATTTCTGAAAACGTTTTGCATTTCTATTTTGCTCCGACTTAGCTCCGTTTAATGATAGCGACTAAAAAATAAAATATTATATTAGGTTGTTAGGAAATTAATGCAGGTTTCTGACCGATGCCTTCAAACAAAACAAATTTTCATTTGAACTCACAGAAATAAATCTGACGCAGTTAATTTTTAGATGCTTCCATCTCTACCCTAAAAATCCATTAAAACGATGGCAAGGAAGGAAGCATCTTTTTCAATAACTATGCATACAATTGAAAAAGCATACTTAAAGGCATCACCCCACGAATCTGAGGTGGTACGGATTTCAGGTGAAGTATTCGTATACGGGATAATAGATTATGGAGAGGGGGGCAAATCCGTCCATTTTTTTCCTAATTGCCGTAAAAACGGACCAGAAGATGCGGCGCGTGCTCAGGGCTGGCGCGCTCCAATCGAACTCGTTGCAGAAAATAGTGCGCCGGAACACCCGAAACCGTATCTTCCTGACCGTTTTTTACGGCAATTAGGAAGAAATGGATCACTCCTCTCTCTATAATCTCCCGTATACGAATACTCCACATGAAATCCGTTCAACCTCTGATTCGTGGGATTATGCCTTTAAAGCATATTCCGCAATTCTGTATTAATTCCCGAACAACGTTATATACTGTAGTCCTCGAATGTTTTCAACCAGGTTGGTGCGATGGGCTTTCGATTGGCGCCGTCACGTTTATCCGGTTATATACATCCGACAACGAGAACAAATATGTTTCTTCATGTTTTTTTTTTAAATGAAACTATAACTTCATAAGGATGAGAAGCAGCGAAGTATATATGTTCAGATAATAAGTAGTATAGTTAGATCAAGATGGTCTTAGTTCTGATTCAAGTGCAGCGGCGGAGTTCGCAGTGGAAGCTAGCAACTGCGATCGAGGTGGGACCTTTCCTCATATCTGCAGCAGCCTGATAGCAGTAGGCGATGGTCTCGCTCGGAGCGCAATCGCTTACGCAACTGCATCACACCTTAGTCGGTCTGTCGATTCGGTCCAACTACAGCGTATAGTGTAGAGACCTACGAAGAATGTTCATTTTCATTCAAAAAAAGACCAATTAACGTTTTTCGAATCAAACACGTTGTTTTATCAATTTGTGGGTTAATTTGAAAAATTTTCATCTTTGAGTTAAGTAGTGTTCGCCCTTCATTCCAGAAAATCTTGAAATCAGACAGATCAAGTTCCGAATTTTGCTCTCTAGAATTCGTGCTAAGCATTCTAGCTTAGGAAACTTGTCATTTTCAAACTTTCTTTGTTTAGTAACGTCCTAATCAAAGGTGTTACTTGTTACTTAGTCTTTATTTGTTAACAATTTACTTTCCCCTCCAATTTTCATCTGGTTAACAGTGTTTTTCAAGCAAAATTTGGACAAAAAGGTGTTTTACGTACATTTTAAGGCAGTAAATTATCAAGGTGACGCAAAGTAACTTCTCTAGAAATAAGTTGTACTTCATGCGAGCAGCTCTAATCGACGCTGCGCTTAGGTTGCACTAAATGTTTGTTCGGGAAGTATTTTCGTAAGGACATCATGCACATTTAAAATCGTTGGAGAGGTATAACGTTCATCAAGGCCTCAGTCAAGGACAATCGCGACTTACGGTGGCAAGATTTTCAACATAAAAATTGATTGTTTTGTGTTGGAGGACGAAGATACCAGAAAGATTCATTTGAGAAAAAAAAAGAATAAGGATGCGATAAGAGATTATGATTGCTGCATTCAATGCGGTTTTCTGCGCATGATTTTTTTTCCAAAGTGGGACTTAAAACATTTTTCTTTGCAGAAGAGTCTAGCGCTCCTCTCATTAAAACTTCTCTTCTTCAAGTCGTCTACCGCTTTTTTCATTCCTCTCTTCCTCCTAAAAAAAAGTCTACAGAGCGCTAGAACATGAACAATCATAGTGTAGTTAATTTACAGAAGCGATTATGGCTACAGAACAAGGGATTAACTCAACGTGGGCGAATTTTTCTGCTACCACAACAGCGAAGTTTTTTTAAGAGTTTAAAACCATAAGAAAAGAGGATGGAAAAGGTTGGGAAAAGGACTAAAAACCACCAAAACCAACGTAGTAAGGAGCTCCGAGTAATATGTTGGGACCATCTGTTCTATCGATCAGATCAGTGCCCGCCTCCGCAGAGGACGCAACGCGTCATGCCGGCGTAATACGTTCGGCGGCGATTGTCGAGTGTTTCATGCTGTTGATGTAACACTTTAACTAATCAGATATTTTACTTTCCGGAATTACTTCCAGATTGATTTAAAAGTAAATTTCTTTTGAATTTACAGGAAAACGAAAAAATGATATTTTTTGAAACTGTGAAATGTCATAACACGATGTATTTGCAACAGTTGGGATTTTTTAATAAGAAGAGTTTGGCGATGTTCGAAAGGAATTTATACACTTGAAGTGGAGATAAATAATCTGTTATAATTCATACTTCTCCAAAATGCAATTTTCTGTGTAATATGAATAATTATATTTGGCTAAACTGATATGATATTCAGTTGGCACAGTGCAAAGCAGTTGAAAAGTTCGACATTCAATGAACCTCGGCATAGTTGAATGTAGTATCGAGTTTGATAAGCTGTACACGAGGTTGTTAAATAGATTTATTAGCTAACGTTTCGGCAATATCACCTTCTTCAGAGCCTGAAATGGGCGATTCAATCTACAATTTAAACGACCAACCTCTCGACAACTAAACTGATAACCTCCACGCCTATTTTCAGTCACCAATTTAGCGACTACACTAAATACACTAAAACTAGTCGTTATTGCCGAAACGTTAGCCAATAAATCTATTTAACAACCTCGTGTACAACTTATCAAACTCGATACTACATTCAACTATGCCGAGGTTCATTGATATGATATTGATTTGATAATAGTATTTGGCTAAACTTGTTTGCGCTGGGTTTTATGAGAAATTTGAGAGTTTTTCCGAAGGTCACATTCGTATAGTCGGCGCTAAGCATGTTCAATCGAGTGAGAGCGGCGCGTGTACAATTCGAGCAGAGCAGAGCCGAGAGAAGAGGGAGTGTTTGCGTCGTGGAGGAGTGCGTGTCTTGCATTGTGTTTGCTTCGTGGTTGAACACATTCGGTGCCGACTATATATACCCAAATATGTTCACATTAACCGTCGACAAAATCCACCAAAATAAACATTGTATTTTATTGTCTTGGAATATGTGTACTATATTTTACGGATCGTTGTAACTATAATTTTCTACTAATTTGTGATTTATATTTATTGACTTAGAAATATGTACTATTATGTCAAGGTCAGTACAGTTGCCAGATCGTTGTTACCATAAATTAGCAATAAATTTTCTCAATAACTCTTTTTTGGTTGTGAAACTGGTTTCATAAGTCACGTTGTTTAGTCAATATTCCGAAATTATTCATATATAAACGTTCAAAACACTACAAGGTGGTTTACGTGCTACTATAAATCTGATCATCAACACAATTAAACAAGTTTTTTTTTAAATGTGTACAGTCCGGTCGAAACGTTTTCCTTAGAAAACCCGTTTTGATTTGGTATATGGTGTATTGCGTAAGCGACGACGTTGTATACAAGGCGAAAGTGATCCCAACTTCCCTCCAAGCAAGTCGCCGCTAACTCGAGCTCGAGTCGGGCGCAATGACAGAGTCGCAACGATAAGCGAGGGTCCTACAACGTAGGAGTTTACTGTAAATCCGTCGGAAACACCATGGAGCAAAGCGTACAGAAATCGCAAATTTTTGTTCAGATTTTTGAGTTTTTGTTGAGGAAGTATTGCTTTGCACCATGCCTTCCAAACTTTAATTTTGGGCTGTTGTTATTCCAGAAACAGAACTAGATAAGATATAAATTACCTAGTCAGTCACATATCCTTACGTACATACTTCTATGGACTGATTACATTTATCCACTTATCAATCGTACAGGAAAAAAGAATTCTGAAGAAGAAAACAAGCACTTCCGGAGAAATAGGAACAGAAAGACTTTCAAAAAATCACCGAACAAAACGAGAAATGCAATCGATCGAATGAATGTTACTTCGAAAATCATGAACTAAAGAAAAGAATTTTCAAGGTTTTCTTCCTGCATTTCTGACTAAGAAGTGAACAATTTTTCTTTTTAGTTTTCTGGGTGATAATAGAAAAGTGTTGTGAATAAGCTGGAGCCCAGTGCTTAAACATGTGTTCTTCAGTAGTTCATTATATTTTAAATTCTTTCCTCCACAGACACCTTCTGGATAGGTTTTCCATTTTAATCATCGTCGCAGTTTACTAATGTGTTCTAAAAGGACCGGTCAAAATAAAACTTTATCAAAAACTTTGATGATTGTATGAAATAAATCACACTTTGCAACCAGTCGGTTTCGAATGATTGATAGTCGCATGAACTATCTTTGCAGCGCAGTTTTGCTTGACACAAATTAAATAGTGTCTGTAGAAATCGAACAAAACGCAGATCATAGCGACTAAAATTATAAAAAGAAGATATGTTGTGTAGTTATCTTATCCAGAAATTGTGAGGAAATAAAAAGTTTCAAGATACAAATCTTTGAAAGTTCACCTAAAGCCTGCACTATAAGACTCTAAATGAGAAGCCCAGATATTGGAGACAAAATGACGTGAAGCACGGCGCAGTTGCGTAAGCGGTTCCGCTTGAAGCGGCGCGGTCACGAAAGCGGTTGGGAATCGAGATGGGACCATCGCGAAATGCAGCAATGAATTGTGGTGGAAGAGGTCATCACTCCATGCAAACCGCAATGCTCCATCGCACCGCTTCGAGCGCAACCGCTTACGCAACTGCACTGTGTTTCACGTCGTTTTGAGCATGCTATATTTTTATCATCATCTATTGAAATATTGTGTCATTAAAGGAATGGGATCTCTCTAACATGATTTGTGAACGACCCCAAATCTGCTCAGCCGAACGACCGCGACGCGTCCGCCGCAACACCTGCCTTTTCTCTGCTTGACATGCACATTAGCTCGCGCTTCCATATTCAGGCTGAACACATTCGACGCCTACTATAAGTAAACGGAGTTTTCTGTGAGTGCAAAAAAAAAAATGCAAGAGCCTCCAGAAAGAGCTTAACATCTTACGCAAAACATACCACTAGGCGCATAACTAGATCCACGGGGAGAATTAAGTTCAAGTGAACATGAGATATGAGAAACAATACCTCTAGAAATGTCTGTTAATATATTCTACCCTTCCTGAATAAAATAAAAGCAATCGCACGTTTTTAGATAACAAATCTCTTACTCCTATCATATTCTTGACAGTGCACTGGAAATTAATTCACACCCGACACATCAGGAATGAAAAATCTATCTTCGCAGGGATATAGAGAGACACTGAACATTGGAGTAACAAGATGATATAATGGAAGGACACAAAGCCGAAAAATAGTTGAATTTTTGGGGAAATCTGTGAGACCACAGACATTTAATTCGTTTGAAATGTTTGTTTTTGAACTTCTTCTTCGCAGTAGTGACTACGAAGACAAACATCTTTATCTGGCTTTTTTTTAAAGTTGAATTGCTAATGTTAGAAACCCTGGGAGTTATCGATAGTCTTTGAGCAACCACAAGTTTTTTCTTTCTTGTAACAGGTCTTGACTATAATTTTTATTTAAAAAACAAACAAAAAGAGGAGTGTCATCTGTACTACTGTAAAGAGCATATGTAACGAAGAGTCCCTGTTCTTTAGTTACTAGTTTTGATAGTTTTGAAACTTTCGATTCTCAATTTTGGCAGGAATTCTTGATGGGTGGTATACTAGAAATTTTTAGTCTTTAGAAAGTTGGCTTTTTAGCAGAGATACTAAACATCAACAAGGTTGGGAAAAAAGAAACCGCCTAATCGAAAACTTTCTAGGCAAGAATTCAGTGATTCTTCGCAAAATGAACAACAGTTGAATGAAAATCATTTTGCCTAGTCAAATATTAAGCGGGTCGCGCATCTGCGACAACAGCGCGGAGCTGTCATCATTGTTCTGGATCATAAGCAAATATTTTCCAAAGTTCCAGATTAAAATAAGATTGTTAGTTAACATGGGATTTCGAATATGCAGATCCGGTATAACTGTGCTCTTTCCAGAAACGCAAGAATATTAGAGCATATTAACATTAGAAGAATATTATATATAATATATTTACACCTAAAGATCTGCTTTAATTTATGCATAAAATTAAACTCCGAGCAAAAAAATTGAGACAAGAAGACTTTTTATGATTTCTTCATTATTATTATTTATTTTTATGATTTTTTTCTAATTTTTTAATTTTCTAATTTTTTTTTAATTCTTTAATTTTTTAAATTTTTTTTTAATTTTCCGGGAAACTGTAGGTTATGGTTGTGTCCAAGAATGGACATGAATTCCTCACCACCGAATTTCATAAGTACTTCAACAAAACCACTCTTTTTCTCATCCTGAATACTCCAGATAATAATATTAGGAAATCCGAATCCTAATATGTTGAATGTTTTTCAGACAGTCGATATGAGCCAATCACAACGTAGGTAGTTATTTTAGAGCTGAATTCACGATATCTGCAACAACTGTTGTCGAACTTGCTACCAGAACACCTTGAGAATTCATGTTTCACTGGAGGGCAGTAGAGACACAAAGTAAACTGTAAGATCTGTTTCCGTATCTTTTTAATAGAAATTTTTTTCCTACTTTTCCTAAAAAGAAATACTTAGAGGCGCAGCAAAAAGAAAAAGAAAAACAAAACTTTTGCGAAACAGCACTAATGACACAGAGGTAGGCAAGGTACATAGACGCTATGTATACATATTAGAGTTCTGCGTCATTAAATTAGATAAATTATGTACCTGGGTTGCGTTATCGTTATTAAATTAAAATTAATAGGTCAATGAATTAAAATTAATATAAAATTAAAATTAATTAATTTAATGTGTTATCGTTATTAAATTAAATATTTAAATAGTAAATATATTTAAATTCATCCGGTTGAATAAAACTTCTAAGGCAGTCCCGAATCAAAGGTTACCAGACTAAAGTTGGAATATTTAGATTTAGGTTAATGACGCATACATATTGAAGAAAAAATCACGTAAGAAATCAGGTTGTGTGAAAGGAAGCAAAAACGAATAGTTAGAAATGAATTAGAAAATAAAAAAATAGGAGTTTTAAACGATATACAAATAAAACTGGCCAATGAAGAGTTTTTGAGAGAATACTCATAAACTTTAAGTTACATCTAAAAGTCATGTGAAAGCAGAGAAACTGTAGGTGAATGTTTCTCATCCACAAATCTTACCAACATCTGGAACGCAGTGATATTTATGAATGTCTCTTGGGATGAGCCAATACGAACCATTTGTTCTTTGCTTCTATCAACAATCACATAATTTTTTTACGGAATATAAATGAGAGAATCTGAAGATGCACTGAATAATTACTGGGAGTACAAGATGAATTATAGACCAGTCAAAAATCGAAAAAAAAAATCGTTGTAAAACGTTTACGTTCTGCTTTTCCGTTAGACACGCGGCGTAACATTCCGTTAACCTCCCTAAAAGAAAACAAAAAAACTAAACACGTGCAGTAACGGAAAAATCACGTGATGTAACGAAAAAATACGATTAGAAACCGTAAAGATAACCACTTACGCTATATTGCACTATAAAGCAAAAGTTCTTTAAACTATATTTCACTGCATTTCTATCAAATATCTGGAATAGTGAAGCATGTTTTAAAATATTCGCTAATTTTTTTTACATATTTTTGCATAAGAATATTCTACAAGATGGACTTTTAGTTCAGGTTCACTCTACATACGGTACGTACATACACTTTGTACATCTTTCCATTTTTTAAAAAGAAAAATCTTGAAATTCATATACCTAAAATTCGCCGCTGCATTCCTTCAGAACCACAAGCAAAGTTATGGCAAATGAAAAAATTAGTGTTATGGTTATCTTAAATATTTTTACTAATAAAACGCATATCCTATAATGTGAGGGGATATTGTATTAGAGTTCCTAGAAGTAAGTCTAGAAGACATGTTGTTCTCCACAATTTTTGAGATTGAGGTCAACGATTCAGCTTATCTTGATTTGTGAGTTGCCAGTGTATTGTTTCCCAGAGGAAATATGCTCTACAATAGCTTAAACGCATCCTCCAGTGGTCCACAGCATACTTTCCAATAAACTCTGATGAACTGCTAATATGCCACGTACGTCTTGATGTTGTGTATTTTGTCCTTAATCGTAATTTTTAGTCCACGTGTCGTTAGCAAACAAATTTACAACAACTCGATTCTAAAGCAAAGTTGCACGCAGCCGGCACTTGGCGTGTTCAGCCAAGCTAACGCGACGCTTCCATGACTATCGATCGATGCGTCAGTGAAGTCGCAGTAGTTTCCATCATGACTGCGCAGGCGTCGCTTAGACCTTGTTAGACGCTTTTTATGAGACTACGTTTGTTTCGGAACTTTTTACTAATAACTTTTTTCTCCTTGAGGGTACTGTTTCCTGGCGTTACGCTGCACGTCATGGCACAGGATTTTTTGCGTATGTGTAATTGCAAAATTATACGCAAGGGCGTAGCGCTTAACCAACTGCGCAGATAAAATCTCACCTTGGAAGTATCCATCGAGTGACAAATTTAACTAGAAAAGTCGAAGGGAAAAAAGAACTTTTCCACTTGACTATTTAATCCTGTAATTTTTGACTGGGGTATTTTTCGTTTTCATGGTTGCTCCCAATTTTTTGGGCTCAGTACTTGTTTATTTCACATACATCAATGGTGCACCGGAAAATAATGAACCATAATCTGTTTCATAAAAGTGCAACCATCTTTTCCCTTGTTTTACCTATGCTAGCACTTGAATATTTAGAATACTTAACAAAAAATATGATACCTATTTTGCATTTAAATTTTGACGTTGGCTACAGTAATGTGAACCGCAGTTGGTACCGAATACGTTCAACCGCGTTAATAGGTCTAAGGACAAAAAAGGAATGAGTAGGTATATGTCAAGCAGAGATAGAACGTAAGTTGCCACGGTCGCATCGCGGTCACTTGAGTGAACATATGTCGCGCTGTACTATATGTCCCATAAAAATGTACGTGAAGTGGGCGGCGTTGATCAATTCCTACGCGGATGTACCCACGCATTCGACTTTGAATCACAACTGTTTGAGGTTTTGGAATGTACGTGCAACCTCACAGCGACCGTGTGGAGGACCTCCAATGTGTCAAGTCAGTGATTTTTTTATCCTCACAGACAACTCTGGTACCAATTTGTCAACCACGTAAGGATGAAAGCCTTGGTTGGCGCCAGGGCGGAATCGAACCTCCGATCGATCCTGCTACAGCCACATCGGAACCTCTTCCCGGTTGCACTACACCCTCCCTTTTGTGTGTCATGTATATATGTTATCAAGATAAGAATTTGTCGTAGTCCCAAATTAAGAAACCCTGATCATTTTCGTTGAGAAGAACACTCGACTTAAACAGTTCACTCATCTTTGCGTATTTTTTAAACAACTTTATAACGAAATACTGCATCCGTTCATTAAAATAACTTCTAGAAGGTAGGTTGGCGAGGTTCTAGGATGAGTTGCACAGTTATAGCACAACTATACAGTTCCACGAAAGTAAGAATGTGACTGAAATCGAATGCTATATCTGTGAGAAGCTTATGAAAATAATACAACGTTGATCGATCATGCTGCAGCCTCAACTGGAGGGTGCGTGTAAAGAGGGTCCCACCACAATTTCGAGCATACCCCGGTCATGCCTCGTCAGAGCAGTTGGCGATTGTGCGTACCACAAAGAGATTCACCTTTGTTGGTACCTAAATAGCCGGCTTTGCTTACCTACCGCTTCATACGTGAATCTTTAGCTAGGATATAATTCACGAGTGACTAAATTGTTCTCGAGAATCAGACCCATCCACTGGGAGTTTGTGATGTGAGATAATTTCAAATTTACAACCTACCAGAAGTAGGAGGAAACGTGAACTCCCACTGACGTGACTCGCTGCCGTCCTCTTATTAGAGCACCACACAAAATGATATGTACTTCCAATTACATTGTTCCTTAATTTACTCACATCA
The DNA here is from genome assembly GCF_031761385.1 of Necator americanus. Classification (NCBI taxonomy): domain Eukaryota; kingdom Metazoa; phylum Nematoda; class Chromadorea; order Rhabditida; family Ancylostomatidae; genus Necator; species Necator americanus. The sequence goes on from NC_087376.1 coordinate 8,671,511, forward strand.
TTCTTCTTTACATATTTCTGTATAACTTTCTAGTTCTTTGCGCCTTTACGGCCAGAAGAGCATCTAAGACCGTTTTCTGCGTCTCCATGAACGACTGAGGCTTGACCTCGTCGATGTATCTTCGCGTATCCCCCGGTATATCCATTGGACACGTAATATCTTGGGGGTATTCGCGGAAAACCAGCCGGGACCCGTTTCTTTAACGTTTCCATTACCTTTTATCTCTACCGTTTCCCACAGCGGGAGGACCACCTACTCCCACCTACGTAGAACTTCTTAATCATAGAAAATAGGCATGACTGGAAAGAATTTGTTCCTTTCCTAGTGATCTTCAAATCTGACATTTGTTTGGCAATCATATTCAGTAAGCCTCCTTTCCTAAGCGAAAAAACCATTTCTGTCTTCTTTTGATTTTGCATTTTCTGTTGGAAATTTTATCTAACTATCGTCTTTTAGATTTAAATTTATCGCTTTTTAAAATTATTAGCAAATGCTGTAAAAACACGCGGTTATTTCATTCAATGACATTACGTGGCTTCGGTCACCAAGCCAAAGTTATACTGACAGTCCACTGTGCAATCATCAAAGGTAGCAAATCACAAAATTGAGAATGTTGGAATTTCTCCAGAATACGCAGATATGGTTAGCAGAGAATTAGTGACGGCTGCTGATGCTTTCTCTAGGATTCCCTCGCAGATGCGGCGTGTATGCTTGCTCTTATATAGGTGGTACGTTATCAGGTGCTTCGTAGGCGGATTCAGTGTGACAGGGACGTTTCTTGCCTTCTTTTTCAGATAATTAGAGGAACACTGGTCACACTTATATCCCTATCCTGCAAATTTAATCGTAACTAGTCGTGGAGAGATCACAACATTCACGTTTTCGTTGTATGTTGCGCTTAATTTTCCTCTACCTTAGCGAAAAGAGGCAAAAGGAATCATACCACTTTGTTTGGATTTTGTATAAGGATCTATAAAATAAAAGATTAGCGACATTTATAATTTTGAGGACCTAAGTTTTCTTTTCTGAGTCAAATATTCCTGTTTCTTCTTTTCAGAGGAAGGAAAGAAGTTTTCTGGTAAAGCTAAGTGACAAAATATAGGAGAAGAAGGAAGTTATTGGAGAAGATCGATATGTACGACGAGGTTGGTGGTTGTCCAGAAATGGAGCAGTAAGGCAATGGTTTCACGAAAGCGGTCGAAGGGAACTTTATTATCTAATGGTGATCGTTCTGGGCCGCGATCGTTTCAACGAAGATCTCGTCTATATGCGTGAATTACTGAGATCGCGAAGTTCGATAGAAATGAAACCACAGTAAATAGAGATGCTTTTGGATTACCAGGGCAGGGTTTTGTGTTTTTGACGAGGATAAAAGTGAATTCATTTCAATATAGTTAGTTATGGTTAGTAAAGCTGTATGCTACGGGAATCTTATTATCTAATTCTAGCAAGAAAAGTGGAAATTTTTACGCTATGTACCTCTTAAATGTTCTTTTTTTTTAAACAGCAGAATTAGGGACGATGAGAATAATTAATATCTTGTAGATTAGGGACCGCTGTAGCACAGCGCTATGATGTGCATATTATACTTGCAGGAACTGCATGGTCCATGTTTCAAAACCATCCTAAGCCAACAAGATTTTTCATTTGTCCGAGGTCACTGAGATGATATCAAGCTTGTTTTTCAAACCAAAACACGACTCAATTCAACCGTAGACTCCCGCAGGTGATTATATAGGTCGCCCGAACCCGAATGCCTCCATTCCTCATATTTTAAAGGTTTCCCTTCTCAAAACGTACGAGGAGAAAAGAGGAAAAAAATAATCTTCCACCAGGAAGAAAAGGCTTTTCACGGCACTGCGGGTGTACTGAGTACTCGATCGGCCAGCTCCAACAAAAAACGGAACTGTGGCACTGACTAGGATGAGAGGCAGTGAAAGACCAACGAGGTGGTCTAGGGTTCGTTTTGCCTTTCGCGAGTTCGAATCCCCCTCTGTAATGAAAAGTGAAGGACGAATCCATGTCGAACTCCTCGCTATACAGGTAAGCTTTGAATGATGTAGTTCATCCGGAATTCGCTGCACAAACGTTTTCCAACGAATGCTCAAAACTCGGTCGTCTGCGAAACCAACCTCGATACAACCAAATCAAGAGTCGAACTTCAATTTTTCCTGCTTTTTTTATTCACCACCTACATATTTCTCATCAAAACAGCCTTGTTAAGGTTCAACACTATTCAGTAATAATGATAGTCGTGCAGTAATCCTTGACAATTTCGCGAAAATTCCTTTTGAAAAAAAAAACTTCCTGTTAAAAATTCCGGTTGAAGATTACACAATTTGTCAACCAGTGAAGACTTTAAAAAAGTCCACCACGCCCTTTTTGGATTCCTAGGCGGAATTTTCGGACGTCAATGATAGTCGTGAACCACACCCCATTCTTTTCTATTCTGGAGGAGATTTCGGTATCGATAGTCCTGTGATACAATGCCTTCAGCTACAGAAAACCAACCGCATAATTTGAACTAGTGTGAAGTGGAAAATTCAACATTCAAAAGCAAAAATTACGTCTGCTAAGAAATCGTTCCAGTTTTACCACTAGAAAAAAATGAACCTGCTTTTCCGAATTCGTGGTATCCACGACACAGATTTTTATAATGTAGGGCTCCTGACTATGTTCCTTCTTGGCGATATCATATTGATGACAACAATTCTTACCTCTATGGATAAAGGTGTTTTAAGCTGTGTATAGGGATGGTCCAAAAATGAGTGTACGTTTTGCGGAGATAGAAAAATTGAGGAAAGTCCCACTTCTATTAAAAAAAAACCCAATTTTTTGGGCCAGCACCACTATGGATTTACAGAAATTACGCCTTTCAATAGAACAACTCACGAACTTTTATCCGTTAAGTTGCAAATATAAAGTAAACTTTTACGAATGTTATAGAAAAGTTCCAGAGCTTTGATGCCGTCAAAGATTTATCTTGTTCATCATTTAATTTCCAACGATAACACAAGGCACGCTGTTTTTTTTTTTCAAATGAATAATGGAATATGTAGGTCCAAGAGATGCGCAAAACTTTCCAATGTGTGCAGTTCGCAATTCCCAAGAATGCGATACGAACTGACTAGTTTTTTGTGATTATGATTTTACAATTAATTAGTTGATAATTTTATAATTATAAATCGTGCTCAAATTCACACCATTATTATGCTTAGAAAAACGGTAGTCACGTTTACAGAATTACCGAACCAATCGAATGAAATTATCCAAAAGTTTTTTTTTTCTTTTTCAAGAAACGTTTCTGGACCCATGTACACAGTGGAGGAATACCACTTAGTGAATTCGTGATAAAACTCGACAGAGAATTTATACAAAACCTTCAGTTTATGTGAATCAGCTGCTACAATTACACAGGGTTTAGTAATGTAAGTAATGCTGTAAGTGATGCTAAGTAATCGCTGAACTTGAACAATGTATTCACAGTTTTTTACATAAAAAGTTATGACTAATGACAGAAGAGCCTTTTTGCTGACAACGAATCGTTAGAAATAGAGCAAGATGGTTCAACATGAAATTTTGCCGCAGAAAATGAAATGCATATCCGTTGAGATACGTATTTATTGTGGAAACTGTGTTAGAAATAGAACATTTTCAGTGAAAATCCTTCACTACTTCTTAAGAGCAATGAGGCAACAAATTTTTTTTTGCACCATCCAACGATGTTAGAAGAAACGAAATAGTAATGATTCGAACGTTCTTTTCTATTTCTTCTTCCTTTTTCTGCTCTTTTTGCCACAAGTTGTTTGTTTTTGGATTGCACTGTACACTTGATATTTATCATTTTTATTTCTTTTAACTTCAAACAAGGTTAAAAATTGTTTTTAAACAAGATGCTCTTTTGGAAGATCTGCCTATTGAACATTACTCTTTTATAAGGATTAGTCGCCGATCTGGAAAAGCTGCTTGCGTTCAAGAAGACATTGATTCGACGACGGTGCGAGTGTCTAAGGATGGAATGCCACCCTACGACGGCAGTTATGTACCATTTCGCGACTACCCAACACGATCAGGCGGATGGACGAAGACGCCCGACTGAAGAAGCTGGACTATACAGCACCGAAGACGCTACAATTCGTGGCAGGGCTTCAAGGTCCATTGGTCCGTGAAGTTTGCCTCCGAATGCGTCGACCAGATACGTATACAAAGATGCGCCGTTCACAAAAGAAGACATCGTTGCTGAATGTGAGAACTTCACCGCACTGAAGATGGACAACACAGACATGGAAGGAAGTCATTATGTTCATGTCATGCAGAAAAAGAATGTGAAGAGCTTCATTTGTAGAGGGCCGCACTACAGAAGCAAATGTCCGCTTCTCTCCTCCAACACTAGACAGAAGATGCGACAGAAACCAAGAAGACGATAATACCGTTGCAAGAGAAGCCAGTGCAAAAACCTTGTCACCTTCGCTGCTGAGAACGTTCGAACCTACCTCGATATAAATATCAGAGAACGTTCTCTACGCTTCCAGCTCGACATAGGGGCTGTTGTCACGTTAGTGACGCGTCGAGCGTGGAGAAAGCTCGGATCTCCAGCCTTGGAGCTTAAAATCATGCCAGTCAAGAAGGCAGAAGGATCACCGATGAAGACTGACGGAAAATTCTCCACAGACTTCTCTGTCAGAGACCGCATAACAGGGAAGAACATTCAAGGTAATGGAACCTGCTACGTCATCGGCATGAATCTGCTAGAACTGGAGTGGTGTATTCAACTTCCACTGTACAAGGAGTTGAAAGACAAATATCGCTGCCGAATGGTGACTAAAGAAGAAGCAAACCGAGCGAAAATCATCGCAGGCTTGAAGAAGCAATATGCAGATGTATTCTAGTGCGGACTTGGCAGAGTGTATCAAGACTAAGGCGAAGTTGCTGTTGAAGGACTACGCAGTATCTGTTTTCAAGTAGAGGCGACAAGTGCTCTATACCTCCGTGCCAGATTTGGACTCTGAAATTGATTGGCTGGTTGCCGAAAAAGTGATATCCCCAGTAGAGGATTTAGAGTGATCCGAGCCTATCGTTGTAGTGTAAGAATCGGAGGAAATGCCGACGATTAATACCCATAGAGAACTGTATCGCTACAATCGTCTACCCTTCGAGATGATGTCAGCAGCTATCATATTAAAGCAGATTATGGATCCAATGGTCTGTGGACTGGAAGGTGTTGCTGCCTATTTGGATGACATAATTGTCACAGGCCGGCACATAAGAGGACCATCGCGGTAACTTTGAAGCGCTATTCGGTATTCGGAAGTATCCGCGAATATGGCTTCTGCGTCCGATTGTAGAAGTGCAACTTTTTGATGCCGCAGATCCGTTATCTCTCAGGGGTTCGCTCGTTCCTTCGTATGATCAACTACTATGATTCGTTTGTCGCTGAGATGCGCCAATTGCGCGCACTGCTGAATGCTTTGTTGAAGAAGAACGTTCCGTTCCAATGAAATGAAGAGTGCGAAGCAGCTTTCATTTGCGCCAAAGAAGTGCTCGCATCAGACCTGCTCTGGATGCACTTTGATCCTAGTCTGGATATAATTGTCGCGGCCGATGCGGCAGACTATGGAATTAGAACAGTGGTTGTGCGCAGAATGTTGTATGGGACCGAGAAGGCAATATGCCACGCAAGCCGAAGTCTCACCACCGTTACATATATGGAACTCCGCACGAATCACAAATCGTAGCTACACATTTTTGGACCGAAGAAAATGCCCGTAAACCCGGAGTATCGAATGCAACGATGAAAGTTGATACTTCTTACTTACTCGAATATTGGAAGACGGCAGAGTTTGAACAAGCTGACGTCTTGTCACGTCTGATCCCTCGAAAATCAGGCGTGACAAGACGGTTCACAAGAGGATGTTGTGATAGTCAAAATTGAACAGGACATTCTTGCCGTTCAAAGTGCTGTTGTGAAAGCACTGCCCGTGACCAGGAAAGGTACTGAAGAAGAGTCCAAAAAAGATGAAAAGGTATTGCAGATCATATGGATGCTGGAGACAGTAACATGACCAAGCAAGCCTAAGGAACAAATTAGCAACTGGAAGGCTCTAAGCCGTGCACTGTCAATCCAAAGCGGATGCCCGTATTTTGGCCACAGAATCGTCGTTTCAGCCTCACTTCAAGAAGCAGTTTCGGAGCAAATGCGTGAAAACATCCAGGAATAACCAGAATGAAGATGCTTGCCCAAGGATATGTGTGGTGGACGAACATCAACACAAACACATCAAAGAAGCTGTATGCCACTGCCAAAAAGCTGCGAACATGCCAAGGAAAACAGTTCTCAATTCTTGGACTACTGAGAAGAAACAAAATTCATATTGACTACGCGGGACTACTGAATGGTTAAATGTACCTTTTGGTAGTCGATACATGTTCGAAGAGGGAAGAAGTATTCGAGATGTCGCCGTCGTCAACCACTGCAACGTTGAGAGAACTCATAATGTTGTTTGAATGATTCGGAAATCCCAGAGCGATCGTGTCAGACAACTGGACGCAGCTTACAACGAAAGAATTCCAGGAATTCTACGACAAGCAGTGAATCGAGCACATTTGCTCGCCCCCGTTCCATCAATATTCAAGAGGTCGAGTAGAACGCTCTTTGGACACCTTGAAAGAAAACACTTCAGCAGATTAGGGGAGGGGGGGAGAGAGACGTCGGAAAAACTTGCAAAATTTTTGCAGTGTTATCGAATACCATGTGCGTCAACGCCCGGACATCCTTATTCAGCGGAGGTGTTCCTAAGGCGCCAGTTGAGGACGTCGTTGACTGAAAGAATCAAGAAAAAAGAACGCGAAATGTGAGAATGGAAGAACAGAGCAATCGTCATCATGGACTACAAAGGAGATCGTGCCACAAGCTAGAACTTGATTTGATGATTTGCTTGTCGATAGATAAGGAGTTGCAGTTAATCATAATTAATTTTAGCTGCTGAACATATTTGTGTAAGTTTCAACGACCCCATATTTGGCAAGAAGGAGAAAAGACACGAACGGTGTTCACAACCAGGTTCGAATATTGGGGAAGGGTGGCTGTGGTTGTGGCCGTCAAAACAGAGCTTTTTTTGCAATTTTCTACTTTCCACAGTAATCATCCTCTTCGAAAATCTTGTGGCCACATTCAGCACATCCAAAATCCATGCTATGAATTGGAATATTAACCGATCAACTCTCATATTTTTCGAAAGGCTTTCGGTGAATTCCATCGTTACTTCATTGATATCCGTCTCCATGGTTGTGATCTGATGTTGTGTCACAAACTTTAAATCGCATTTCAAAACAATTTGAAAATCGACTAAAATCAACTTTATTGCTTTATTGCTTTATTGCTTTCCTTAACAAGTGCGATTTCTGGGGAAGCAGTAAAGAAGAGAACGTAATGAAGAGAGATAAGAAGCTGCGAGTTAATTTTAGGAGAGATGATTAGAACGTGGTTAAGATGTCATTTTAGATTAGCACATAGCAAGTCTAGAAATCATGTCACACGTTTTTTTTTTTAAATGAAAACTATGCCAAAAACCCATTTTATGCATAAATAAAATTACTTACTAAATTGTTAGGTGTCGAATAAGCAAAATACTTGAAAAACTTCTTACAAAAATTTTCTTGTTGATCAGAAAAAACACCAGCATGAAACGAAGAGATATCGAGAAAAGGCAGAATCAGTTTCCGATGTAGGATTCTCTCAAGATCCTGGGTTCCTGACACAGGATATTGAGAGATACCTACGTCGAAAGCGAAAGCGATCTTTGTAAGCATGAATGAAGACTCGAAATACAAATCCAGAAATCAGTTGGAGTAGTAGAGGTGACGACGAGGTGGTCAAACATAGTCCATCTGATTTTCGCGTTTTTCTTGATACGAGTGTATTCGCTGTGATACTTGCAAACTACGTTCCGGATCTTGTATACCATTAGAGAGAACTAACTGTAATAATTTTGGAAATCTCTGAAAATGCTGCTCTTAAAAATATCTTCATCCGAGAACACCAGAAAAACAGGTTCCACCACAATATCGCGCTATGGACTTCAGCACATGCTAGTCTCTTTTCTAGCAATATAAAATATCCTTGTATTCCCAAGATGTTGTACACGTTTAAGACTCCTTTTTGCCCTCTTTTCTTTCTAACTCTGTAAAAATAGAGCTCATCTTTTTCTAGTGCTTTTACGAAGAGGGCGGAACGTTGCCTCGTCATAACACGAAAATTAGCCTTTAACTTTTTTTTTAACTGCACCATTTGATGACAAAACAGTTCTCTTAATTATTCGTCATAAACCTGTATGATTGATGGTGATTGAATCACGTACCTGTTTACTGCCATCCATCTTTCGCTGCGCACTTGTTCCTATTTTCTGAGGCTGAGGTCACGGCTTTGTACTAAGTGAGTGAAGTGAAGTGCGATAATTTTTGTGACGGTGACTACGATCATTTGAAGGCATCAACAAAAGTGAACATGTGGGGAAAACATCAAGAAACACTGCCCTTTTTAGCTGTGACCTACCGTCATAAGGAATTGGAATGACTTCATAATGAGTAATATTTAGCGAAAAAGACGTTCGTACGTATGGATGTTAGTGCAACAAACAAGAATTCAGTCACAGGTCTACTTTTCTATTTCATTTATTATTTTTATTTATTTATTTATTTTATTTATTAATTATATTTATTATTTATTTTTACTTTGTAAGATAATAGTGAAATTTTTCATTTAATACAGCCACCACCAAATGTATTTAACTGGATGAGCGTGATTGGAGCAGCGGAGAAAAAGAGTCCGTTGCGGCTGACGCGTCGCGTCCACTCGGATGAACATATGACTACAGCCTTGCACTTACTTACTAATAAGTATGAAATGAATCTTAATTCTTTGTTGCATA